>NW_022900924.1:39981180-40002169 GCF_012274545.1 Fukomys damarensis | reverse complement strand
ATATATATAATACATTTTATATATATATATATATCCTCCCAGGCCATGCCCACAGTGACCTACCTCTTCCCCACCAGGCTTCCCTTCCCAACATCACACCCATCTATAAACCTGTCAGTGGACTGATCCACATTCATGATCCAGTTGCCTGCCTAAAGCCCCACCTATGAGCACATGATGCTACAGGGGACATTTTAGATATAAACCCTAAGAGTCATGGTTAATGAATATGAAGATCATGTCACAAAAGGCACCGGCTTGCTTTCAGATCACTTGCTCTAGGAGAAAATCCACTGCCCTGTCTTGCAGACCCTCACAGCCCACATACTGAACAATCAAGGCCTTCTACCAAGGCCATCAAGCAACCACAGCTCCGGTCCACACCGCAGCACCAACCCATCCTATGAGCAGATTCTCCGGACCTGTGATGACTGCGGCACCAGTGGCCAAATGAATTCCACCTTCCTGAGATGCCCTGACCCACAGCCTGTGAGCTAGCCACGTGGATTCTCAGCCCTCAGAAGCACTGTGGGAGAGTGATAGTCTGTGTTCTTTGTGAAGCACATTTATCCCATTGCCAAGGATCTGATTGGGGAATTGCCTTTTGCTCTGCACAGCTCTCAGACTTTGTGACAAGCTTCACTGGAAGATATTTTCTAACCTTCCATTTCTGTGTCCTATTGCAAAGGATACAGCCTCAAGATAACTTTTGTCGGGCTTTAGGCTATTTCCTCCAGCAGCATATGAAAAATGGCAGCACATTGGTAATTTCTTTTACAAGAACACAGATAATGAAAGAGTATAATATAACTAGTAATTCTTTGTTCTGACTGCTGTGATCTGAATGTCTGTGCCCCACAAACATTGTAATCTAGTCCCTCACAGGATGGTATTAGGACTTGGAGCACAGAGAGGGTGACTAGGTCATGAGGACTGAGCCCTTATCAAGTGGATTAGTGCCCTTCCATGAGCAACTGAGGAAACTTGTTGGCCCCTTCCGCCATGTAAGGATACCACTACAAGACACTGTCAATAAAGAACAAGCCTTCATGAGACACCAAATCTTCTGGTACCTCAATCTTAGACTTTCCAGCTTTCAGCACTGCAAGAAATAAGTATTTGTTGTTTATAAACCACTCACTTTATGGTATTATATTCTTGCAGTCTGTGCAAGATAAAACAGCAACCTCCTTTATCTCTCTTTAACTAAGAGATTCCATATTCAAATCAACACAACCAAACCCAGTGCCAGTGACAAAAGCAACATTTTCCCTGCAGGTTTTATTTTCACTTGAAGTTCGTCCCTGGGTATATATTCTATAAACCTGATAGGCGCTTCAGAAATACTATAAGAGTGGATGAAATTGAAGACTCTTCTTAATGGCTTTTATGGATGTAAGGTTATATAAGAAACTTCTGATGCAGGTGTTCAAGACAAGTGTCTGCACATTTTCTTTTTCTTTCTGTGGCAGTGTTTCCTCTTGGAAGCAGGTGGAAAGAATGAATGGATCAAAGACCACTTAAACCATTCAGACTTAGATTCAATATCTAAAAAAAAAAAGAAAACCTGAGACATTCTTTCGGCATTAGTGAAATAATCTTGAGTTAACTGTTTAGGGTACAGAGTTCCTAAAATATAGCTTGCCATGTTATTAACATGTTCACCATATCATGTGTACACAAAAAACATGTGAATTAGCTGAGAAAATAGCAAACTTCCTTTACTCTCACATTTTTTAGGTTTCCTTCTCCTTACATCAGATTTCTTGTATTAACATGTATTCCTTATATTACTTTTATTTCATTAATATGTTTTAATTTATATTAAAATTACTTGGTGTTGCTTGAAGTATACGTCTACCCATGACAAGGAAGCTGCTTTTAATGGTCAGGGAGGGTAGAAGATATGGAGCGCAATAAGCAGAGGTATTAAAACATAATTAGAAAATCTTGATGCCATACATAAGCCACATGCAAATAATTGGAGATGAATTTGATTTCCTATGAAAAGCTGAATTGCATTGTGTACTCTGAGAATAAAAGGTTTACAAGGATATCCTATCTTAGTTACATTATATTGAGAAAGTAAATAATGAGAAAATACACAACCTTAAGTCAAGCCCCACAGTAAGAATTTTATGGTTATTAGACATCAGTTGCTTCCTAAAATCAAACAGTTTGGGTACTCATAGAAAAGAATAGTCTGATATTAGGGCTGGGAATTTAGCTCAGTGTCACCCTACCTGCCTCACAAGTGTAAGGTCCTGAGTTCGATCCCTGGTACCACAAATAAATAAATAAATAAATAAATAAATAAATAAATAAATAAAGTCAAATATTCAATTTCTGACTACATCACCAAAATGAGTATGCAAATATATATAGGCTTGGTTTTCTGATCTGACTACAGAAGGAAAGTAGATAAGATCACATTATCCTTAAACCTAAATGTGAAAAAAAAGCTTTGTTCTCACAGACCAAGTTAAATTAGTATTCCCCCCATTTAAATTCAGATGGTAGTGAGATGTGTATTAAACCTATGTGAAGCCCCCAACTTCACAACTTGAAAATGCTATATTAAATGTTAACTTTCTTCTTGTCTATGACTTCTTTGATCTTCTGAAGATAGTCTCTTTCTGTCTCTCTCTCTCTCTTTTCTGAAATGAGGTAGGTTTTTATGCTAAAACATTTATTCCCTGTTATAAGGACATTAAATTGTGAGAACCAGATTTAAGGGTCACTCTATAAATTAAATTAATTGTAGTTTTAACTAGCCAGATGGCAATAATACAATAAAGTCTTCAAATTTATAATTATTCCTTAGTGAAATTTAATTTTATAGATCCCTCAAATAAGGGCTTATTAAATAAGAAGGACATACCCCATGCCAAATAATTGCTCTACATCCTACATGTTTCATGGGATGACTGAGAACACACACATGCACCCACACATACACACTTAAATATACACAGACCACTGTAAACTTAGTCTCATTTACTCAGGCAGGGAATCAGAGCAGAGTGGAAGTAAGGCTACCACATGGGCAGGAGCAGATGTACACTTGTAGGTGCCAGTGCCATACTGTTTTTATTGCTGTAGTTTTATAGTATAACTTGAAGTCTGGGATTTATCATTTCTTCATGGTGAAAACTCAAATTATTCCTTCTAGCTTTTTGAAATGTACAGTACATTATTGTATCTAAAGTCTCCCTGCTATGTAACAAAACACCAGAACTTACTCCTACCTACCTGTAACTTAGCAACCATTGATCATATTCTGTCCGTCCATCTCTTCCCACCGATTCTCATCAGGGTCTGGCAACCACCATTCAACTCTTAACTTCTACAATATCAACTCTTTTACATCAAACGTATGGATGAGGTTGTGTGGTACTTATCTTTCTGTGCTTGGTTTATTTCACTTAACATCATATCCTCATTCCACTTATGTTGGCTCAGATGGAGGAATTTCATCTTTTTATGTCTGAATGGTATTCGTTGTGTGCCTATACCAACTATATTTTCTCTATTCATCCATCAGTTAACATTTTGGTTGTTTCCATCTCTTGGCTATTAGGAATAATGCTACAATAAACAAAGGAGTACAGATATCTCTTCTACATAGTGAATTTTAGGTATTTTTCTTACTGGTGAGGGATAAGAGTCTGCATTCATATGTGTGTAGAAATCCAATTTTCTCAGCATCATTTTTTGAAGATTGATGTTTTTCTAATGCATGTTCTTAGTGCTATTGTTGAAATCAGCTGGCTCTGGACATGTGGGTTTATTTCTATGTTGTCTATTCTGCTCCATTGGTGTGTATCTCTATATTTATGCCAATACTGTGCTTTTTTGATGACTATATCTTTGGAGTATGTTTAGTTTTCTTAAACTATTTCCTGGGTATTAGATCGGGTTCAGGAGACTTGGGCTCTAGTTCTCCTTCACCACTCACTACCCCAGCAATCTTAAGATGGTCATTTTTCCTTTCTGGGCCTCAATTTCTCCATGTCTAACATGAGACCATCAGGTTATATACACAGTACCCTAATCTGTCTGCCACTGGAATGGCCTAGGGAAGCGTTCAAAAATCCTGATGCCTCTGTGCTAAACTCGGAGTTCATTTAATTGGTTCTAGTCATGTCTGGATTTGGGATTTCAAAAAGATTTCTATATAAAAGATCTCTTATATAGACAAATTTGGAAATTTCTGAAATTTCTCAGGCTGTCTTCTGCTGCGATGGTCTGCTAGTCTAGAATTCTTCATGTTTGCCTGGGGTCATCTTTGAACACCAGCTCTATTTTTAGCAATTGCTAAGAAAGAATATTCCCAAACTTGCCTAGGTAACCCATCTCAATGTCTTGCAATCATTTCAATCAGAATATATTTTCTTATCATCTATTCTAAATTCCTGCTGCAGCAATTTTAGCTATGATGGGAAAGGGAACATCTAGTTGTGATCAGATTTGTTGAATTCTTTGCATGAAATTACATCACCAGCCTCATTTACTGATCTCTCATTCTGTCACTGCCAAACTTTCACCTGGAAACTCCCTTCCCAAGCCTCAGTAGTGAGAAGGAAATTCAAGTTTCTCACTGCTGCATTGTCCAGAGTATGATTTTCAGTTTCTCCCCACATTATGCTAATACTAGCCATCTCATCTATACCAGTGACATCTAATTGTACCTGTGGTAAAAATGGTTACATTTCTAAAGCCCACTCAAAGGAGTTTTCACTTATATAAAACATTTATGTGACATGTTCCAAAGACATCTGTCTCAGTAAAGTATGTACAAAAAAGGAAGCACTGAGTATACTGTATCCTTGTTCTAGGTTCGGTAAACTAACCAGAGACCTGCTTATATAATTTAGGAGGAATGCATTAACAAGGAAGAACAACTTCAAGGATTTTAAGAAATTAAATTGACCCTCCAAAATGTAATCATGCACACATTTATTAACTTAAATAGCGTTATAATTGTTAAGTGACTATTATTTCTCAGACCCTAGGTTGGGTACTAGAGACAATTGACTACACAAACTAATCCCTGCAACAGTTGTCCTATTGGAATGATCTCCAAGGGAGGTGACAAAAGTAGCTGGATTCCTTTATTTGGGAGGTGATTTCAACCGGACCTCCTGCTGCAGTATTTATGAAACCCCTCCTTCCCACACCCCAGGACATTCTGCCGCTAGGCTTTCTTCCCCTTCACCCATTCAGACTCCTTCCCACCGCTCAATTCTTAGCCTAGAATACTCTTACTTGGTTTATGTGGATCTCAGTTGATGTAATCTCCTTTGAGAAGTTTTTTTTTATCATGTTTTCTAAAAGAAATCTCCCATCATTACTTTTATATAATTACTTGTTTACAATGCTGATAGCTCTTTTAAATTATATTTGCATGCTTTAAATTTTTATATCCTTCCCCCACAACTGAAAGCTCCACAAGAGCAGTGAGATTTTTACTGCTGTATTCCCACTCCCTAGAAGCGTGCATAGATATGTGTAATCATAACCTGTGCTTGGTTTGAATGAAGGAAAAGTACAGATGCAATGTGAATTTATATGGCATAAAAAAAACAGAATTCAATCTTCTGTGAATGTACCCAATGAATCCTATTTCTTCATTATTTACTTTATTTTATTTTTTATCATTGAGTTTATTGGTACATTTCAGGTATACAGTCCAGTTACATTCATCATTGGGCTCTTGTACCTTTACACGACAGGTCTTGGTTCTCATTGTTTCCCATAGCCCTGCCCTCCCTTTGCCACCTCCACCCTTCCCTATTTATAAAACTTTGTTTCCATATTTTCATTTTCTCATAGTTTTCCTTTTCCCTTATTTCCTTGCCCCTATCCTTCCCACTTCCCCTACACCTTTAGCCCTTTTCTTCCTATTTCACATTGTCAATTATACCATTTGGATCTTATTTACACTTTTAGTTTTTCACACCAGAGAAACTATTCAGTCTTTATACATGTGTCCTACTTATTTCACTTAAGAGTATGGCCTCAATATGCATCCATTTTCCTATGAATGACTCTAGTTTCTCATTCTTTATGGCTGAGTAGTACTCCATTTTATAGAAAACTACATCTTGTTTCCAAGTTTTAGCTATTACAAGCTGTGCTGCTATAAACATGGGTGTGCATATATCACTATGGAATGATTCTTTTAATTCTTTTGGAAAGATACCCAGCAAAGGGATAGCTGGGTCAAATGGAACCTCTAGTCCTAGTTCTTTGAAGTATCTCCATATTGATTTCTATAGAAGTTGCACCAGTCTGCGCTCCCACCAACAATGGAGAAGGGTTCCTTTCTCCCCACAGCACTGCCAACATTTGTTATTGGCTGATTTCTTGAAAGCAGCCATCCTTTCTGGGGTGAGGTGGAATCTCAGTGTTGTTTTCATCTGTGTCTCTCGAATGACCAGTGATGTGGAATATTTTTTCATATATTTATTTCATACTTTTACTTCTTTGTCTGAGAAATGTCTGTTCATTTCAGATGCCCATTTTTGAATCGGGTCTTTATATTTGGGGGCCTGATTTTTTTTAGTTCTTTATATATTCTAAATAATAGTCTAGATAATAGTCTGAGGAGCAGCTGGTAAAAATTTTTCCCACATTGTAGGTTGTCTCTTAGCTCTGTTGGTAGTTTCTTTTGCAGTGCAAAAGCTTTTTAATAAGATGAGATTCCAGTTGTTGATTCTTTGTGCTAGTTCCTGTGCTACTGAGGAATTGTTCATAAAGTCTTTCCTTATGCTAATGTCTTCAAGAGTTCTGCCTAACTTACCTTCCAGCAAATTTAGTGACTCTTTTTTAGTATTTAGATCTTTAATCCACTTGGATTTTAGTTTAGTGCATGGTGAAAGATAAGGGTATAGTTTTAATCTTTGGCAGGTTGAAATCCAGGTTGAAACACCACTTATTAAAGAGGCTATCTTTCCTCCAGTGAGGATAGTTGGCTCCTTTGTCAAAGATGAAGTAGCTGAGTACACCTGGAGTTGTTTCTGTATCTTCCAATCCATTCCACGGATCCTCCAGTCTTTTTATTTGCTGGTACCATGCTGTTTTTAATCACAGTGGCTTTGTAGTATAGTTTCAAGTTGAGGATTGTTATACCCCTACCATGTCTCAGTTGCCTAGAATGGCTTTTGCTATTCTAGGACTCTTATGGTTCCAAATGAATTTTTGGATTCTTTTTTCTAGTTCTGTGAAATATAGTGTTGGAATTTCAACTGGCACTCCATTGAATCTGTTTGGCAGTTTTGGTAGTATGGCCATTTTCACTATGTTGATTCTTCCTACCCAAGAGCAGGGGATATCTTTCCATTTTCTTATATCCTATTCCATCTCTTTTTTCAGAGTGCTGTAGTTTTCAGTATAGAGGTCTTTTGCTTCTTTCGTTAGATTGATTCCTAAATACTTCATTTTTTGGGATGCTATTGTGAAAGGAATTGTTTCCCTTATTTCTCTCTCAGTGAGTCTGTTATTTGTGTACAAGAAGGCTATTGATTTTTGAATGTTGACCTTGTATCCAGCTACTCTGCTGAAAGTGTTAATTAAGTCTAGAAGTCTTTTGGCAGAGTTTTTTGGGTCTTCTATGTAGAGTATCATATCATCAGCAAATAATGACAGTTTAACTTCTTCCTTTCCTATCTTTATTGCTTTAATTTCTTTCTCTTGTCCAATTGCTGTGGCTAATGTTTCTAGAACTATATTGAACAAGAGTGGTGATAGTGGGCATCCTTGTCTTGTTCCTGATTTTAACATGAAGGTTTACAGTTTTTGGCTATTTAATATGACATTGGCTGTTGGTTTTTCATAGATAGGCTTTATTAAGTTGAGATAAAGACCATCTATTCCAATTCTCTGCAGGGTTTTTATCATGAATGGATGTTGAATTTTGCCGAATGCTTTTTCTGCCTGTATTGAAATAATCATATGATTGACTCTGTTAATATAGTGTATTACATTTGTTTATTTACATATGTTGAACCATCCTTGCATCCCTGGAGTAAATCTGACTCGGTCAGGGTGTATGATCTTCTTGATGACCGTCTGTATTCTGTTTGCCAGTATCTTATTAAGGATTTTTGCATCTATGTTCATAAGAGAGGTTGGCCTGCAGTTCTTGAATCCTATTTCTTCTTTTTAGTATAAAACATTAATGCAAAAAAATTAATTTATTAGTTATATTTGGGTAAGATTTAATAGTCTAGTATTCATTTGGACATTTCTGTCTTATTTTGGAGGAGTAAACTTGACCACATAACAATGCTTATTATTTTGTGATCTAAAAGTTAGGTTTTCTTTTTGTGTATTTTATATATATATATATATATATATATATACACACACATTTTATACATGACCAATTTTAACCATCTGATAATAAATGAACCTGTGATACTTCATTTGTCGCTCCAGTGAAAATTATGTCTTGTTCATTTTTAGGGTAATTTTTAGCTAGGAATACAGTTGCTATTGTTTGTTGCCATTTCAAAAACCTGATGCCAAATCACAGTGTGTATATATTGAAAGAAAAACAGTACAAGCCTTTACAAGTAACTAACTCTTTACTCAAAAACCTTTATGTCTGCTGCTTTCTAATCAATACCTGATTGTGTAAACCAATTTAAATAATATTATTGAAACTGAAATTTTTACTAAATCTCTTTAGTTAGAGTCAAATCCTTTTGCCTTACCTCAAAGCCACGAGGCAAGGACAATCACCAACATTGTATTATAAAGTTTCACCTTCCAAAATGTGTTCTCTCCTCTCTCTACCAAAGACAGTCAAATTTCTGTTCTCCTCTGAGAAATCCTCTTCCTTGAGCCTAGATCCACTGATTAGTTTATAGACAGTGGTCTCCATAGCAACCAATACTTCTAAAAGCCTTGTGATGGAAACTTTTTCTCCTTAAAAGCCTGTCATTTGAGAGCAAGCCACATCAGAAGGCTGAAGGGAGAAGTAGTATTTGAAATATATATGTGAAATGTTTTCTCCTTAGGTTAAAAAAAAGCAGTGAATTGTCTCAATTATTTTCTTCTTCAAATATCTTATTGTGAAATACCTTCACTTGCTGTTATCTTACTATCCTCTAAGATCATCTGTTATTTGTCAGTCCCATACCGGGCTTTGCACATCTGTATGCTATCTCACTTAATCCTCAGAATGACCCTCACAGTTAATAGTAGTAATCTATTTGCAGATGAAATTACCCAAAGGCACACAGTGACACATTCATAAGTAACAGTTAACATTCGAATCCAAGCCTTGGAGTCATGAGGACAGTGGTTTTCTGTACATAAAAATGCAACCTGCTGCCGAGATCTCAAGTAAAATTTCTGGAGTCTGACAATAGAAGTAGCATTACAGTTCAAATCTTTTAATTCCCAGTGAAGCTCACACAACTTATCAGCAGTAAGTAAATTTCTGGCTTCAACAAGAGAAACTGTTAATATTCCTTTAAGAAAAGCAGAAGGAAAAAAACACCATAGCTGTTTAAATCATTTGAAGTTTGGTACTTTGATGATGTAGAGATAGCACTAGTAATATTCAGGTTAAATGAAACATAAAAGAAATTTTATTTTTCTAATTCTGAATTTTAAGATGTCTCTAATTTTAACGTGCATTTAATTTATCTATCTTAAATTATTTCTAAAGTAATTAAAGAGAAAAAGAAGGTAGAAAAAGTTTGTATCAGTACTGTATAATAAGAATACATTGCCACTAACTAATTTGCCTAAGACAATTTTTTAATTTAAAAAAATTTGATAAACTACTTAACCCAAACACAAATACCTACATGAAATAAAACTCCTTACCCTCCCCTATTTTGAGTTTTAAGTAGTCTCTAAAATATCCCCTTAACGTTCACATCTAATTTTAGTTCACATCCTTATTTGCATCTACTTTAATCCCCTATTCCTTACCATCTGGGCAGTTCGTAGGCACTGGGGAGTTCTCCATATGAAAACAGAGCATGTTTACGGTTTATTTTCATTAAATACTTAGTTAAAAGTGAGACTACAATTATCCCTGAAAGTGACATTTTAATTATTCAAATGTCATGACAGCCCAGCTAGATGTAGCAATTGACCTTTGCATTTCTCTTGAGTCAGCAGAGTTCTTCAGAGTCTAAGCACACTTTTAAAAAAGAAATCACAAGCTCCATCTCTGAAAGCAAAAACAAAAAGCTGCTAGTGCTGTTTTGTCCCTACAGAATTTAAACAGGGTATGTTGTTGCTGTTGTTATTGTTGCTGTAGATGTTTGAGGGATAAGGGAGTGCCTTTCTGGGGGCTTTTGTGTCTTTTTGTTTTGTTTGTTCCCCGATCCCCAGATTTACTCTACTAGTTAGCAACAACTCTTCTCAACAGGTGTGTTTCCTCCCTTCTCTTTAAACATTAACTGACTAGTGGAACTCATCACAGCTTACAGAAAAATTTGCCAAACTTTTCGAAATGATAAAAGGTCATATTTGGCTGAGGTCATATTCCTGGGGAATGACAGCCCCAAGGCAAGAGTCCATGTCTTCCGACTTCTGGTTCAGATGCTTTTCAACACCCCAAGTAAATCCTTCCAGCTGACCGCGCCCTTTGAGCTCCGGCCCTCTTTTTCAGCTCAGAGTGCAGGAACATAGCATAGATCTAGACTTAATTTTCAATGCATGTTGAATTTATTTGAGATACACAACCTACTCTGTGCTCGATTTTCTGTAAATTTTAATTAGCTATTTTAAGAATTAAAATTGCCAAGAAAATGCATTCGCATTTATTATTATTTAAAATTATTTCAAACCAGATGCAGTGGGACATGGCTATAATCCTAGCACTCAGGAGGCTGAGGCAGGTGGAGCACCACAAGTTCGAGGCCAGCCAGGACCTTATAGTGGATTCAAGGCCAGACTGGAATACAAAGTGAGACCCTGGGGGCCAGGGATTTAGCTCGGTGGTGCTGCCACCTGCCATGCAAATGCAAGGTCCGGAGCTCAATCCCCAGTACCAAAAAAAAAAAAAAAAAAGAAAGAAAGAAAGAATTTCGAATTAGGCAGAGTTCTCTTAATAGGAACTCTTAGTGAGGACACAGGCCATTAGACTTCTACCCAATTTTTTTCTGAATTAATCTGATGGTAGTGGAATGGAAGAGCAGGTTGGCAGTCAGACATAAGTACAAATCTCACTTCTAAACTGATAAGCCATTATCCTTGGGCAAGTTTCCTCCTTCATAAAAATGGAGATGATGCACATAGGCCCATTTGAGGAATGAAATGAGACAGGATTGGGAAAGGGTGTATCTAGCACACTAAAAATCATTGGTTCCACACGAATTTGTTTGCTCAGTACTGTCAGGCACTGGGTCACTTGGCTATCGTTCCACTTGGCGGACAGAGCTTGATAGGGTGAGAGCAGAGGAAAACTTTGTTCTACCTTCTGCTGCTCATTCAAATCCCATTATGAGCTTTTCTGATCCCGGTTACTGACATCACAGGTTCTTTTCTGTGTTATTTTGCTGGAGGAATCTGTAACAAAGCACTGCAGCGGGGTGGCTTAAAACAACAGAAATTCACCCTCCTACAGTCTGAAATCAAGGTATTGACAGCCCACGCTTCCGCAGAAGTGTCTAGAGGGGACTCTTTCTCACCCTTTCACCTTCTGTAGCCTCAGACACCGCTTGACTTACGGCAGCTTCACTCCAGTCTCTGGCTCCATCTCCACACAGCCATCTTCCTTCTGTCTTCCTACATCATTATGGCATCTCTTATCCCTGTCCAAATTTTTCTTAAAAGGACCCCAGTTAGATTGGACCCTAAGAACCTATCTGAACTTCATCGTATTTTCAAAGACCCCCTTCTCCAAATGAGGTCATAGTCATAGGTTCTATGGGTCCGGACTTCAGTTACCATTTGAGGGAGTACAATTCAACCCACAATAGCCATTCTAATATAAAAACTTCTTGATACTTTTGGTCTCAAGAAAACATGTTTCAATAATGAAGCCATCCAGTCCTTTTTAACATGACCCCTTTCACAGTTTAAACCTTTCCATCTCCCAAACTAGGATCACCTTGGGACCTGGTCGTCTGTGGGGGAAGAAACTCCATGACCCTTCCTGAGCAGCAGGGTATGGTGCTCCCGGCTTAGAGTGAGCTGGCTTAGCAGACGGTTCACACAGACACATTCTCATGTTCTGCTTCTGCGTGTCTCTCAGAAATTCCTGCTGGAAATGTCCAAGGGCAGTTCCCCAGGGATGTTATCAAGCCTCAGCCTCCGGAGAAGGCCTTGGGTGGGATTCAAGGTAGCTCTGAGTTACCTTGCTCCTTGTTGGCCCAAATCTGGGCCATGAGAAACACATACTTTATCATTCCCTTCAAAGAAAGGATAACCCTTGGCCCCTTCAACTTCAGCCCTTTTATAAGAGTTATAGGTAAAATGTTGAAAATTTCTGTGAATTTACACATACACACATTTTAAAACATTTCTTTTGTATATCCTGCACAGGTAGCTAGACGTCTATTGTTTCGTTCTTTTTTATTGCACTCTTTTGAAACGGCAGCCAAAACTGAAAGCCCTATTTTAGCATTCTATGGTAGTTTCCTTCGTTCTTGATAGAAAAGAGATTGAAAGCAGTATCAGTGACCTTGTATTTCTGAACAAAATGAACTTGGTTTGTCTCAGAAAATTAAGTGACAGGAGACAAACAGAAGGGCCCTGTTCTGCACCTCTCCTCCAACAAAGATATTTGCAAGCAACAGCATTGACTAATCCTTAAAGCCAAGGACAGGTTAGAGGTGTGGGGAAGAATGGGTTACATGGATGAAGATTAAAATATGAGAATTAGGGGAGGTGGATTCTGGCCCTGGTTCTGTGAACCAGCTCAACTCATGACTTTGGACAAGTCACTTGGGAAGATAAAGTCAGTCAATACACTTGAAAGTCCTTTAAAAACTACATATTTAGGGTGACAGTATTGTTGCTCTGAAGAAGAGGAAATGCAAATTTGTCACTAAGTCCTCTTATTTCTTCACTCAGATAATCTCTCAGAGTTGCTGTAAACCACATTACTGCCTCCTTAATTTAATTCTCTATGGTTCACTTCCCACAGTTCATCTCCAGAAGGAAAGGTGAGAGACTAGATAGACTCTCCTAGGACCTTTGCCTTCCTCTTGTGACACTCAAATCCTGTCAGATAATAGACAGAAAAAGAAAACATGACTGCTCAACCTCCCATCCTTAGTCTTAGTTATGATTCAAATAAGACAGATGAATAAAGATTAGATGGATACAGAAATAGGTAGGCAGTAGGTAGACAGGTACATATCAATATATAAGATTAAATCAGAAAAGAAGTCAGCCGAGTGAAGTTAGGGACTTTAAAGCTACTTTGTGGTTTTTGTAACTCCACAAACTTTCCAGAGGTATTTACTGTGCATAACAATGCATGTATCTCTTTGTGCTCATTTATTTACTATCAGTCTATGGCAGTCTGCCTACTACCCATGCGTAGTCCTTACACATTGCTTTGCACAAGGTCATCAAGTCTCCATTATTGTTAACTCATAAATATCTTTCAGCCAAATGTAACCTCTCTGTGACTCTAACAGTATTAAATACTTTTCTTCCCTTTGTGATTCTCCGCAGTTGGATTTTCTGACCATATGGTCTTCCCTCTCTCTTGCCTCGTCTATTCTTTGTTGCTGGTGTCCCATAGGTAAGGGGGTCTGTTCATCCCTAACGCACTCTCGCTGGTTGAATATATCTCTCCTCACATTATTCTATTCTAGTCAACTGTCACATACTGATAACTGCCAAATCTGCACCTCTGGCTCTGATTTTATGCCTGAGACAAAAGCCTTCATACTCCACAACTGTGTTGGAACACACCAAATGGTCTTCACCTTTTCTGATCCCTGCGTTGGGGAATAGGATGACCCAAATGAGAAACTGAAAGCTGATCTATTTCTCTCTCTCTCTCTCTCTCTCTCTCTTCTCTCCTAGCACCTTGCCCTACCCCCCATGCCAACATCTAATCAAACACTAAGTCCTATTATTCTGTCACACCTCTCACAAATCATCCATTTCTCTCCATCTCCACTGCCAACAGCTTACTGTAGTGCGTGATTCTCTTATGCAGACAACTGTAACACTTTCCAGTTAGTCTCATTGCCTTCAGTGTGGAGGATGGAATCCCCTACTCATTCTGTTCTTCTCATGACAGCCAGAATATTCCTTCTGAAATATAGGTCTAAATAACAATTTGCCTCTAATCCTTAGAATCAAGTCCAAACTCATTGATCTAACCTTATAAGGGTCTTTATGATCTTGACCATTCTTGTCTCTGTATCCTCAACTCCAGATCTTTCCAGCTTGATGTCTAGAGGGCATTATAATAAATTATTGACTCCCAGAACAGGTCATGTAATCTTCCTTCTCTTCACGCAAGGTGTTCCTCCTACTGGAAATGTTCTTTCCTCACCTCAAAACCTGGCTAACTTCTGCTCAGCGTTCAAATCTCAGTTGGCTGTTACTATTTCCAAGAAGGCTCCTGAACTCCCACATCTAAGCTGGGTTCTCTCCTCCTGTTTGCAGAAAGAGCACATTTACTTCCCTTAGCAAGCCCTCATAAAACTGCACTGTACCTGTACCCTTCAGTGGCTGGGTCTGTACCTTTCTTCAGTGCTACACACTGAAGTCTAGAACATTGCCTACCATGCCGAAGGCTGATCAGGAATATTTGCTGAATAAGAGAATCAATGTAAAATATACATAATAAGGATACATAACAAGAAAGATGCTACCCTTTACATTTTATGAATTACTTCAGTCAGAGAGTATGTATAAAAAAGTCTACTTAATAAAGACATAGGGAAAACATTCCTATCTTGTACATGTAAGTATTTCTTCTTTGAAAATGTGTCTGGCCTTTCAAAATATATTTAAAATTATGTAATAGCTCCTGATTCCCAGCATAGTTACAACACAGCAGATCTTCCTAGGATGATCCACCGCTGAAAAAGGAGGAATCTCAATCCATCCAGAGCCACGTCTCCTCTGTCTGTCAGGTTCTGTGGGAGAGAGTGTTCAGATGGTGGCTTTTCTTGTCAGGCTGGCGGAGCCTCTGTCCTGACATTTTATTGGGCCTCTTTTCTTCTATGTTTTGATACTGGGAATGAGGCAGCTGCTGCCAAGAAGCTAGATCCATTGCCTAGTATTCTTGGCAGAGAAAATATTTCTCCAATTCAGTCCCAATTAATACTCACAGGCCAATAAATCAATACACAGCGAGAATGTGTGATGATTTTGGCCATCTGGAATTGTGATGAAGTATTGGTGGGTACAAGAGAAACTACCTAGCTCTATACAACCTGGGTACAGCCTGATATCAACAAGGGTAACAAAGACATATTCGCCTTCCAACAGGATAGCTGTACCACCAACTCCAAAGTTAGGAGCTCTTGGCAGCTTATTAAATCTTCGCCTTGTTGTTGAGTCCACCAGTTTGATTTCAGAGTCAAATTAAGCAGCTGGACTCATCTTCCTACCCAACAGCTCCAAAACCAAGTCGCTCTGTCTTCTCATCTGGCCAACCTTTGTGATAATCAAGTACTCGGAAAGAAAAAGAAAGGAAGCCAGCATATCAGTGCAATATAATCAATACAGTATTGCTGTTTTATCAGAATTTTCCTGCCCATAGGACAGAATAGGGGTTTACCCAGAAAGGTTAGAAAGGGAAAATATTTCCATAAGGTGGACAGTTGTATCTATGTGAGTATTAGACACATCAAGCTTAAACTCTATATCACAAGGAAAGTGTTACAAAGGAAACTCATAAAGAAAACCCTCTAGTGGACTTTTCTGACATCAAAGGATACGGATAAGGTAAAGAACCTGTCTATCCCTGGAAATCCTCAGGTTGTTTTAGCTGCACCTTGAAATGCTTTCCCTCTGAGAGAGCACCCTCTAAATTCTAAGCCAAATGCTTTATGGTCTTCATTGTACTCCATGCTCAGAACAGCCCTATCAAGGAAGTTCTTTTCCTATTTTAAGGTGAGGATTCAGTGTTTGGGTTCTTACCACTGGTAAGTGCCAGAGAACCTGGTCTCAATGTACAATTTCTGTTCTTAATCCCTAGTCTCAATAAGGCAATGTTTGGATCCCTTTAACATCACTGGTCCTGAACAACCATAGAATTTAACATTCACTGATTACCAGAAATAATTCCTTTATCAGAGATACACTCTTATTTATTTTTAAAACAACAGTAAAAAGAGAAATCAAAATGTTGGCGGGGGGGTGGATATAAGAACAACTCAGAAATACCACTATACTATTAACTGCTTTCACTTTTTCTTGTTTACTTCAATCTCTCTCCATTCTGTATACATAGTTCTATGCACTTTCAAAGGCTTTTTTTTTTTCGTACCGGGGATCAAACTCAGGCCCTTGCACTTCTCAGGCAGGAGCCAGAACTGCTGAGCTAAATCCCTGGCCGTCAAAGGCCATTTTAAATGACTAATTAGTATGAAAAAGATAAATATATCACATGCGTTGCCTTCTCAAGACAAAGCTTTATTCTAATTTTTCCCTCCACACGCTTGTTTCATTTCCCCTTCTGGAACAATAACAACAAAACCTTGAAGAGTTTTGATTCACACAACAGATGTGAGGATGAGAAAACTTTCTTGTTAGCTGGAAATAAATTTCACTAGAAACAATCACACGCGCACACACACACACACACACACACACACACACATACGCACACACAAACAAGCTATGTGATAAGTTCTTACCCCTGAGAGCTAGTCTCAGGAAACACAAAGTTTATCCTACCAAAGATGTCTGTTTCTGAGGAACTTTTGAGTTCATACCCAGGTCTCTATTTCATTATTTTCCAAGGTAGATTCTAGAAAATTCTAAACACACACACACACACACACACACACACACACACACACACACACACGGTTCAAGGTAAAATACATTTAGGAAAACTGCTTGTATCCCCCTCAGAGATTTTAAATGTACATTAACATGTGAAGACCCTGGCATCTGAACACAATACGGAGGTTATTTACATTTGTTGAGAAGTTGCAGACTAACTCAGTTACCCACAGAGACAGGGAGGTAAAGGTAAGTAAAGACTTGGTATAAAGTGTAATCATGTGATAATTTCATGTACCTTTTGAAGGCCACTGCTTCTAGAAATATGGACCTAGTATTAACAGATCTGAGATCTAGATTCTTTAATGTGAAATCTTGCATCTGGGTTGAGCAGTGAGAAGGCATGTCTCTTGGCTACATCTATTAAAGACAACTGGAGAGTAATTAAGGCAAGAAACACAGATTTTATTCAGAAACTATTGCAGTAGGGGAAAGGTGCGCATAGAGACAGAACTGAGCCCAAGTGGGAATTTATAGCCAAGGACAGGGTAGGGATCCGTGGGTGGCAAATTACTAAAAAGAAACATCAGGGGTAGGGAAGTACCTTTAGTTCAACAGACCTAGTAGGATTCTTGCTTGAAGGCAAGTTCGGGTGATCAGACATCACCTGGGGATTGAGAAGGATGAAGAATTTGATCAGAGATAGAGGTGAGTAGACACTGGCATAGAGGATCCTTTCTACACTGACATAGCAGGATACTTGCCAATACTGCATTCTGCAAAGTCAGGCATGGAAGCCCAAGGTTGAGGGCTATTGAGAAGAGAGCTCAGAGGAGCCTGATTAAAGTCTTGTCAAGAAGACTTTGTCAGATCTGGCCTGCTTACCTTAAAATATCTCAAGCTCATTTGACCAGA
Source organism: Fukomys damarensis (assembly GCF_012274545.1). Taxonomy (NCBI): domain Eukaryota; kingdom Metazoa; phylum Chordata; class Mammalia; order Rodentia; family Bathyergidae; genus Fukomys; species Fukomys damarensis. Next base: position 39,984,355 of record NW_022900924.1, on the reverse strand, counting down.
GCTTTTTTCTCCTGGAATAAGCTTTTGGAAAATGCCACTATGAGCTTCACGAGTCTGCCAACCCCTCTAGGAAGCCCCACTTGGATCCTCTTCTCTAAATCCAGTTTTCCTCCCATCATCCAGTCCTCTGACCTAACCTAATAATAAATGCCCGAGTTACTACCGAGTTACTATGTGTGTATAATAAATACTCCAATACTTATTGCTTAAAACAGCATTTATTTTGCTCAAAACTGTACTTTGGGTAGAATTCAGAAAATGTGGCTCATCTTTGTGTCTCTAGATGTCAGCGTGGCTCAAAGGCTAGGGTTGGAATCACTTGAAACGCACTCACTCACATATCACCGTGTAGAATTCATGCGTCATATCGTGTAGGCTGTAGTCACCTGGCACTTTACTGAGGTCTTAGCTGGAGCACGTATCTGACCTTCCTTTGAGTCCTTGCATTGTGGTAGCAAGATGCTGAGTGTGAGTATCTCAAGAGAAAAAGGAAAAGGCAGACAGAAGCTATATCACACTTAGAGGCTTCGCCTCTGAAGTCACACCAGGTCACTTCTGTTGTGTTCTGTTTGTCAGCAGGTATTCAACAGGGCCATAGACTATGCCTCTTAATGGAGAATGGCAAGTTTGGAAGTAGATGGATTCTTAGTTCCTTTTGGTGGTATAATAGAGCACCACAGACTGGATAGTTTATAAAGAAAGGAAATTATTTCTTACATTTCAGGAGGCTTGGAAGTCTAAGAGTAAGGAACCATATCTGCTGACATTACATGGCAAGACAGACCCTGTCTGAAAGAAAACCAGAGAAAGCCTTTTATAATAAACCACTTTTATGGTAACTAATGCACTCCCATGATCATAACATTAGTCTGTACATAAGGACAGATCCCTCTTAGCCTGATCACCTGATCATCTCTTATTAGGTCCCACCTTCTAATATCCAATCCCAATATTTAATCCCTGGGGGTTAAATTGAACTTGGGAGTGGCATATTCAAAGCACAGCAATGGAGAATCTGAAATATTTCTGTAGGAATTTTTGGAAGATTCAATATTCCACAGAGGGAATGAGTAAAACATTTTTAATTCTGAACCTGTCATTTACTAATAATAGTGCAACAGTGAACAAGTAAATTCCTCCCTCTGGTGTCATATTGTTCACCCTATCACAAATTACAGTTACAACTATTTTTATTGTATCACTAGACAGTGAACTTCTTTTTTTTAATTGAGTTTATTGGTACAATCTAGGTATACAATACAGTTACATTCATCATTGGGATTCTGTACCTTTACATGACAGGTCTTGATTCTCATTTTTTCCCCTTCTCCCTGCCCTCCCTTCACCCCCTCCTCCCCTCCCCATTTACAAACACTTTATTTCCATTTTTTCAGTTTCTCATATTTTTTCCTCTCCCTTATTACCTTTCCCCCACCCTTCCCACTTTCCTTACACCTTTAGCCCTTTACTTCCTATTTCACATTGTTAATTATCTCATTAGGATCCTGTGTACTATTATAGTTTTTCACACCACAGAAACTATTTGGCATTTCAGTTAAAGAAATCTCTGTATGAACATTAAAAATAGGTAATTCTAAAATAAAACTAAAAAGGAAAGTAAAAGAGAAAAGGCAATCATGTAACATTAAAATAATCCTTAATTCTGAAGATGAAAATGGTCCCTTAACATATTTAAATTGTTTTTTGCTCTTATAGTCTTATCTTATTCTTTTCTTTCATTATTTAGAGAATACTTTATTAGTTTCTGTAATCAAACCCACGTATATATGACCTTACATATTTATTATGATGTGCTACCCCTGTACACATGGGAAAAAAAATAAAAATAAAAAGAATTAACATTTCTAGACCAATATGGCTGTCCATTTCTGTACAATGCCAACTCAACACAGTAAATTGGGATGACTTTTTCCAAAGTTGGTAGCACCGTTAAAGTTTCCCAAAATTCAATATATATATATTTATTTATTTATTTATTTATATTTATATAAAAAGACTAATAATAGCAGTGTGCTATGCGTTGATAGCAGCAACAGCTTTTCCAGGTCCTGCAGTCATCTGAACAAAATTATAGACATTCAACACATCCCATTAAAAAAACAAAACAAAACAAAAAACAAAGAAAAGAATAATATCCAGAAAACAGCAAAGTTCTGTTGCTGTTGTGGTATCTGGCACCATTTTTTTTATTAGCATCTTAATCATCATCTGGAAAGAGAACATTCTAGAGTAACATCATTAAATGTAGCTCTGATAAAGCACAGTCACTACCATGTATCATAAAGCAGGTACAAGATATTTTACATTCATAGAGGTATGATACAGTACCTGGACAGTGAACTTCTTGAAGGTAATGCATAAATGTAGATGTTTTCTTCTAATGTTTTCATAATGCAAAGTGTGATGATAAGCATGTAGTTTGAGTTTAGTATGTCTAATACTTTTAAAAAAAATAGTAGAAGTTTCACAGTACTTTTCACTTCTTGTGGACATTGCTTAAGGGGAAAAAAAGCTTCTAGAGCTGAGTTATGATGCTTATAGCTCACTGGCCACATGCCAGCTTCCTTTTTCACATGACTTGCCATCACATAGAATGTGAAACTGCACTCAAACTCAGAGCCTCAGGCCTGTAGTAATGCAGCCCTAATCATCTGGCCTTACCTGTTCAAAGAGCATTCAGGAAGGCTGCAAGAAAAACACAGCCTCTGAGAAATTGGCCCACAAAGCTTTACTCCTAAAATAGCTGGAAACCCCAGGCATATTCCAATGTGCATGAACAGCAGTTCTTTGCTGTGAATGCAAATGCCACTATAGCCAAGGATATGGTTATAATCAAGTGAAATTCTATTCTGTTAAGGCATCGTTGGTTGAGGAATATGCTAAAAGCCTTTCAAAAGCAGCCCATCCCATTTGGACAAGTGGTTTTGCTCTTTATTCTTTAAGATTTCAAGCCTCTTGGCCCCCTTGTTAGTTGAGAAGAGAAAACAAAGAACAGGAAGCCATCTTAAATTCTCTCTGTTAGAAATGGCTCTTGACTTCCCAAATCCTGCTCAAGCTTTGTATTGCATTATTATTCCAGCCTCCTGAGCCCTTTCCTCTCCATCTCATTGTTTCCTTTTTTTTTTTTTTTTTTTTTTTTTCCTTTTTTTCACTC
>NW_022900924.1:39956029-39980980 GCF_012274545.1 Fukomys damarensis | reverse complement strand
TCTTTTTTTTTTTTTTTTTTTTTTTTTTTTTTTTTTCCACATTTCTACAACTGTGCTACTAGTGTAGTGCTTGGGCTACCTGCCTGAGTACCTGCTGGCATCTGCAGTCATGACCAATTCCATTTAAACAAAGAAGTGAGCCTATCCCAGAGCCAACCAGAAAATCCATGTGCAGTGTTAGTACCAGTATTTTGTTTTCAACACTTCTAAACCACACCAGTTTCATATGCTTGGAAGGTATCCTCTTCCATGTACAAGTACTAGAACACCAGTAACTGTCTGTTCTTAGCTCTTAGGTGTTACAAATTCTAAGCACTTCACATACATTATTTTATTTAATCCTCACAACCACTCCGAGAAGTTTTTTGTTTTTTGTTTTGTTTTGCTTTTTATGTTTTACAGATGAGGAAATTTGGTGGAGCGGTGAATTAAGTTAACATCGCACAACAAGAGGCATAATTAAAATTACAGCCTGTTTTACCTGAGGCCAAAGCCTTGTGTTTTCCTCCCTACACTGTTTAGATTGAGAGAGGGAATGAAGGATGGGCCTATTTCTTATCTTGCAGAGGTTTTATTAATTTTGAGCGATCCTGCTTAACAGAGACACTCTGAGTTGTGAGAAACCTTAGAACTAATTGGATAGATCCTCCATCCTATCTGTGAAACATCTCTACAACTCCCCACACACACACACACACACACACACACACACACATACACACACACACACACACTGGTCATTCTGTCTGTGTATAAAGACTTTAATCTTGGAGGACCCATCCTTCAGGGAGGACATAGTCCAACCCACTTCAGGAGGTTTTAATGTTGTCCCCAGGAACTGCCATTAATCCACCCGAGTCTGCTGTCTGCAAAGCAAGGCTAAGCCAGCTTGCCCAGCTTTCTTCATGCCTCTGAGCCTTGCTTTTCTCAGGCAAACTGCTTCTCTGTCCATTCTTCTAAGCAGGGCTGCTCCCACTTGTTGGCCACTCCCCCAAGTCTGTCAGTGACCCTCATGTGGGACAGGCAGGGCTGCACCCACCCAGAGCTCAGACTCACGCCAATCAAAACCTACTCCTGTCATCTGTTAGGGCACTGCACGTGTCAGTGCAGTCCAGGTAGACTCCACTCCTTGGGCAGCCACTTACACTCCTACACACCTACTGATCTACTGGTCAAGAATTGGTGAGTGGGGATATTCTGCTGCTCTTGGGCAGCCTGGACCACTGGACCTCAGGGTATTGCATGCACATAGTTTTATTTCAGCAAAAACTGTTTCTTGGGCTCAGTATTTTATTTGAACTTGTACAGTTTTTGTTTCTTGCCAGACACAAGGGGGACTTTTCTTCTGCACATACGGAGTTGGTTGGTTTGATTTGGTTCTTCTAAGTTTTGATCCAGTGACAGTTAATCAATGAATGTTAAAGAGGCAGAAATGTCAGATTCCTCAAGGCAGAATTAGCATCTAACCTCACATTGATCAGCTCTTTTACCACAAAATTCCAGGATTTTCTAAGCAACAATTATGCTTGACCACAGAGTCAGTAGTACCTCTATTCTAATTTAGTGACTAAAATAAACAGGTGAATTGGAACTGATAGTATGCTGCATCCTTTAAAATGTCCTGGTCCTAAAACATATTGTTTATTTTCTTATTCTTCTGGGCAGGCAGAGAACCCAGAGCCTTGCACATGCGAGGCAAGCACTCTTCTTCCACAAGCCCAACCCCAAGCTCACTCATTTAATTAATATTTAATGTCACTCTGGTTCTTATAAAAAATGTATTGTTCAGTTTCACAATCAAAACAGTAAAAGAAAGGAGTCAACTATACTGTAGGGAAACTGCTTCAAAACACAATTTTTAGGAGCAAATAAATAGGCTAGAAACTTCCTTCAAAATGAAAACGTTCTCGTGGTAAGATCTCCCTCCCCTTTACTCTGATCTGACTCAATATAATCTGTGTAGAAAAGAAAAGGTGGGTTTCTCTCTAATGAACACAGTCTTCCGACTTACAAATGAGAAAAAAAATAATGTACAGATGGTTCTAAATGACTTGCTCCATTCACAAGAGTTAACGGCAGTTTCCGGCACACACCTCTCTTGTTCCAAATCACTCACACAGGATGTCAGTGTCAAAGGAATTTCAGGGTCAAGAAATGCACTGGTGCAGAGTAATTGGAGACACGTGGAAGAATTGAATAAAAAAAGCATTAAACTGTCTTTTTTCAATCAAAAATAATTATGGCTAACATTAGAAAATTTCAGAAATTCTGTAAAATATAAGGTGAGGAGGTGATAAATTACTCATAATCACATGCCACAAAAGCAGTGCTATGTCATGTCTCTGCAGTTGTTTCCCTGGCACATTATTTTTGACTAGCAACATGATAATACTATTTTTCAAGGAACATTATATCTCAAGAACTATGCAGAAGGCAAATAAACATAATTTTAATTGCTATACAGCAGTCCCATAAAAATTTTGTCATAATTTTCTTAACCTTTCTTTACTTTTGAATAGTTAAGTGGAAATGAATTAAATGAAAAAAGAAATGTCTAAAGAATAATATGTATTTATAGTAAATGAAAGCAACAAAGTAGAGAATGCATATGAACACTCTGAGGTTATAGATGGCTTTTGTTTCATTCTTTGCATTTTTTACAAGGGTATGAAAACATTAATAAGAACACCTACCTTTGCAACGCAAAATTATTACATTCATCATGTGGAGATAGCACATGTACATAACACCTCTTCATTTTGAGGCTGCAAAGGCTGGAGTCTTGCTGCTCCTTGTGATGTCCTCAGGCCATCTTTTCTCTCTATTTTTTCATTAGTTTTATTGGTACAGTTTAAGTATACAATATACTGACATTCATTATTGGAAGTTTACGTAATATATCTTGGTTCTTAATTTTTAAATTAATTGCATTGGCACATTTTAGGAATACGATATAATAACATTCATCGTTGGAAATTTGCACCTTTACATAATCTATCTTGGTTCTTATTTTTTCCTCATTCCCCTGCCCTCCCTTCAACCCCTCCACCTTTCCCTATTTACAAAGACTTTGCTCCCATTTTTCATTTTCTCATATTAATTCCATTCCCTCTTTCTTTTCCCCTGCGCCTCCCATTTTCCCTTCCCCTTTGCCCCTTTTCTATTTCACAACCCCTCCATTCCTCCCTATTTGCAAAGACTTTGTTTCCATTTTTTCCTTTTCTCATATTTGTTCCTTTCCCTTCTTTCCTTTCTCGTACCCCTCCCATTTCCCCTTCCCCTTTGGATCATTTCTTCCGATTTCACATTATATATTATACATTTCGATCCTTATTTACACCTTCAGTTTCTCACACCAGAGAAACTATTTGGTATTTCATGTCTGACCTATTTATTTCACTTAAGAGTTTGGCTACAATGTGCATCCATTTAGCTCTAAATGTCTCTTGTTTCTCATTCTTTATGGCTGAGTAGTACTCCATTTTTTTTTTAAATTCTTCTTTAGCCAGCCTCTAGTTGATGAGCAATTCCAAGTTTCAGCCATTACACACTGTGCTGCTATGAACATGGGTACACATACATTGCTGTGGTATGATGCTTTTAATTCTTTTGGGAAGATACCCAGTGGGGGAATAGCTGGGTCAAATGGAGCCTCTAATCCCAGTTTTTTTGATTGATAGTGATTTCCACAGTGGTTGCACTACTCTACAGGTCACCAACAGTAGAGCAGGGTTTCTCTTTCCCCACAGCCCCGCCAGCATTTGTAATTGGTTGATTTCATGACAGCAGCCACTCTACCTGGGATAAGGTGGAATCTCAGTGCTGTTTTCATTTGTATCTCTCAAAAAGCCATCTTTTCTGTTGTCTTGTTCCTTTTCAGCAACCAAGTTCTCTGCTCCATCTTTGCAAGCTGGAACTCTACTAGTGTTTTTTGCTGACAGAACTCAAAACATTCCAAATCACTCTGCTGTGCTCTTTGCTCTTGATTCTGAACATAGATCTGGCTAAAAGCCCCCCACCAGTTGCCATGCCACTGCCTCAACTTTATGCTGTCTTGAAATTTCTGCTCCAATATTAATTATTCTGCCACCCTTAATCTCAGTCTTCTGCAAAGCCTCTAGGAAAGAGCAAAAGGCAAACTTTCTTCCAAAGCATAACATACATGGTTTGGAGTCCAACAGCCAATGCAGTCCTAGTTTCTAACTGAAACCTCCTAAGCCTGGTCTTTACTGGCTGCCTTTCTATCAGCATTCTGGTCTTGTGAGCTCTGACCAGCATCTCCCATTAAGTTCATCTTACAGATCACATCCCAGGGATCTTACAGTTCATCCCAGGCCTGCCTCTTCAGCCAGCATCTCTAAACCTTCCCAAACCCTTTCCAGAACCCAGTTCTGAATGCTCCTGAACCACGTGGCCAGGTAATGTCACAGCAACAACCCCACTTCTCTGGTACCAAATTCTGTCTTAGTTACTTTTCTCATTGGTGAAACAGAATATCCTACACCAAAGTTAGAGGAAGAAAAGTTTATTGCAGCTCACGGTTTGTAGAGGTTTCAGTCCATAGTCAGCTGGTTCCAAGGCAGGGAGGTGGAGGGGCACTGCAGAGGAGAAACAGTACATGGCATGGCACGGAGAAGGCACTGAGCAGCAAGCCTGCGTTCCCCTTGTATCCTATTTAGGCTACAAGCCTTTTAGGTGGTGCCACCCAAACCCAGGGCAGGGCTTCTGTCTTCAGTAAATCCATTCAGTCACACCCAGAACTATATTAATTCCAATTAGTGGACTAATTTAGTACCACACCCTTAATCCCTTATCACCCCTTTAATGCACAGTCACACACCCTAATCCAGCCACCTTTGAAACTCCTATCTATGACCACATGAGGCTTGGAAGGAGATCTAAATACAAGTCATAACACCTTCCTATTTGAATAAGATCTATCTCTGTTTCCTTTTATCTATCTTTCTTTTTGCTCTTTAATTTTTATATTTTTGTTTCTCAAATAAAGGAACCCATGTGGCATTTAAGCTTGTGTGTCTACTTTACTTAACATTATGGTCTCAAGGCGCATCTATTTTCCTACAAATAACTCAAATTTATCTTTCTTTGTAGCAGAGTAGAACTCCATTGTATATAAATACATTTTCTTTATCCATTCATCTGTTAATGTACTTATAGGCTGCTTCCAAGATTTAGCTATTGTGAGGTGTGCTACTACAAACATGGGTATGCAAGGGTCGCTGTAATATGATGCCTTTAACTCTTTTGGGAAGATACCAGGAAGGGAAATAGTTGGGTCAAATGGAATCCTTTTTAAGGAATCTCCATACTGATTTCCACGGTGGTTGTACTGTTTTTACATTCCCAGCAGCAAAATAGTAGGACTCCTTTCCCCGCAGCCTTACCAGCATTTGTTCTTACTTGAATTCTTAATAGTAGCTATTCTTTCCATAATAAAATAGGATCCCGATCTTTTTTTTAAATTTGCATTTCCCTAATGGTCAACAAGGTTGAGCACTTTTTCATATATTTATTGGCCATTTGTACTTCTTCTAAGAAATATCTATTCACTTCAGTTACCTATCTTTCTGATTGAGACTTTTGTTTGGGGGATCTAATTTTTTTGAGTTCTTTATGTATTTTAGATATTAGTCCTCTGTTCAAGGCGTAGCTGGCAAATCTTTTGCCCAATATATAGGTTTTCTTCCCACTCAGTTAGTTGTTTCTTTTGTTATGCAAAGGCTTTTTAATTTAATACAATCTCATTTGTTGAGCTTTAGTGTTATTTCTCAATCAATTGGGATCCTCTTCAGACAGTCCTTGCATACTACCTGTGACTTCAAGAATTTTATCTGTTTTATCTCCTAGCAGGCTAAATGTTTCTGTCTTAACATTTCGATCTTGGATCCATTTTTAGTTTAGTACATGCTGAGAGATATAGGTCTAGATTCAGTCTGCAGGTGGAGAGCCAGTTTTCCCAGCACCACTGGCTTAAAAGGCTACCTTTCTTCCAGTGTATGTTTTTGGCCCCCTTGCCAAAGATCAGATGGCTGAATGTGCCTGGAGCTGTTTCTGCATCCTCTGTTCTGTTCCATTGGTCCACATGTCTGTTTTTTTACCAGTACCATGCTGGTTTTTACCACTGTAGCAGTATAACATAACTTGCTGTTCAGCTGTGATGCTTCCTGCTTTGCTTGTGTTGCTTACGGTTGCTTTTGCTATTCTGGATCTCTTCTGATTCTATACAAAGTATAGGATTATTTTCTCTATTTTCCCTGGTTCTATAGGAGTGCTATTGGTATTTCATTTGGATTTGCATTAAATATGTGAATCAGTTTTGGGAGTATGGCCATTTTCACAGTGTTGGTTAATGTCTATCCAGGAATGGGCCATCTTTCCATTTACCCAAGTCTTCTTCAATCTGCATTTTTTGGAATACTGTAATTTCGATTGCACAGATCTTTCACTTCTTTTTCTAGGTTGATTCCTAAGTATTTTATTTTTCTTGATACTACTGCAAATGGTATTGTTTTTGCAAATTTCTTTCTCCACGTGTTCATTATAAGTGTACAAGAATGCTATTGATTTTTGTGTGTTGATTTTATACCCTGATACATCGTTGAATTAGTTATCAGTTCTCAGAATCTTTTGGTGTACATTTTGGATCTTCTAGGTAAAGGATCATGTCATCTGCAAATAATGATAATTTGAATTCTCTGTTTCCTGTAAATATTTATTTTATTTCTTTCTCTTGCCTGATTTCATAACGAACAGGAGTGGAGAGCACCTACTTTTGTTGAACGTCAATAATGTGCTTGGTTTCAGATACATCTTCTTATTTAGCCATCATAACAATGAATCCAAATTTCTATTATATTTTCATTCTAAGTATAGGAAAAATGAGATGCAGAGAGGTTAAGGGACCTGCAGAAGATCAGTGATGGAGCAACCTACAAACAAAGTTGTTCTTCTTAACTTCCATGCTGTATATCCCAAGTGTTTATGAATATATACAATTATCATCAGAAAGCTGCTTCAAAAAAATGCAAATAGACTGAAAATGATAGTTTATTCCCAATGTAAACATAGAACTTATCACATGTCTAGTGTAAAATTACAATGTGCCAAAATCCCAAAACAACTAGGAAAATCATCAATAAATAAAATCCCGTTGGTGACATCTAAAAAAATTTTAGACTCCAGTATGTCTCAGGCTTCTCAAAAATTCATTAAAAATGGTGGGAAGAGCTGCATTAATTGAAGCTATGTGAATACACTGGATTCTGATATGATGAAAATTGATTATGCTCAAAGTAGTCTTCTGTAATTAAACAGAAACTGTGCTGTGCACTTTAATTAGTCAGCAGTAACTTGTTTTAAGTGCAAACAGTAAGTCTTGGTGTATTTCAGTAAACGAGAGCCCAGCAGCCCCACCTCAGCTGTAGTTGTGTTTCCTACCACAGCTGTCTGTGCATCTACTGCTCTAATGAAACTGCAGAAAGGAGAAACCACCCCTTGCAACACAGATGTAGACATTATTAAACCATCCTCATTCTTTCATTCAGAAACTTGTGGTACACTGTAAATTTCAAAGACTCTCACTAGGGGAATGAATCTGCCTTCAGTCATTGGCCTCTTATATTACACAAAGGGTGCTAAGGAAAGTCAGTAAACATTGCGAAATTTACTGGTAGATTTTTCTTCATTTCTAATGCAGATGAGTTTAACCTACACCTTTGAAAACCTATTAAACAAAATGAGTCCTCTGAAATTTTCTCCAAACTCCTTAGTATCTAATAATATTCAGGTTTTGTGGTGTTGAAAACAATGGAAGATAATTTAATATTTTGTCATTTTAATCTTATTGTTTAATTATAAAAACAAAGCATCTTCATCACAGAAAATTCATAAAATACAAGAAGTATTGAGGAACATGAAAAACATCACCAATCTTCACTCAAAGACAGATCACCGTTAACATGGTAGCAGATGTCCTCCTTTGATCTACTCATTGTTTTTGTATATTTGAGAAAATTCTGTTTGCATAATATTCTGCCAGAATGATATGCTTCAAAAGAAATATTACATTTTATTCCTAACCTTTGCCAGGATTCCCAGGGGGCATTCCCTGTGCTTACAGCGTCTCAGACACAGATTGTCAAGCTGCCTGCTGCCATGAGCTTTTATGGAGGGGATGTCTCTGCCAAAAGACAGAACCCATTTCTGTGGCTGGGTGAATATTCTGGACTTAGTAAGGGAGGAGACCCACTAGTTATTTAGTAGCTTGGGATTAATCAAATAGGGCTCACCTTTATGCTCCACCAGGGGAGTTCAAAGGGGAGGGTTAACTCAAAGTCAGGTTCATGATGCGTCAACAAGTCACAGGACCCAGAATTATAGAACTTGAGATTTGCTGGTAAAGAGTGTAAATCTCAGCTTCAGACTCAGGTATTAAGGAATACCCATTTGTGTGTGGTGTGTGTGTGTGTGTGTGTGTGTGTGTGTGTCTTTTTGTTGTTTTGGGGGGGTAATTTGTTTTGTTTTGTTTTGTTTAGAGAAAATAAAATGGTAGCGGCTATCTTACAGGTAACTAAGTCTGTGGTATAAAATCCAAAAGGGTTATGTAGTGCCAGAAAACAAGGACGAGTCTCTACCCTCTTGGCTGTCATGGTGACTGACTGCCATCCAAGCCCAAAGTGGTTCCTCAAAATGCAGGTTCTACTTCTCTGCTATGTGAGGACAGTGTGCAAGCCAGCCCTCCAGGGACTCCCTCAGTCATCCTCTGAGGTCAGGCCAGTGTACCCAGGAAATACCTAAAAGCTGATCCCCAGGCTCCTGCTAATCAGAACTCACCACCCACCAGCTCTCTCTCCACCTCTGGGGGTCAGGCTCTGTGAATCCTGGTTTTGAGCCATAACCTCCAGGCTCAATATTCATTTACAGTCGTGCTTGGCTCAGAGTAAGATCGGCCTACCCTTATTCATAGCCAGCTGCATTCCCACGTCAGTGCCCAACCAATCCCAAAGCGCTTGTTCTAATTCTTCATAATCTAAGAGTTCTGGAGCATTCCTCCCAGAAAGTGTGTTCAGTGCCCTCACTTGAATCTGTTCATACATGCAGAAGTCTCCAGTTTACAATAGTACAACTTACAATTTCTCATCTTCACAATGGTCCTACGAAAGTGATGCACATACAGTAGAAATCCTGCTTTGATGATGATGAGCTAGAACACTCACAAAGCTGGGCACCAAGCCACAGCTCCACAGGACCAAAAAGGTAAGCAAATGATAGTTCACAGGGTACTGTGCTGCTATGCTGTGATGTTTGGTAGACTCAATGTATTAAAGTGTCTTCTACTTAGGATAGTTTCAACTTACGCTAAGTTTATCAGGACGTAACTCTATTTTAAGTCAAGGAGCATCCGAAGTAGCCTTGTAGATGAACTCAGTATTCATGATGCTGGCCCCTCAGGTGGTAGTTACCTTCCTGCTGCAGAAAGTCACAACTGATCCACTTCAAGACTTTGGCCACTCCAGAAGATCTTTGGCTCTAACCAGCATAAATCCTTCCTCTTCAAAACTCGTTTGGACCTATTGAAAAAACACTGTTTCTCTGGGACTAAACCAGATAATAGAACATGTTCCTAAATCCATCTGTCTCCATTTTTTTTCTGTCTCCTAGTCAGACACAGAGTTTTGGGATAAGATGCAAGCAGAATGGGAAGAAATGGCCCGAAGAAACTGGATCTCTGAGAACCAGGAAGCCCAGAACCAAGTTACAATCTCAGCTAGCGAGAAGGTAACTAATACTGTTTTTACATATGCTAACCTCAGGCTCTGTGGCTCACATTTTATACATGAGTCAAAACTTTGTCAAGAATCTAAGAATTAAAGACAATTTACTGTCGGTCTGACCTAGGAGAAATTATAATAGATGGAAGCAAGATAATCATCCAGTGTGTAAAGGCAGCCAAGCTGGCTGGCAGCCACCTAGAACTTGGCTGCAGGTTGTGGAACTAACACTCAGGTGGGCTGGCCAAAAACTAGACAAAGCCCACAAATGCTTTGTCAGCCAATCTCTGTAGTCCAGCTGAGATGTCAGCAACAGACGTGAGACAAATGACAAGGGCGCGAACCAGGGCTCGGGGCAGTGTTTCACACTTCGGTCATTACACATGAGCAAAGAATCTCGGTGGAAAACGTGTGCTTCACACAACCAGGTTAGATCCCCAGGTGATCCCTCAGAGATGCTCCCCTGGGAGCAGCCCTAGCAATGTACAAGTGCAGGAACCAAACAGCTGAATCACCCATGAAGGCCCAGGTGCTCTAGGATTAATGTCTTTAATGATCCTTCATTTGGAATGGAGGGACTAACTTGAAAGGTAGGAAAGAGATAAGAATTTTTTTTTTACACAGAAAAAATGTGTTTGTGTTTATATTTGATATTTTTGTGGTGGAGTAAACTCTCAATTAGTGTTCAGTTCTGGATAACTTCCATGATATTTTGTTCAGTGCAGCAAATATTTATTGAACATCTGTCCTACACCAGGAATAGGAATATGAGTCTATGACTTTAGCAGATTTGTAATCTACAGTCATTAAAATGTCTTTTCCCTTCCAACATCTCTGTCCCTCACCAGAAAATCAGAACTATCTTATTAAAATTAGTTGTCTTTTGCACAAAGAAAACAAAGCATGGAAAGAAGAGAGAACTTTGCAGGTCACTGGACACAGCGTGGATTATAATCCAGGCACTGCAGGCCTGGCTGGGGCCCTTCGTCCCTCACTCCTGGGACACCATTTCCACAGTACCATGACAAAATCTCATCATAACCTGTAGCTTTTCTCTTTCTTTTCTTTTTTTAATTCCTTGTACCTGACCTTGGGCCATCAAGGAGGAGAGTCTTTCTTGCAGTCTCAGAACGGAATTGGTGCACATTAGGAATGTAGATTACTAAAGAGATTCATTTTGGTATCTTCATCCGTGCATATAACATATTCTAATTGTTTTCATCTCCATTAACCCCTTCTCTTTCTTCTCCCCTTTCCTTCATCACTTTCTCTACCTCTAAAAGTCTACCTTCTAGTTTCCTATCATCTTTCACTCATTTACTTAAGTATTTATTTTTAGCTTGCTCATATAAGAGGAAACATGAGGTGCTTAACTGTCTGAGTCTGGCTTATTCAACATAACAAGATGGTTTCCAGTTCCATTCACTTTCCTGCAAATGACATCCTTTTGTTCTTCTTTGTAGCTGTGTAATAGTCCATCGTGTAAATACACCAGATTTTCTTTTATTCATCAGTTGATGAACATACAGGCTGTTTACACAGCATAGTCATTGTGAGTTGTGTGGATATTAACATAGCTATGCATGATTCACTTTAGTATGATGTCTATAATTCTTGGTGGAGCATACCCAGGAGTGGTAGAGCTGAATCAAATTATATCTTAGGGGGATTTTTTGAGAAATTTCCATGCTGATTTCCATATTTCACATTCCTTGAGGATTCCTTTTCCCCCACGTCTTCACCAGCATTCATTGTTTTCTATATTTTTGATGATTGGAATTCTAACTGGGGTGAGATACAATCTCAGCATAATTTTGATTTGCCTTTCCTTAATGGCTAAAGATGTTAAACACTTTTTCACATGCTTATTGGCCATTTATACTTCTTTTGAAAATCCTCTGTTCAATACATTTGCCCATTTATTGATTGAGTTATTTGCTTTTTTGGTATTAAATTTCTAAATTCTTTATATATCCTAGATATTAGTCTTCTTCCAGAGGATTCTATAGCTTGTTCACTCTCTCATTTCCTTTGTTACAGAAGCTTTTTAATTTGATATAGTTACATTTGTTGATTTTTGTTATTTATTATTTCCCGTGCTATTGTGTTCTATTCAGGAAGTCTTTGCCTTTGCCCAAGGCTTCAAGTGTTTCTCCTATATATGTCCTAATCCATTTGGATTTGATTCTAGTACAGGGTGAAATGTAGAGATCCAGTTTCAATTTTCAGCATGTAGATATTTACATCCATTATTTGTTAAAGAGGCTGTGTTTTTTCCAGCATAGGTTTTTGGACCCTCTGTCAAAAATCAGATAGGTCTAGGTGCGTGGATTTATTTCTGTGCTTCTGTTTTATTCATTGGTCTAATATGTCTTTTTTTTTTTGTCAATTCCATGTTGCTTTTGTTACTATGCCTCTACAGTATAATTTAAAATCAAATATTATGATACCTTCAAAATTAATCTTTTTGCATAAGACTGCTTTTGCTATCCTGGGCCTTTTGTGTGTTCACATGTATTTTAGAATTGTTTCTTTTTCTAATTCTGCAAAGAACATTTTTGGTAATTTAATGGAGATCACACTGACTCTTACAACACTCTTAGTAACATGGGAAATTCAGCAATATTTGTTTTGTAGATCCATGGCAAGGGAGGTGTTTCCACTTTCTAATGT
The DNA here is from genome assembly GCF_012274545.1 of Fukomys damarensis. NCBI lineage: Eukaryota > Metazoa > Chordata > Mammalia > Rodentia > Bathyergidae > Fukomys > Fukomys damarensis. The sequence continues at coordinate 39,968,516 of NW_022900924.1, read as the reverse complement.
CTTCTTCAATTTCTTCAGTGTTTTGTAATTTTTATTATAGTGGTCTTTCACCTTTTTGGTTAAATTGATTCCTGGGTATTTTTAAGCTATTATGAATGGAATTGTTTTTGACTGATTTCTTTCTTAGTAGGTTCATACTAGAGCATAGGAAAGGTATTGATTTTTGTGTGTTGAATTTTTTTATTCTAAACCTGTAACTTTCGATGAGGGGTTTTGACATTTTAAGTACCAAAGGAATAAAGGGCTCCCACTTGACCTATTTTTAAACCTGATGACATAACCAAAGGACTAGCTTATTTGTAGCTATCAAAACAGAGAAATTGTATGATAGTGTATGCTAATAAGGTTATGACAAATAATCTTCTCAAATACTGCAAAAGAAAGTTTAATTTGGGACAAAGATTTTAAAAATTTAGCTCTACAAATCAAAGTCCTAAGAACAGTTTACAGCCTTTAACCAAATAAATCCCTTTGAGTCCATACCAAGGTAATAAGCAAATAAGGACAAAGATTCTAACACAAGGCTTTCATTGTACCTTTAGTAATGATAGTAAAAAATTTCAGAATAACCCAAGTACCTATCAGTAGTGGAGTGGGTAAATAAATTTAAGATGTTTATCTAAATAATTATAATAACATAAAAAATAATCAATATAAAACTAAGTGTGGCTTAACCCACAAGACTGCATACTTAGGATGAGCCTACTTGTTTAATTTATATTTTTAGAAAAATACTAGATGATTATTTCTACATTCTGTTTTATTTAAATTTCTACAACTAAAAAAAAAAACTATATCTTTAAACCATACCTTTTCGGTAGGGGCACTACAGCCCTAATGGGGCAAAACTATGTTCTGGTGGGGGCCAAGAAGAACCTTAGATATTATATGGTTTGTAGCTGTCCCTAGGGTCAAAACTACCGGAACAGATAGATGCACAGTATATACTACTATTTCAGGGAACTGGATGGCTCACTTAGCAAAAATATATCTGCACAGTCACCCTTTCATGAATCTTTGGGAGAAAAAGTTAAGACAAAAAGGACAAGAGAAATACCAGAAATAAAATGGAGTTTAAAACAGTAGCAGTTGTGGTCATATTTAGGTTGTGACATTAGAGAAACTTTTTGTTTCTTCTTACATTATCTAAAATTTATACAATGAAAATGTATATATTCCTAATGAGCAAAACATCAGTTTAGATTTCATTTAAATTAAATAACTGAAATAAGTAAGTTCAACAATTTACAGAAAGCTTACTGAATGTAATGAGAAAAATCAATGGACTGTGTAATGTCTCTTCTCCTTATTGTAGGGATATTACTTTCACACTGAAAACCCCTTCAAGGACTGGCCCGGAGCATTTGAAGAAGGCTTAAAAAGGCTGAAGGAAGGGGACCTGCCAGTCACCATCCTGTTCATGGAGGCAGCAATCCTGCAGGACCCGGGAGATGCAGAGGTACCATGTCCCCTTCATTTCAACAGACTCGGAACACGGCTGCACATGCTACAGAGGGACAGGAAGGCACAGGGCTCTGCTGGGGGAATTTTCATCGTGTAAAGGTTTGCAGAGGTTTAACGTGACATTTGATTGAAAGTAACAAATAATTACCTATTTTCTAACCGGGTGTCTGATCTGTAGTATCCATAGCACCCAAAGGTATAGGCTGGGGATAGGAAATGAAAAAATTGAAGCTGCTAACCTAAAACTCAGAGCAATTTCCAGGGAATAGTGTGTAGTTTTGCCGGGATCTCAGGCCACATCACACAGTGCCTTTGATTTACTCACTTAACATTTATTGAGCACATACTGCGTCCCCCAAATTGTACCAGGTCCTGCCTTAAGACCCGGAAAAGCTGGAAAAACATAACAGTTGAAAAGACACCTTTATGATCTATTTAGGGAGATGAGGAACTAAAGCAATGTAGTACAATAAATGCCATGTCAGAGGATTCATGGACAGGATGCTAGGAGAGCAGAGGACAGGGACACTCACTTAGCCTCTCTGTATATGCGTATCCAGGGCTGAGTTTTGATGGAGAAAGAATTGGAAAGAATAGGGAAGTGGAGTTGCTTTTGTGAGGCAATGGTGTGGAGTAGACAGAAGCCCTTGAAACATTGTGTAGGAGTCAAAGAGGGGGGAAAAATGATAGAGGGGAGGCAAAAGGAGGCAGACAAGAGTTGACCTACATCAGAAAATCATAGGAAACCACTAGAGAACTCTGGCATGTTCTTTCTCACCGTGTGTGTGTGTGTGTGTGTGTGTGTGTGTGTGTGTGTGTGTGTGTTGAAAAGACAACATAGAACAGTGGTTAATCTTCTAGGCCCTGCTATCCTAATGGTACAGTTCCTAACTATACTTGCCCTGCTATCCCTGCCCTGGGACAACTCACTGAAGCTCTTTAAATTTCAGTTCCCTCTTCTACATAATGGAGGTCATAACAGTAACTTTATCAGTGCCTGTTGGCAGATTAATTTATTCCTACAAATGAGGTGCCCAGATCAGCACCTGGCATGTCAATGGTGAATCTTCATTTCTTACTGAATGTACTTAGTTTGTATACAAAGAATCTAAGCTAATCACCAGGGAAAGCTCCCAATGTCTTTTGGGGGCAAAAGGTTCTCAGTGAAGTGAGACTGAACTGCCAACTGTAATTCTGAGTCAAAATATTGTAATTTTTTAAAGACACATTAAACAATGTCATCTTGCTTTTTATAAATTGTATATATATTTTACGAGATATTTTGTATATCTCACATCATTCAACACAAAAACCCTGGAAAGATAAAAAGAAAAGGATATGTCATTTTCTGAGATTTGTAAATGAGAAAATTAAGGTCTTTGGTAGCTAAACAGACCCCAGGCAAGGATTTATGCAGACTGCAAGGTTAGAAGATAATGATGTTGTAGACAATGAAAACGGCACCATGGCCAAAGGCTCGAAAAAAGTCCTTGGGAAAAGACAGTTTGATCAATCTCTTCTTAAGAAGTATTCTAAGATTCCTGGAAGGGGAAATCACCAATAATCTGGCGTAGAAATAATCAGGGTTTTATATGGTACATTTTTATCTTGAAGCTTCTTAATGTAAACTTTAGGGTATTTAACTACACTGCTGGGTAATTCTCCACCCATTCTCCTCACAATTGTATAACTACATATTCATCTTTTGGTTTTAAGATACCTAATAACATAAAATCTCATAAATTCAGAGGTTGCCTAGCTCTAAGTTATGGGAAAGGATAAAAATACCGAATGAGTTTGGAAATACAGACAGAACCATGACCCAGCTATCACAAGACACTTTGAACAAATGTTTGTGATATTTTTCCCTTTTATGTAGCTGTGGGCAAATTACATCTGATTGAGGTTGAGCTGCATAAGAAATCTGTCATGAGTAAACCAACAAAAGCACACAAGTAATTAGTTGATTTTTTTGCAGGCATGGCAGTTTCTTGGGATAACCCAGGCGGAGAATGAAAACGAACAAGCAGCCCTTGTCGCCCTCCAGAGGTAGATGGAGCTAAGTGCAAAATAGTGGGCCTGAGAAGACCCGTCAGTGGCTTTCCTCAGTTTCAGATTTGTTTTTTGATCCTTACTGAAGTACAGGGTAAAGAATTTGGCCAGGATAAGTATCAGGTTGCCACATACCACTCGCATTTAGCTCTTTAAAATAAGAACTTATGATAAAGTCACATTCCTAAGTCACAATGTTTTGCTTTCTAGGGAGATTAGAGGTACTGAGGTACTACAGTACCTATTCTGAGGTACTGAGGTATAGGTACTGTTTTAAGTCTTATCCAGGGGTTACTGGCACTGTCATCGCCTAGCAGCCTGTCAGACCTGCACACTCCTGAGCCCCACCCCAGGGCTCACCGTGCCCATGTCACTAGATCCCCACATGATTCGTGTGCTCCTTGATAGGGTGAGGGAAGCAGGGACGGCCTGGGTTTCCAGTGAGCCCACATTAGTAGTATGGAAACACAGGAATTTTACCTCTTCCTTTACAAAACACTGGACAATCTTTCATCCCTGGATGCACAAATTTAGTTCAAATCCAACTGGGAGTAGGAGGGTAAGGTTATAAAGCGTCATTAAGTTAGGATATCCCTTACTTCCCATTAGATGATTAATATTTTATATGCTAATACTTCCCATCATTGTAAACACATTTATTAAAATTATCAAAACTGGCAGTCACCAGGATAAGTTGTAACTTTCATAAAAATACTCTTCAGTCCCAGTTTTCATATGAAAAAATATGTTTTTCAGAAACTTGAAAGAAACAAAGTTAACAATGCTTTTGTGACATTTAATCAATAAAGGCTTCAATTTTCTAAAATACTGTTAGGTGCTTGATCAAAATTATCTGAAATTATTTGTTTTGCCTTCTTTCAGGTGCTTAGAATTGCAGCCCAACAACTTGAAAGCTTTGATGGCTTTGGCTGTGAGTTATACAAACACCGGGCATCAGCAGGATGCCTGTGAGGCTCTGAAGAATTGGATTAAGCAAAACCCAAAGTACAAATACCTTGTGAAGAGCAAGAAGGGATCTCCGGGCCTCACTCGACGGATGTCTAAGTCCCCAGTGGACAGGTATTCTTCCTCCTAAATCACGGCTGGCAGTAAACGCCACCAGTCACCTTGAGGATAATTAATCAGATCTTTACCACACTTTACTCCAGAATGGCTTTTAGGGCATCATTATGCTTGAAGAGCAGCACTGATTAGGAAGACTGGTGCTGAGATCAGGACTGTCAGTTTTCCATCACTGAGACAAAGTACCGTACCAGAGCTACTTACCTTGTAAGGGGGGTTAGATATTTTAGTCTATGGTCACCTGGCCCTGATGCTCTGGGCCCAAGGCGAAGTAGCACATTGGAGTAGGAGCACGTGGCCAGGGAAGCTCCTCTCCTCGTAAAAACCAGGAGGCAAAAAGAGAGAAGAAAGGACGAGGGTCCCAATATCCTCTTCAAGGACCTGTCCCCCAGTACCTGGGACTTGTCTTCCCACCAGGACCCACCTTCCAAAGGTTCCCCCAGTTCCCAGCAGTACCAGAGGTCAATGACCAGGTCTTTAACACATGGACTTTTGGAGACACTTATCCAAACTAAAGCAGTCGTTATTTGGGCACAGGTTCTACATTACGTGCATTCAGAGACACTTACCCGAGTATCATGCTTTAAAGCCAAATATGTCAGACATCTCGCCTAAAGTACAATAAGTACCACGTTTTATAAAGCTTGAGAATTAGAAATGGGCACATAAAAATCTTTTCTTCTAGGAATTTTGGCTTTGTGTTTTGTTTTGTTTGTTTTGGTGGTACTGGTCCTTGAATGCAGGACCTTGTGCTTGCTAGGCAAGCACTCTAACACTGAGCTACAGCCCAGCCCTTTTAGGAAGGGTAGCGGGAACAAGGTCTGGTTAAGTTGTCCAGACTGCCTGCAAACTTGCTTCTGCCTCGGCCTTCTGAGTAGCTGAATTACAAGCATGTGCCACCATACCTAGCAGGAATTTTATTTTTTAACAGTGGCAAATCCTGATTTAAATTCCTACTCCCTAAGACCCTTGGAAAATTAGTTGTAAGGTTTCCCTCATTTGCACTCACAGGGTAAGCAGAACTCTGAAGACCTTACTTAGTACAAGCTATATCTGCATACAATAACATATTTTGTAAAAATCAGCTATATTTTTAACATTTAGTATTAACAGTCCCCTCGTTAGACCAAGATATTTTGGGCAAAATTGTCCAGTTGGTAATGAAGGAAGACTTGAAATATAGTTCAAAGGGCTTTAGTTGTTAATCATTTATGCCCAGACTATTTGGTTTATGAATCTTTTTTCTTTTGTAGCTCTGTTCTAGAAGGAGTGAAAGAATTGTATCTGGAAGCTGCCCACCAAAACGGAGACATGATTGACCCAGACCTACAGACAGGTCTGGGGGTACTATTCCACCTGAGTGGGGAATTTAACAGAGCGATAGATGCGTTTAACGCTGCCTTAACTGTTCGGCCGGAGGTAAGAACGCTCAGCCCAGCAGGAGACCATAAATTTCTCTGTAGTTTTCACAGGCGACGCTCTATTCATGTCTTCTAGGATTTACTGCCCGCCCACTACCTGTATGTAGTGTTTAAGGTGATCAGTACTAATGATATGCTGCAGTGGCTATTATACTGAAATACCTAAAGTAGAAACATTAGCACATAACCATATCAAATGGTAACTGCTTTTTGATCAAAAACACTGTCCTGAAGATGTTTAAGTAATTCACCTCCGCGTGGTCTCTGTCCATGAGCACACTTTTATCCACCTTCCCTCTTCTGTAGAGAAGTATGGGAATACTGGGTCACTGTGGTTTGTTCTGGTTGTTAGAATGCTCTGGTTTTTATCATTAGGACTATTCATTATGGAACCGTCTTGGGGCGACCTTGGCAAACGGCGACCGCAGTGAAGAAGCCGTGGAGGCGTACACACGGGCACTGGAGATCCAGCCAGGTTTCATCCGTTCCCGATACAACCTAGGAATTAGCTGTATCAACCTGGGCGCCTACAGGTAAAGCATCAACAGGCAGACCGGAAGACACACTCTGGACTGAGGCTCAATAGCCTGAGACAGTGTTTCAAATAACTCCATCTCATTTTATAACCCTGTTCCTCTTCTTGCCACTAAGGGTGAAGTGGAACATTCAGGCCCTGCAGCCTGTTCAAGTAAGAACTGTGTGCTTCCCTCAGTCTTGGTCTGTAGAAAGCTGCGTGAATCTTAACCTTTTCAAAACTGAGGACCCTTTTTAATGGTCGAAGAAACTCTCCTCTTTGGCAGTAATGCTTTTAGTATGCATATAATGAGGGAAAGCTACTGAAAGTAAATAATACATTTAAATAAATGAGTTTTTTATTAAACATGACAATGTACACATATTATTTGCAATTATCTGTACATATATGTGTGAAACACTTGAAAAATAATCGTACAAACACGTATAATATTCTGAGTCCACACAGGGTCTCTGGGCTCACAAGTTGAAGAGCAGGTCTACACAACCTTCATGCAAAAACCTAGAGTGGCTTGATAATAAATTAGACTCTTCTGTTACTCTCCCAACCCCTCTGAAACCACTTGAGGCTTCAAGCAGCTGCTGAATGAGAGGATTCCAAGACTTACCTTTCGCAGGGTTCTTACCAGCCTAGGATTAGGAGTAAAATCTGGGAGACATTTTCATGGGAGCTGTACCCTTGTGAGAAGGGCCAGAAAGTATCTCTAAGCCACTTCCTGTGCCTTCCTTTGCCCATCGGTTTCTAAGGCCTCCTCTCCCGGAAGAGGGATGATCAGGCCGCCCACTCCATTTCTCACCCAGGCTGCCATATGCAGCATCCCCTTCTCCCAACTGCCTCTTATTTGCAGGCAGATCGAACAAAATAGATAAGCACATGCCAGGTCATATGCATCAGAATTAGAAAACCATTCCCTCACCTTCATTTTTCTTACCACATGCTTAGCAACTACCTTCCAGGTAAGTGAGCTCAGGTGTGGACAGGTTTTTGAGAAGAATAAAGCAGATATAAATCAAAGTGACATGAGTATTCCCAGCAAGAGTCAATTTGTCAGATACATTACAAGGTCAGAGTGACACCGGGCTGCTGAAGAGGGCAGACCCAGCAGAAAGCGCTGGCAACAGACACAGGCCTAGACTGCAAGGCCTTCAGAGAGCAGCTGACCCAGCTGTTCTCAAGCCTGATGCTCTCACGGTTGGCGATTACTGAGAACCCCAGAGGGGTTTGTGTATGTGGGTTTTATCTATCAATATTTGCCACTTTAAAAATTAAATTCAGAAACACTTTAAAAGATTAATTAAAAAATAATAAAACTTATTACATGTTAACGTAAATATCATTTCGCAAGAAAATAATTACTTCCCCAAACCAAACTATGCCTAGAGAGAAGAATGACATTGTTTTACATTTTTGCAAATTTCTTTTATACCTTGCTTATTAGATGACAGATTTTCATATCAGCTTCTACATTTCAATCTGCCAAGATATTTCACATCATGTAATCTCCGGAAAAATCCCTCTATGAACATGAGAAAATGGAAGTCAAAGGTCAAATAACATCTCAGTTTTATCGTAAAGGTGGTTTTGACTGCATTGATCGCCAGGGTTCCCTGAGACCACACTTTGAGAACTATTGATCTTAATGATAAGAGCTTTCACAAAAACTGATTCAAGTGCACCTCACAACAGTTTTCAAGTGATTTCTGTTATCCCTATGACACACTCAGGGAAACTGACCCTTGAAGAAGATAGGAAATTTGCCTACGGCTTGGGACACAAGCACAGATACTCTGATAATAAATTCAACTCCTTCCTATCTAAATTCTACATCACTGTCACTAATGGGAAAAATTAAACAGCTACATTTCTGAATAGGGCCATATTTTTCCTCTTAAAGTCTCATTATGGAAAGCATACTTGCATCAAATCATTCCTAGAATATGGGGAAATCAAATGCATTTATGGGTTAACAGTGGTTATACTATTCTGCCTCTCCCACGTGGCATTCAAAAAATATAATTTTCTTCTTGTCTCTCTGATTTCACTACATTTAATAATAATTGTTGATAAAAAGAATAATTAGAGAATCAGAAAGTTGTTTATCTGACCATCTAAAATGTCATGGAGAAGTGATACTCTGTACTTTAAGTTTGCTAGCTCTAAAATTTGTGGCACCTTAAAATGTCTGTTTTTCTCCCCTATTAGAGAAGCAGTCAGCAATTTTCTCACTGCCCTCAGTTTGCAAAGAAAGAGCAGGAATCAACAGCAAGTTCCTCATCCTGCAATCTCTGGGAATATCTGGGCTGCCCTCAGAATTGCACTGTCCCTGATGGACCAACCGGAACTCTTCCAGGCAGCTAATCTTGGTGACCTGGATGTCCTCCTAAGAGCTTTCAACTTGGATCCTTGAAGGAAAAGAAAAAATAAAGAATAATAACCCCCCCCTTCTGTGTTATTGTACTGAGAAGTGCAAAACTACTTTATTATGAATTTCAGAAAGGATAAATCAGATATTCAAAAGGCCATGGCCACATAACCCAAGAGGATTAATTTCTACAAAAAATGGCCGGTCTCTGTTCAGATCCAAAAGCACAAGTAGAGTCAAGGTCAGGTTCAAAAGAATTGGGAGACGCAAGAGAAAGTAATTTCATGTACTCTTCCTAAGTTGCCAGTGTATTGCTTTTTGTTCCCAGTTGCAGCTAACAGCACATATGAGGAACTCGTTTATAGGACACATGAGGAAAGCACTGCTTCTGGTCAGGAAATTCTGACTGCATCTATACTGTGTCTCCTGAAATTTTCCCTTTTGCAAGACTGAGCATAGTTTGGGCCATCGGTGCATGTACATATATTAACTAAAGACAGGCAACGCTTCACCTGCTCCTGTTTTAACTTTTGCTGTAGCCCTTTGTTTGCAGAGAGGGAGCTTTGCTGGCAAAAGCAGTTTTTGCACTAGAAATTTTTGCTGTTCCCAAGCAAAACTTTTCTGGGATTGTATATATGCACTTTAACATCTTATTTATGCCTTGCTGGGGTTTGGTTTTGTTGCTCCAATTTTTAACTCGGGGTAAAAGATTTGAGAACTCAGACTTGTTAGATCAATGGACCAAATTTTTTAAAAATTCCTGAAAATAGCTTTTCATAGTGTAGGGTTTTTGAAGGAGTGTTTTTCATAAAGCAGACATGCTTTGCGGGACTGTATGAATATAAGAAACAAAATACTGTCTGTTCATGCATTCCCTGCAGGGAGAAAGCTTGATACTGTGCTTTCTATTGAGTTTGCTTAAGTGTCATATTTTACTGGCTTTCTGATTTCCCTGCACAATAATATTCCTTTTAAATTGTTATTACTTAAATGTGATTTCTTAAGAGTGATAAATAGTTTTTCCTAAAAAATGATGTATTTCCTTAGTTCCATAATAGTCTGCAGTTAACTTTGTGAGTGACAGAAGATCAACATTTTTTAACTGAAACTCACCAAGTGTCAGTGGGTTAGCATGAAAGTTGCATATCCCTTTGGCTCCTAAACATTTAGCAAGTAACAGGAATTTTCTATTGGCAATGGTATTTTATTTAACTTTCCACTTAGTTCTTCAGTATTTTGTGTATATTTGTGGCTTGGTGATTATTTTGAAAGTATATTTTTCAAAGAATGAGGAGAACATTGTTTCCCAAAGTCTAACCAAAATATCGTTTTATCCAGGTCTGGTTCTAGTCAGTTGTCCTATTCTTCACTTTGCCTCCTTCCTTCTGGAGTACTTTCCCCCAAAGTAGTCTGGTCCCAATTTTTCATTCATGTTCTTTGGTTAGTAATAACTCATTCTACTCATGACTATAGTTACCAAAAAAGACAGAATTTGAATCAAAACAGTTTGATTGACTGGAGAATTTGCTTCCACTGAGCAGGGAAATGTGCACACAGCTGAGAAACTGGACTCCAGGTGCAGGTACAAATCCTCTCCTCTGTGACCTTGGATTTCATGAGTTGTGAGGGGTTCTCAAGTTAACACGGAACCACAGGTTGGAAGCTTAGGTACATCACAACCTATTCTAGTTTGGGAAGATGAAGAGGTGAGGACCTTGCGGTGAGCACCAGGTTTTGATAGTCACTATCAATGCTCCTGTTGGCAGGATGATGGCTCCAGCCAGGCAGCAAGAGAAAGAGGCTTTAAGGCATTCATCTTTGGCAGGAATGACAACCCCTCTTGGCCCTCATTTCCCTGCAGTCTGAGCAGCAATGTGAAGATCAGCAGTAATTCCAAGAATGACATTCGTTAGAATTTTAGAAATTAGAAACTCCATCTGGGAAGGCATTGGGGCACCTGCCTTCTGGAATATTCCTAATAGGCCCACATCCATTCCCTGCCTGCTGGTGATCTCTGCACACTCGGTGACTGGCTAGTTAACTTGGCTCCATCAGAATCCATCAGGAGCCTCTGAACAAAGGATTCAAAGCCAACTTTGCAGGCATTTTGTGCATGATGCCTTTCTGTACTCTCAGGTCCGAATGAATTTGCAATGATAATGAGTTACTGTGTTCTCACCTCGCTAGCGCTATATGCAGGAAATCAGTTCAGAATTTATAATTTCAAACTAGTGTAAATGTGGGGTAGCTTGGTTTAATTTGATTGTTGTTAAGGAGCAGCAGTTTTTGTGGTCCACATTTTATTTCGATATTGGAATTCAAAGTAATCTCAAAGTCCACAGAGTTGCTTTAGGGGAGAACTGACAATTTGCCACTCTCACTTTACTTGGCAATTTACAGACTGTTTAGTGGGACTATCTGCAATATATCCACTGTGATCCATCAGAACTAAGATTTTTAAGTCACGTGTGGTGGCACACGCCTATAATCTGAGCTACTCTGAGGCAGAAGGATCAAGTTTGAGGTGAGCCTTAATAATTTAGTGAGACTGCCTCAAAATTTAAAAAAAAAAAAATTTTAAAGAACTGAAAAGTAACTCAGTGGTAGAATGCTTCTTAGCAATTGGAAGGACCTGGATTCATGCTCCAGTACCAAACAAAGTTGTGGTAATAGCTAAGTTTCTTTAGGTTATTATCTGGCAGGAAGTCCAAAATTGCTGTCTAAGGAGAGCTGCAATTTTCTAAGTGAAAATCATTAGTAAAAGTTGAGCAAAAGTTATAAATACAGAGCAACACCAAAACTTACGTGGCAAAATTTTAGACTATACTTTATAGCATATACTTTTTTAATGTATTCACTTTTGAGACAGAAGTGAATTTGAAATCTTCATGGCAGAAAATTGTCATTTAAATTACTCTTCCACTTAAAAGAATAGTTGGTTCTCTCTGAGACTCTCTGGGAAGACTGAGTACTGTGCTTTTTTGTTTGTTTGTTTGTTTAGTATCAACGAGTAACGGCCTACCAACGCTTTTAGGATGGTACTCATTTTACAAGAATGACTGGTCAGTCACACACAGATGACCTTTAGTGACTGAGTTTGCCAGCAAATTGGATGAAAATGTACTCAAAGCTATAGATCACTGCTGAGTGTCAAACGATAATTATTTGTAGTAAGTATCCTTAGGCACTACTGTATCTCAACAGTGAGAGGAGACAGATGGGGAAGAGGAGGAAGAGCAAAGGGTCCTCTCACTGGTCCCGTCTCGGTGAGTCTGCATTTTCTCCCCTTCTCCCATGTTCGTTACACATGATTCCTTAAAGAAAGGTAGATCTTATCTACCAGAAAAGTTTAGTAAGAGAACTATGAGGTGTGTTTTCTTAGCAAATCTGCATTTCTATCAGAGCGGTAAATTAATGATACAGAATAGCATGTGAGTGATGGCTAGGAATGTCCAGGACGTGCACACTTTTAGTTTAATGACACTTTCTTTTATATTAAGACACTTCTGATGTTGAATCGTGGGCCTATGTCTAAATTCTTGCTCTTTTCTTTTTTTTTTTTTTTTTTTT
>NW_022900924.1:39893077-39944571 GCF_012274545.1 Fukomys damarensis | reverse complement strand
ATATAAAATATATTTTCCAATGAGACCAATGAAACAAATACAAATATATCAAAATATTGATAATGGTTATCTTTAGACTTCCAGTGTACAAATTCTCCACATTTTTGTGGGTTTTTGGTTTTTTTGTTTTGTTTTGTTTTGTTGTTTTTTGAGATAGAGTGTGGAAACATGCCGTGGTAAAATCTATTTCCTTCATTTACTTAACGATCTGGTAGTTATACAGCTATCTAAAGGTCTGACTTATAATTACTCCCCCTTTTATTTGTTTTTTGTTTTGTTTTTTTTGTTTTGTTTTGTTTTGTTGTTTTTTTTGAGACAGGGTCTCACTATGTAGTTGAGACTGACCTGGAACTCACTAAGTAGCCCAGGCTGGTCTTGAACTCACAGCGATCCTCCTGCCTCAGCCTCCCGAGTACTGGGATTACAGGCGTGTGCCACCATGCCTGGCTCACATTTTTGTGTTTTGCAAATTTGTGACAACACATTTTATTGCTTTATATATTATAACCAAGCTATTTTTTATTTTAAAAAACAGTTGTACTTGCTGATAAAAAGAATACATTTTAAATACAAGTCCCTATGCTCAACTATTTGATTAATTAAGTTTAGAAGATAAAACTGAAAGACACCAAACACAGAACACAACTGAGTCTAGGTGGGAGCAGACAAGTCCTACAGTGGGAGGTGTGGGTGAGAGGCCAGCACCCTTCCAGCAAGGCCGAGGTCCAACACCGCACCAGTGTCTATGTGGCCTGGCCACTGCTCTCAACCGGGAGCACCTGCCCACAGCCCGCAGGAAGGAGCTGTAGGAAGGACACTGAGGGAGAAGGTTCTAGAGAAAGGAGCCTTCCATTCTGGAACCACCTCATCCCTGCCTTCACCACACACCTAAGAACTCTGCAGAGAAGCCAAGACCAACTGCAGGGCCATATTAAGCACTAAAAGTGTAAGGTTGCCAGAAAAATTTTTAAAAAACAACAACAACACTGGTTGTACAATTAATTTAAATGTCAGGTAAGCAACAAATAACTTGTTCATATGTCTTACATAATATTGGAATGTGCAGTGTTTGAAACACATTCATACTAGCAAATAATTCATTGCTTATCTAAAATTTAAAGTAAGGCATCCTGTTTTTCTGGTTTTGTTGGCTAAATACGATGATCCCATGGAGATTCTGAATATGAAGTGCATCTTTATGTTGGAAAGCTACCTTGATATGATGGTTGTGTCTCTGAATATCAGCTCTGATACAATTCTTTACTAGCTAAGGCCAACCTATCCAGTCTCCTTGAGCTTCAAGTATTTGGATGTATAAAGTGGTTTTAAATGTAAATTTCTACAAAGACCAACATGAGAACTAAATGAAATATCATACAAAAATTTCCAGTAGAGTAGCTGGCACATAGTAATAGCTCAATAAATCACACTATGATTACCTTCTAAAAAAGACTCACCTTCCTTCCCTTTTGATATGGCAAACATAATGGCCACTCATTGTAGATGTTCCCATGTGACTGATAAATGCAAATAATTCATACACTATGAAAGAAGAAACAAGTCAGTTACAAGGAAGCATTCTAGAATCGAGAACACTTCTGACAAGACTGCAAAACCAGTAATAGTGCAATCCAGCAACTGTTTAGATTTGAAATACAAAGCCTATTTGCCTTTATATGGAACACACATGCACACAAACACACACACACACACACACACATCTCTGTAAATTCTACCTGAAAATTCACTATAACAAAAACAGGACATAAATTAACAAAACTAAAGATGATATTAAATTCAAATCTTGAAAGAATTAAAAATCTCACAGCCCATGTGCTCACTTCGGCAGCACATATACTAAAAAAATCCCACAGCCCAATCTGCTGGCAAGCTCCTGGGTCTAGAAAGGTAGACCTTACTTGAACACTTTCAAACAACATGAGGGTGGACAAGTTGTCTCATCTCTCTGAGCCTGTTTCTTCATAGGGCTTTTCTTTTTTTAAATCCACTTTGCAGGGTTGTACGAGACTTACATGAGCAATTCAGACTAAAATGTCATATAAATGTCAGGATCATGAAGAAAGTAGCAAATACCTGTTATCACTTACAGAAAGGGATAATGTTTCTCATAAAACGTCTGATTTGTCATGATAATAATCTATGTGGGACCAAACTTCAGACTTCGTGCTTTCTGAACAAAGAGATAAAAATAGGCATATATCACCTCTTAGAGAGCGAGACTAATGTTTATCCACTAACAGGTATCTCCTGCCAACAAGCACAGTATGCCACATCAAATCCTTGTTGAATTAATTTCGTTCATGTTCCTTCTGTTAATCTTGGAGCCATACGACATCAAGTGGGCTCCGCGGACTCGTACCTATCTACTCAACAAACTGTTGGAACTAGAATGAGACAGTACAGAAGTTTAGAGTAAGCATTTATAAACTTTTATCATAATGTATGAGCAGCGTTCATCTCTGAATGTCACAAGTAAAAGGTTTGCATGTTCATTTTTCTAGTCCTTAATTATTAATTGATTATCGTTTCCCGAAAAGTGTTGGTTTTGGAAAGTCCCTGTGTCTGACGCTTGTCTCTCCCACTCTCTTTCTCTTGCTTTTCACTCATGTTCACTCACTGCTTCAGCTGTCAGTCCTGGTCCTCCTCTTACTCACATGTACACCCTGTTAATCAACGCTTTCTTCCTCAAATCCTTGTCCCAGGACACGAGTCTCTTAGCTGTCCTTCTGCCTCCATGGTTGCTCCGTATCTGTCTTCCTTGTCGGTACCTCCAGCTCTCCTGACCTTTGAATATGGCTGACTTGCAGCTTAAACTTCAGACCTATTCTACCCTGTTCTATCCAGAGTCTCTCTCTCTCTTTCTCTGTTCCCACTTGTCTCATGTCAATAAAGGATATTGCTTTCCTAATTTCATTTCCAGAATGTTCATTGCTCATATATAGAAATAAAACTGAATTTTCTATAGAGATTTGATTCCTGCAACCTTCCTGAACCTGTTTATCAGTTCTAAGTTTGTTAGTGGATTCCTTAGAATTTCCTGTATATAAGATAATGTCACCTGCAAATACAGATAACATTATTTATTATTTGATAGTCTGGGTGCCTTTTACCCCCATTTTCCAGCTTCATTGTATTGGTTAGGACCTCCTGAACAATGTTAAATAGAAGTGGCAAGAGGGGAAATCCTTTTAGGAAGAATGTCTTCGATCTTTCATACTAAGTATCATGTGAACTATGGTTTTTGTTTGTTTGTTTGTTTGTTTGTTTCATAGGTCAAGGGCATTCCCTTCCATTCCTAGTTTATTCGGCAGTCTCCCTTCAGCCTTGTCTATCTCAGTCAATGACAATTACATTCTTTCATGAAGTCAGCCTGAATGTCTGTCTCAAACTCTTTACATCTATGAAATCCATCAACAAATCTTACAAGTTTTTACTTTAAAATATATCCAGAACCCAATCACTTCTTACCATATCCACTAAAAACTCCTAATGCAGGTCACCATCATCTCTTGTCTTTTATGGTTGCAAGAATGTCCTACCTGACTCCCTTACCCTCTACCGACTACACTCAGGGTCCAGAGTAGCCTTTTTAATAGAAGTTATGTTATGATCATGACTCTGCCCGAAATCCTTCCAGTGGCTTCCTACATCTCACAGTAAAATCCTACTCTTGCAACTGCCTAGGCAGTGCTCGCATCCCTCATTCTTTCTGCTTCTCCATCCCAGCTACTCTGAGCGTTTACACCTACCATTCCTTCTATTGAAACGCTCTTTTCAGGTATCAGTGAGGTCTCAGGTCAAATGTTGCCTAAACCGGAAAAGCCTTCCTGAACACCCCACTAGGTGCTCCTATTGCTCCCTGTGCCCTTATCCCGCTTTATACTGTCCACGTAGCGTGAAGTACCACTTGCTGTGTCACATGCTTCCTGGTACATTCATTCATTGTCTGTCTCCTTTTACCCCAGGATTAAATCTTAAAGCGTCTATAAATTTCTTCCCTCCATCCTAGCCAGCTCAGAATTACCAGTTTCTTTAGTAAACTGCTTAATATTCCAAATATCCCGCACTCTTCTCTAAATTTAATGGTTCTGTGTCACTCAGACTTCAGTGGAAATTAATTTACTCCATTCAGTGGCTTTATTTTAACTTTCAATGGCATAAATAAGTAAACGAACCAGAAATTATAACAAATGCTAAAATAGGATAAATACCAGAACCCAGACATGAAGGAAGTCCACATGGCTTTCAAAAAGATCAGTGGGCCTTAACACCTCTGGAAGCAGTACTTCCTGCCCCCAGGCCCTCTTCCAGGTGGCTTTCCTCAGGGAGGCCAGCAAGTTGGGAATCCCACCTTTGAGCAGAGGAACTGTCTCTCTGCTCCCTGGCTGGAAAAACTCAGCTGCTGCCGAAGACGTCTGAACTACTACAGCGGTGTGACTGAAGGAGCCAGAGCAGGTTTTGAGTAATCACAGCCTAATTACATGCTAATTACATTGGCAATCAGTGACTTGTTTTTTAAAGAAATAAAACATTAAGTGCAACACAAAAACAGAAATGATTTCGCAAATAACAGAAGCCCACACAGGTCAGAGTGGAGCCTTGAATATTCCCACTCTTTTGAAAAATTTTAAAATTCAACAGAAAGTGAGCTGCTAGCCCTAAAAACCATGTAGGACTTGGCAGTAAATTACCTTGTGATAAGTAGACTTTCATCTACATTTGAATACAAAATGTGAATACAAAGACTCATGTGAAATAAGAAGGAAAAGGAGAAACCATACAGGCTTTTCAAGTCAGACCTAAATTCTGACCTGGTTGTACCACAAGCAAATCACTTAACTTATCACCATTTCCTCATCTGAACACCTCCTGTAAGCAGGGAAAGAAAAGTGGTAGAGGAAGTGCCTGACACAGAGTAGGCCCTCGATAAATGAGAGCTAGTACTTCATCAAGTGTTCACAGTGTTCTTGATCCTTTCAACCAGTGTATGCGCAGTGTTCCATTTTTGGAATGCCCATAACAATGGAACATAATAAAAACATTCTCTTCAAATTCTTGTTCCTTGACTTTTTCTAGGTAACATATATGAATTCATTCAAAAGTTCAAAAGAATTGCAATCTTCTGCACAAACACATTAAACAAACACATTAAACAAACACTTAAATAAAGAGTCTCATTCAATAATATTACTTCCTTAGTCAGAAGGATGAAAATGTAGGTTGAATATTCCTTATCCAAAATGCTCAGGATCAGAATTGCGTTGGATTTCAGGAGTGTTTTTTTCTTCCAGATTTTGGAGTAGTTGCATATACATATTGGGATACCTTTGGGATGGGACCTAAGTCAATCCATAAAATGTATTCGTTTCATATACACCTCACAGACATAGCTGGCATATAAATGTGTACAATAATTTCAGTACGTCTCCATTTTGCCTGACATGAGGTCAGGTGTGGAAATTTCCCCTTGTGGCATCATGGTCAAGCACAAAAAGTTTTGAATTTAAAGCTGAGAACTCCAGGACAAGCATCTTTCTGCTGGATTGTGACCTGGAGAGATTGTGTTGTAGAGGGCCCTGGCAGATACCTCATGGCCTCTAGGGTCAACCTAAGTGTGGAACCAGCCAGCCCAGAAGAAGCCAGGCCAAGGAGTCCATCAGATAAAAACTGTGTGGTCTGAATCAAAGGTGCCTTTCACCTACTCCATCCCTGCCTCTGGCAACCTGCCAGCTTTCACATGATGCTATTTCCTCTTTGCTTAGACAAGTTAGGTTCAGGTCTCCCACTTAGAACAGAATCCCCAAAGCTGAACTTGTTCTTATTTAGTTTGTTTTGGCTTCTCATCTAGTAATTACTTTTACCTTTTAAAGATATTCAATGCCCCCAAAATAACCTACACACATTTCCTCCAGCATAACCTATAAATCTTATATAATTCCAATCAAACTCCTATAAAATGACCTATTTCTAGGTCGTTGGCTTTGCAAAATCCAGCAGTAACAATTTAGAAAATACAATGGGAAAAATGTTGATAGATAAGTAACACAGAAAACGTAATTCTGAGACATGAGTAAACCAGAAATACAACGGGTGTTTATGAAGTAAACCACACCGCTTTGCAGGGCAGAAAGGGGTGTGGGAATGAATCAAAGCAAAAGTATAATGTGTTTCTGGATAGAAAAACTCAGCACTGCAAAGCTGGGAAGTATTAATCTACAATGCAATGGACTCATACAAATCAGTTTCTTAAAAAATACATAAAAACCTTAATAAAAATGGCCAAAGGAAATGAGAGAGCCATGAACATAAGAAGAAAACAAGCTGGGAAATAAAAAGATGAAAGAACATAAAAAGTGTGTGACACAACACTGCTGGGGAAGGGCTAGGGGGCAGGATGTCACCCACATGAACATCGCACGCTCAGTGCTGTGTTTTCAAGGGTCATCTGACAGACAGAAAGCTGCATTGAAAGTCTATATTTCTCAATCAAACACTTCACTTCCAGAGACTTATTCAAAAGCAAAAGTCATATGACGGCCTCGCACTGTTCAGTACAGCGTTATTTTTAACAAAGGAAGGAGGTTAAACAAGAGTTTACTTGCTGGACAGTGATTAATCGGGCATATGTTGTAGTTCCGTGAACTGAATCCTTTAAAAAAACTTGCTGGCAAGGCTGTAGGGATAAAAGAACAACGCTTCTACATTGTTGGTGGGAATATAAAACAGTACAACCACTATGGAACTCAGTATGGAGACTCCTCAAAAAACTAGTTAGAAATTCCATGTGACCCAGCTATTCGCTTTCTAGGTATCTTCCCAAAAGAGTTAAAGACATCCTATTTAGTGATACACACACACCCGTGTTTACAGCAACGCAACTCATAATAGTTAAATCTTGGAAGTCCACCAACAGATGAATGGATAAAGAAAATGTGGTACTGACACTCAATGGAGTACTACTCTGCCATGAAGGATAAACCAGAGTCATTTATAGGAGAATGGGTGCACCTTGAGACCATAATGTTAAGCGAAATAAATCAGACACACAGCCTACTACATGGAGGCCACAAACATAAATAAAGAGTGAAATAAAAGATAGCTAATAGGAAGCAGAGGGCTAAGTCTTTTCCAAATGGGAAGGAGATCAAGCAATGGAAAGAGATGAGGGCAAGAGAGTAGGGAAAAAAAAAGAATTGAGACGTGTTTTGCACATATACCAACTTCCCAAAAGGAATGCAATCGGTCTATAATGCAAACATATACTAATAAAGAATTAAAACGGAAAGAAATTAATTCTGCCAGCCACGTTTGGGGGTGCATGCCTGGAATCCCAGCCCTCAGGAGGCCAAGACCGGAGGACTGCCGAGAGCTTGGGGCCAGCCTGACTACAGGGCATAACCCGCTTCGAAAATAAAAACAAACAAAAAAAATCATTGCTGTCACCTGAATACGGAAACACTTTCACTATCTGAAACTCTCTCTGAAAGAGTCCTTTATTTAAATACCCAACTTCCTAAAATTAGATATAAATTATAGTACACATATATTATAACATATTATTAATATATGTTTAATGATCTCATTTTACATATATGGATTCCCACAACTGGGGGATTCTGCTGATGAAATAGAAGGTAGTGAATAGAATGTTATATTTTTATACATTTATGTATTTATAATTATTTTACGCATTTGCATAGAAAGGTCTAAAACATATACACAAAACATTAACCGTAGTTATTGTTGGGTAATAGAATTGTAATTTTTCAATCCCTTCCCTTTAGATACATTTTTTTTCTCAAATTGCTAAAATGTACATTCTTTTAATTTTGAGGAAAATAATATAAATGCTAATTTCTTTTTAAAGAAATGGAGAAGAAAGCAATGAGTGACGCAGGAGTCCAGGAGCTGACACAGCAAGGTGCAGGAAGTCACATGCCCCAGTTCCCAAAGCAAAAGTACTCCACAAATCCCTTCACACCGCTCTTACGGGAGCCACCAAAAACTCCCCCTAAGACCACTACCTCCTGGCACTTATCTAATTCACCATCCAACCGGTTCTTTGCTGACCATTTACTCTGAGTAAATGATCAGGCAGCTGCTGGAGAAGCCATCTGCAAAACATTTATTATTTAAAGTCAGACTAAATACACATCTGGCAAGTTAATGTGGTCTCTGTTTTCTTCCCCCACAATTAAAATTTTCACCTAGTACTGCCTTTATATCCTGCATATCCTGTATATGGTTTCTCACAGCACATATCACAGTGCTCCTGCCCCGCCCTTCACCTCAGCCCCAGGAGTTGGATCCCCAGTACCTCCAAGGGTGCTTGAGGGCAGCATCATGGCCGCCAATTGGACCAGGAATATCTGCAGATGCTCTGAGGTACAGTAAGTCCTGAGGGGATGACATGGCTGTTATTATTCCTGACCATCTGAGAGGGCGTGGTTAGTGGCCCTAAGCTCCACCAAAGAAGGGAAACCCTTGGTAGCCAAATACCTTGGCATCTTTACAATAGTCCCCATCTTGTGGTTTATCCCCTCTGTGAGGACTCATTGGCTCCAAAGTCCATTATAGAAAATCAATGAAACAGTGAAAGCCAATAGAAATGGAACATATAATAAACCCTGCTCGTAAATTATTAACTTGTCCATTACAGCCTCTAATGTTTTAGGCAATGCAGTGATTTCTGAAAGTAATATAAGACCTTTTAGATGAACAAGGAAATTGGGAGAACTATATCCTATCATTTTCTTACCCAGTTAACACTAAAACTGTATATATTTTTAAAAAGAAGAAAGCTTCCATCCCCCTCTCTCTTTAACTGTAAATCAATAAATACTAGCTGTATCTTGTAAGACCACCAATGAATAGATCTGCAACTCTATGATCCGAAAAACAAAGGTTGGTATATAAATTTATTCAAATCCAATTGTTATTTATTCAGTACTTTCTATGTATTAGACACCATGAGTTTTGCAAAATAGCCTCTACCCCTCACAAGCTCCTAGATGAATGGGAAGCACTGAGAGCTATATAAGTAATTTTACTACAAGATCAACCTGATATTCAACACCTTGCAGAGGCTCTAGTTAGGCACAGGCTCTGGAGGTGGACAGATTGCCTAGGCTGGGATTATGGTTCTACTCATCACTACAGATGTGACTTTAACAAGCTATAATCTTCCCTGCTTCGATTTTCTTCACCTACAAAATGGGGATAACAATGGAATCCACTGCATGGGGCTATTAGGAGAATTAAATATGACACAGATGGAAGCATTAATAGTACTGGTATAACTATTTCTAGTATATGAGATAAGCACAAGACATGCTTATAATAGGGATCTAGGAAAGCAGGCCAGAGAATGGGGTCTGTAGCTAAGTTCTTCAGGGCAGTAAGGGTTTTTGTGCTGAGAGAGGAGGGTATTTCACAAATAGAGATTAACTTGAGCAAAGGCCTAACGGCAGTGAGACAAAAGTCGGTGGCAGCTGAGGACGCTGGCACTATCAAGCATCTGAGCTGCAGGTGCAGGGGGTGCAGAAGAAGTGATACAAAGATGAAACAGGCTGGAATCTGACAGGAGGATGTGTCAAATGCCAGACTAAAGAGCTAACCATCATTCTATAGGCCACAGCTCAGGAAGCAGAATATCATAAAGTTGAAGAACATGGACCCTAGACTCTTGCCTCTGCACCTTAAGAGCTATGTGATGTGAGGCAAAGCACCTAATCTCTGTGCCTCTATTTCTCTCACCTGTAAAATCAGTCATGCTGACGATTCAATGAGTGTTCACTATGAAGAGGCAGATTCTTGGCCTATGGCACCTCTTCTGTCATCTTGAGACTGTGCTTCAGAAAACTACCTGCAGATAGCACTGGTATGGACACAGTCAAGGACAGGACGCTGCTTTCCTACTGTTCAAAAACCGCCATGGAACCTAATGTGTTTTTGACAAAAGCTCACATGGTCTATAAAGGAATTTTACCTCAAAGAGACAAAGTGAAAACTGATACTAAACTTATGCACAGACACACACACACACACACACAACTATTACTACCAGTACGTACTAATACTCCTAGTAGTAGTAGCAGTAGTAGTAGTAGTATTAGGTACTAGGTACATTCTAAGAACCTAGACTCTATCAGATCACTGTGGTTTATAAAAAGTGACAAAAGGCACCATTTATGAGAAGACAAGGTCTGTGCTAACTTTTAAACGACACCAAAGGTTCAGATATATAGTGATGAGGAGAAGAGCATGAGCTAAATGCACAGCCATGATTCTGAGACAATTTCTGGGGCAAGAACTTACTTCCAGATCCATCCTTGACTCTAGGTCCTTCAGGCTTAGCCTCGGAAATAATGTTGGCATTGGCATTATTCTCCATCTCGATCACAAAGTCGCTGTCCTCTTCAAACTCAGGGTGGCTAAAGATCCAATCCAGTGCTCTTTCCAGGTTATTGTTCTAATAACATAAAACAATTTTATAATGCATGAAGCCCCCAGGCTTCATGATATCGATATCCTGATCACTTGACCTGCACGTCAGGCAGTTCGGGAGGAAGACTGAATTCATTAGTCCTAAGTGGCTCTGAGGAAGGCGCTCTGGCTCTGCATACCACATGAACACGGGCCTGGCATTCTGCAAGTCCCAGCTGAGGTCTGTAATTGGATTCACTGGAAAACAGTTTTGAATAGCAGATCAGCATTTCCAAAGCTCCTATCAGTCCTGGCTAAGTACCTCTGCAGGTCGGTGCTGATAACGATGGGTATAGAATGCCACTGGGACACTCGTGTAAGGGAAGCCCCTTCTACAACCACAATAAGTACACAAACTATTTTCCCTACTGATTTTACTTTCTGCAGATAACTCTACAAGATAGAGGGACACCAACAAGAGTATTGTATTAGTGCCTCCGCTCCGCAGTGTTCGTAGAGTGGCTGAACTGCAGTAGAGATCTGATCAATGGCTTAGTTAATGATTGATTTTTTAAAATGAACTCTCTACAGTTCAAACCATTCACCATGAAAACTTTTCCAACTTCCCTTATTTGTGATATCACTGGAAGGCTAAAAACTTTGTTTTCCTTTTTTGTTTTTTTTTTTTTCTTTTTTTTTTTTGGCAAATTAAAAAGGCATATGGCTTCTTCTCGCCAATCTGCATGTCCGAGGTTTAGCTTGGTATCCTGCGGTAAAAGTACATGTAGCCCAGATCTTTAGGAGGCCGTTCTGAGGCACAGACTTTGTGGTCATTGTAGATCACCCATCTGAAAATAAAAGACAGAAGCATTTAAAGGATTTATATTAGTTCCAAGATACTTTGGAGAACTGCATCATATGGAGTTCTTAAAATAACCAAAATGTTTTAAGATAACCCAACTCCAATTTGTTGTATAAAAAAAGAACAGAATGCCTATGGGGAATTGCCACGCTTTTCCATTCTTGAGCTCAATCAAATAGCAGTTACCAAAATAATCTTTCAGAATTCTCCAAGTATTTTAAATCCTTCAGCCCATAATTCCCATAGATGGCCTCAAAAACAAGTCAAAGAATTGTGTACCATGTTTGCTTCACCCTTCAATATAAAACTAACTTTAAAAAATCAGAAGTAAACATGTATGTAGTCAATTATTACATAATTATTAAAATTTCTTCAAAAACTATTCGGTGAAATGAGGAAAACAAGCACAATATAGTGTGAAGGTATAATATGAAAAATGGCTTTAAAATTGCATTACTCTAAGATTCTAGTATTGTAGATGTTCCCATGTGACTGATAAATGCAAATAATTCATACACTATGAAAGAAGAAACAAGTCAGTTACAAGGAAGCATTCTAGAATCGAGAACACTTCTGACAAGACTGCAAAACCAGTAATAGTGCAATCCAGCAACTGTTTAGATTTGAAATACAAAGCCTATTTGCCTTTATATGGAACACACATGCACACAAACACACACACACACACACACACATCTCTGTAAATTCTACCTGAAAATTCACTATAACAAAAACAGGACATAAATTAACAAAACTAAAGATGATATTAAATTCAAATCTTGAAAGAATTAAAAATCTCACAGCCCATGTGCTCACTTCGGCAGCACATATACTAAAAAAATCCCACAGCCCAATCTGCTGGCAAGCTCCTGGGTCTAGAAAGGTAGACCTTACTTGAACACTTTCAAACAACATGAGGGTGGACAAGTTGTCTCATCTCTCTGAGCCTGTTTCTTCATAGGGCTTTTCTTTTTTTAAATCCACTTTGCAGGGTTGTACGAGACTTACATGAGCAATTCAGACTAAAATGTCATATAAATGTCAGGATCATGAAGAAAGTAGCAAATACCTGTTATCACTTACAGAAAGGGATAATGTTTCTCATAAAACGTCTGATTTGTCATGATAATAATCTATGTGGGACCAAACTTCAGACTTCGTGCTTTCTGAACAAAGAGATAAAAATAGGCATATATCACCTCTTAGAGAGCGAGACTAATGTTTATCCACTAACAGGTATCTCCTGCCAACAAGCACAGTATGCCACATCAAATCCTTGTTGAATTAATTTCGTTCATGTTCCTTCTGTTAATCTTGGAGCCATACGACATCAAGTGGGCTCCGCGGACTCGTACCTATCTACTCAACAAACTGTTGGAACTAGAATGAGACAGTACAGAAGTTTAGAGTAAGCATTTATAAACTTTTATCATAATGTATGAGCAGCGTTCATCTCTGAATGTCACAAGTAAAAGGTTTGCATGTTCATTTTTCTAGTCCTTAATTATTAATTGATTATCGTTTCCCGAAAAGTGTTGGTTTTGGAAAGTCCCTGTGTCTGACGCTTGTCTCTCCCACTCTCTTTCTCTTGCTTTTCACTCATGTTCACTCACTGCTTCAGCTGTCAGTCCTGGTCCTCCTCTTACTCACATGTACACCCTGTTAATCAACGCTTTCTTCCTCAAATCCTTGTCCCAGGACACGAGTCTCTTAGCTGTCCTTCTGCCTCCATGGTTGCTCCGTATCTGTCTTCCTTGTCGGTACCTCCAGCTCTCCTGACCTTTGAATATGGCTGACTTGCAGCTTAAACTTCAGACCTATTCTACCCTGTTCTATCCAGAGTCTCTCTCTCTCTTTCTCTGTTCCCACTTGTCTCATGTCAATAAAGGATATTGCTTTCCTAATTTCATTTCCAGAATGTTCATTGCTCATATATAGAAATAAAACTGAATTTTCTATAGAGATTTGATTCCTGCAACCTTCCTGAACCTGTTTATCAGTTCTAAGTTTGTTAGTGGATTCCTTAGAATTTCCTGTATATAAGATAATGTCACCTGCAAATACAGATAACATTATTTATTATTTGATAGTCTGGGTGCCTTTTACCCCCATTTTCCAGCTTCATTGTATTGGTTAGGACCTCCTGAACAATGTTAAATAGAAGTGGCAAGAGGGGAAATCCTTTTAGGAAGAATGTCTTCGATCTTTCATACTAAGTATCATGTGAACTATGGTTTTTGTTTGTTTGTTTGTTTGTTTGTTTCATAGGTCAAGGGCATTCCCTTCCATTCCTAGTTTATTCGGCAGTCTCCCTTCAGCCTTGTCTATCTCAGTCAATGACAATTACATTCTTTCATGAAGTCAGCCTGAATGTCTGTCTCAAACTCTTTACATCTATGAAATCCATCAACAAATCTTACAAGTTTTTACTTTAAAATATATCCAGAACCCAATCACTTCTTACCATATCCACTAAAAACTCCTAATGCAGGTCACCATCATCTCTTGTCTTTTATGGTTGCAAGAATGTCCTACCTGACTCCCTTACCCTCTACCGACTACACTCAGGGTCCAGAGTAGCCTTTTTAATAGAAGTTATGTTATGATCATGACTCTGCCCGAAATCCTTCCAGTGGCTTCCTACATCTCACAGTAAAATCCTACTCTTGCAACTGCCTAGGCAGTGCTCGCATCCCTCATTCTTTCTGCTTCTCCATCCCAGCTACTCTGAGCGTTTACACCTACCATTCCTTCTATTGAAACGCTCTTTTCAGGTATCAGTGAGGTCTCAGGTCAAATGTTGCCTAAACCGGAAAAGCCTTCCTGAACACCCCACTAGGTGCTCCTATTGCTCCCTGTGCCCTTATCCCGCTTTATACTGTCCACGTAGCGTGAAGTACCACTTGCTGTGTCACATGCTTCCTGGTACATTCATTCATTGTCTGTCTCCTTTTACCCCAGGATTAAATCTTAAAGCGTCTATAAATTTCTTCCCTCCATCCTAGCCAGCTCAGAATTACCAGTTTCTTTAGTAAACTGCTTAATATTCCAAATATCCCGCACTCTTCTCTAAATTTAATGGTTCTGTGTCACTCAGACTTCAGTGGAAATTAATTTACTCCATTCAGTGGCTTTATTTTAACTTTCAATGGCATAAATAAGTAAACGAACCAGAAATTATAACAAATGCTAAAATAGGATAAATACCAGAACCCAGACATGAAGGAAGTCCACATGGCTTTCAAAAAGATCAGTGGGCCTTAACACCTCTGGAAGCAGTACTTCCTGCCCCCAGGCCCTCTTCCAGGTGGCTTTCCTCAGGGAGGCCAGCAAGTTGGGAATCCCACCTTTGAGCAGAGGAACTGTCTCTCTGCTCCCTGGCTGGAAAAACTCAGCTGCTGCCGAAGACGTCTGAACTACTACAGCGGTGTGACTGAAGGAGCCAGAGCAGGTTTTGAGTAATCACAGCCTAATTACATGCTAATTACATTGGCAATCAGTGACTTGTTTTTTAAAGAAATAAAACATTAAGTGCAACACAAAAACAGAAATGATTTCGCAAATAACAGAAGCCCACACAGGTCAGAGTGGAGCCTTGAATATTCCCACTCTTTTGAAAAATTTTAAAATTCAACAGAAAGTGAGCTGCTAGCCCTAAAAACCATGTAGGACTTGGCAGTAAATTACCTTGTGATAAGTAGACTTTCATCTACATTTGAATACAAAATGTGAATACAAAGACTCATGTGAAATAAGAAGGAAAAGGAGAAACCATACAGGCTTTTCAAGTCAGACCTAAATTCTGACCTGGTTGTACCACAAGCAAATCACTTAACTTATCACCATTTCCTCATCTGAACACCTCCTGTAAGCAGGGAAAGAAAAGTGGTAGAGGAAGTGCCTGACACAGAGTAGGCCCTCGATAAATGAGAGCTAGTACTTCATCAAGTGTTCACAGTGTTCTTGATCCTTTCAACCAGTGTATGCGCAGTGTTCCATTTTTGGAATGCCCATAACAATGGAACATAATAAAAACATTCTCTTCAAATTCTTGTTCCTTGACTTTTTCTAGGTAACATATATGAATTCATTCAAAAGTTCAAAAGAATTGCAATCTTCTGCACAAACACATTAAACAAACACATTAAACAAACACTTAAATAAAGAGTCTCATTCAATAATATTACTTCCTTAGTCAGAAGGATGAAAATGTAGGTTGAATATTCCTTATCCAAAATGCTCAGGATCAGAATTGCGTTGGATTTCAGGAGTGTTTTTTTCTTCCAGATTTTGGAGTAGTTGCATATACATATTGGGATACCTTTGGGATGGGACCTAAGTCAATCCATAAAATGTATTCGTTTCATATACACCTCACAGACATAGCTGGCATATAAATGTGTACAATAATTTCAGTACGTCTCCATTTTGCCTGACATGAGGTCAGGTGTGGAAATTTCCCCTTGTGGCATCATGGTCAAGCACAAAAAGTTTTGAATTTAAAGCTGAGAACTCCAGGACAAGCATCTTTCTGCTGGATTGTGACCTGGAGAGATTGTGTTGTAGAGGGCCCTGGCAGATACCTCATGGCCTCTAGGGTCAACCTAAGTGTGGAACCAGCCAGCCCAGAAGAAGCCAGGCCAAGGAGTCCATCAGATAAAAACTGTGTGGTCTGAATCAAAGGTGCCTTTCACCTACTCCATCCCTGCCTCTGGCAACCTGCCAGCTTTCACATGATGCTATTTCCTCTTTGCTTAGACAAGTTAGGTTCAGGTCTCCCACTTAGAACAGAATCCCCAAAGCTGAACTTGTTCTTATTTAGTTTGTTTTGGCTTCTCATCTAGTAATTACTTTTACCTTTTAAAGATATTCAATGCCCCCAAAATAACCTACACACATTTCCTCCAGCATAACCTATAAATCTTATATAATTCCAATCAAACTCCTATAAAATGACCTATTTCTAGGTCGTTGGCTTTGCAAAATCCAGCAGTAACAATTTAGAAAATACAATGGGAAAAATGTTGATAGATAAGTAACACAGAAAACGTAATTCTGAGACATGAGTAAACCAGAAATACAACGGGTGTTTATGAAGTAAACCACACCGCTTTGCAGGGCAGAAAGGGGTGTGGGAATGAATCAAAGCAAAAGTATAATGTGTTTCTGGATAGAAAAACTCAGCACTGCAAAGCTGGGAAGTATTAATCTACAATGCAATGGACTCATACAAATCAGTTTCTTAAAAAATACATAAAAACCTTAATAAAAATGGCCAAAGGAAATGAGAGAGCCATGAACATAAGAAGAAAACAAGCTGGGAAATAAAAAGATGAAAGAACATAAAAAGTGTGTGACACAACACTGCTGGGGAAGGGCTAGGGGGCAGGATGTCACCCACATGAACATCGCACGCTCAGTGCTGTGTTTTCAAGGGTCATCTGACAGACAGAAAGCTGCATTGAAAGTCTATATTTCTCAATCAAACACTTCACTTCCAGAGACTTATTCAAAAGCAAAAGTCATATGACGGCCTCGCACTGTTCAGTACAGCGTTATTTTTAACAAAGGAAGGAGGTTAAACAAGAGTTTACTTGCTGGACAGTGATTAATCGGGCATATGTTGTAGTTCCGTGAACTGAATCCTTTAAAAAAACTTGCTGGCAAGGCTGTAGGGATAAAAGAACAACGCTTCTACATTGTTGGTGGGAATATAAAACAGTACAACCACTATGGAACTCAGTATGGAGACTCCTCAAAAAACTAGTTAGAAATTCCATGTGACCCAGCTATTCGCTTTCTAGGTATCTTCCCAAAAGAGTTAAAGACATCCTATTTAGTGATACACACACACCCGTGTTTACAGCAACGCAACTCATAATAGTTAAATCTTGGAAGTCCACCAACAGATGAATGGATAAAGAAAATGTGGTACTGACACTCAATGGAGTACTACTCTGCCATGAAGGATAAACCAGAGTCATTTATAGGAGAATGGGTGCACCTTGAGACCATAATGTTAAGCGAAATAAATCAGACACACAGCCTACTACATGGAGGCCACAAACATAAATAAAGAGTGAAATAAAAGATAGCTAATAGGAAGCAGAGGGCTAAGTCTTTTCCAAATGGGAAGGAGATCAAGCAATGGAAAGAGATGAGGGCAAGAGAGTAGGGAAAAAAAAAGAATTGAGACGTGTTTTGCACATATACCAACTTCCCAAAAGGAATGCAATCGGTCTATAATGCAAACATATACTAATAAAGAATTAAAACGGAAAGAAATTAATTCTGCCAGCCACGTTTGGGGGTGCATGCCTGGAATCCCAGCCCTCAGGAGGCCAAGACCGGAGGACTGCCGAGAGCTTGGGGCCAGCCTGACTACAGGGCATAACCCGCTTCGAAAATAAAAACAAACAAAAAAAATCATTGCTGTCACCTGAATACGGAAACACTTTCACTATCTGAAACTCTCTCTGAAAGAGTCCTTTATTTAAATACCCAACTTCCTAAAATTAGATATAAATTATAGTACACATATATTATAACATATTATTAATATATGTTTAATGATCTCATTTTACATATATGGATTCCCACAACTGGGGGATTCTGCTGATGAAATAGAAGGTAGTGAATAGAATGTTATATTTTTATACATTTATGTATTTATAATTATTTTACGCATTTGCATAGAAAGGTCTAAAACATATACACAAAACATTAACCGTAGTTATTGTTGGGTAATAGAATTGTAATTTTTCAATCCCTTCCCTTTAGATACATTTTTTTTCTCAAATTGCTAAAATGTACATTCTTTTAATTTTGAGGAAAATAATATAAATGCTAATTTCTTTTTAAAGAAATGGAGAAGAAAGCAATGAGTGACGCAGGAGTCCAGGAGCTGACACAGCAAGGTGCAGGAAGTCACATGCCCCAGTTCCCAAAGCAAAAGTACTCCACAAATCCCTTCACACCGCTCTTACGGGAGCCACCAAAAACTCCCCCTAAGACCACTACCTCCTGGCACTTATCTAATTCACCATCCAACCGGTTCTTTGCTGACCATTTACTCTGAGTAAATGATCAGGCAGCTGCTGGAGAAGCCATCTGCAAAACATTTATTATTTAAAGTCAGACTAAATACACATCTGGCAAGTTAATGTGGTCTCTGTTTTCTTCCCCCACAATTAAAATTTTCACCTAGTACTGCCTTTATATCCTGCATATCCTGTATATGGTTTCTCACAGCACATATCACAGTGCTCCTGCCCCGCCCTTCACCTCAGCCCCAGGAGTTGGATCCCCAGTACCTCCAAGGGTGCTTGAGGGCAGCATCATGGCCGCCAATTGGACCAGGAATATCTGCAGATGCTCTGAGGTACAGTAAGTCCTGAGGGGATGACATGGCTGTTATTATTCCTGACCATCTGAGAGGGCGTGGTTAGTGGCCCTAAGCTCCACCAAAGAAGGGAAACCCTTGGTAGCCAAATACCTTGGCATCTTTACAATAGTCCCCATCTTGTGGTTTATCCCCTCTGTGAGGACTCATTGGCTCCAAAGTCCATTATAGAAAATCAATGAAACAGTGAAAGCCAATAGAAATGGAACATATAATAAACCCTGCTCGTAAATTATTAACTTGTCCATTACAGCCTCTAATGTTTTAGGCAATGCAGTGATTTCTGAAAGTAATATAAGACCTTTTAGATGAACAAGGAAATTGGGAGAACTATATCCTATCATTTTCTTACCCAGTTAACACTAAAACTGTATATATTTTTAAAAAGAAGAAAGCTTCCATCCCCCTCTCTCTTTAACTGTAAATCAATAAATACTAGCTGTATCTTGTAAGACCACCAATGAATAGATCTGCAACTCTATGATCCGAAAAACAAAGGTTGGTATATAAATTTATTCAAATCCAATTGTTATTTATTCAGTACTTTCTATGTATTAGACACCATGAGTTTTGCAAAATAGCCTCTACCCCTCACAAGCTCCTAGATGAATGGGAAGCACTGAGAGCTATATAAGTAATTTTACTACAAGATCAACCTGATATTCAACACCTTGCAGAGGCTCTAGTTAGGCACAGGCTCTGGAGGTGGACAGATTGCCTAGGCTGGGATTATGGTTCTACTCATCACTACAGATGTGACTTTAACAAGCTATAATCTTCCCTGCTTCGATTTTCTTCACCTACAAAATGGGGATAACAATGGAATCCACTGCATGGGGCTATTAGGAGAATTAAATATGACACAGATGGAAGCATTAATAGTACTGGTATAACTATTTCTAGTATATGAGATAAGCACAAGACATGCTTATAATAGGGATCTAGGAAAGCAGGCCAGAGAATGGGGTCTGTAGCTAAGTTCTTCAGGGCAGTAAGGGTTTTTGTGCTGAGAGAGGAGGGTATTTCACAAATAGAGATTAACTTGAGCAAAGGCCTAACGGCAGTGAGACAAAAGTCGGTGGCAGCTGAGGACGCTGGCACTATCAAGCATCTGAGCTGCAGGTGCAGGGGGTGCAGAAGAAGTGATACAAAGATGAAACAGGCTGGAATCTGACAGGAGGATGTGTCAAATGCCAGACTAAAGAGCTAACCATCATTCTATAGGCCACAGCTCAGGAAGCAGAATATCATAAAGTTGAAGAACATGGACCCTAGACTCTTGCCTCTGCACCTTAAGAGCTATGTGATGTGAGGCAAAGCACCTAATCTCTGTGCCTCTATTTCTCTCACCTGTAAAATCAGTCATGCTGACGATTCAATGAGTGTTCACTATGAAGAGGCAGATTCTTGGCCTATGGCACCTCTTCTGTCATCTTGAGACTGTGCTTCAGAAAACTACCTGCAGATAGCACTGGTATGGACACAGTCAAGGACAGGACGCTGCTTTCCTACTGTTCAAAAACCGCCATGGAACCTAATGTGTTTTTGACAAAAGCTCACATGGTCTATAAAGGAATTTTACCTCAAAGAGACAAAGTGAAAACTGATACTAAACTTATGCACAGACACACACACACACACACACAACTATTACTACCAGTACGTACTAATACTCCTAGTAGTAGTAGCAGTAGTAGTAGTAGTATTAGGTACTAGGTACATTCTAAGAACCTAGACTCTATCAGATCACTGTGGTTTATAAAAAGTGACAAAAGGCACCATTTATGAGAAGACAAGGTCTGTGCTAACTTTTAAACGACACCAAAGGTTCAGATATATAGTGATGAGGAGAAGAGCATGAGCTAAATGCACAGCCATGATTCTGAGACAATTTCTGGGGCAAGAACTTACTTCCAGATCCATCCTTGACTCTAGGTCCTTCAGGCTTAGCCTCGGAAATAATGTTGGCATTGGCATTATTCTCCATCTCGATCACAAAGTCGCTGTCCTCTTCAAACTCAGGGTGGCTAAAGATCCAATCCAGTGCTCTTTCCAGGTTATTGTTCTAATAACATAAAA
The DNA here is from genome assembly GCF_012274545.1 of Fukomys damarensis. Taxonomy (NCBI): domain Eukaryota; kingdom Metazoa; phylum Chordata; class Mammalia; order Rodentia; family Bathyergidae; genus Fukomys; species Fukomys damarensis. The sequence goes on along the minus strand of NW_022900924.1, from coordinate 39,923,782 downwards.
CAATTTTATAATGCATGAAGCCCCCAGGCTTCATGATATCGATATCCTGATCACTTGACCTGCACGTCAGGCAGTTCGGGAGGAAGACTGAATTCATTAGTCCTAAGTGGCTCTGAGGAAGGCGCTCTGGCTCTGCATACCACATGAACACGGGCCTGGCATTCTGCAAGTCCCAGCTGAGGTCTGTAATTGGATTCACTGGAAAACAGTTTTGAATAGCAGATCAGCATTTCCAAAGCTCCTATCAGTCCTGGCTAAGTACCTCTGCAGGTCGGTGCTGATAACGATGGGTATAGAATGCCACTGGGACACTCGTGTAAGGGAAGCCCCTTCTACAACCACAATAAGTACACAAACTATTTTCCCTACTGATTTTACTTTCTGCAGATAACTCTACAAGATAGAGGGACACCAACAAGAGTATTGTATTAGTGCCTCCGCTCCGCAGTGTTCGTAGAGTGGCTGAACTGCAGTAGAGATCTGATCAATGGCTTAGTTAATGATTGATTTTTTAAAATGAACTCTCTACAGTTCAAACCATTCACCATGAAAACTTTTCCAACTTCCCTTATTTGTGATATCACTGGAAGGCTAAAAACTTTGTTTAAACAGAGTCAAATGAAATGGGCAAATAAAATAAGTGAGACATAAGAAAATAACCTGCTGAGATACTGTAAGCACTTTAAGGGAAGCACAGCATTGCAGCCACATCTCTACGTGCCACACAACAGCCCCTGTGATCTCAATATCAGAGCCTATCAGGCACCCACTCAGGATTGGTAGGAAGGAAGTGGTAGCAAATGTCACTCAAAAGTAGATTATGATGTGGCAAAGAAAGGATGTTAAAAAAGAAAACCTTCGCTAAATATCAAACAGACACCTACACTGTTAAGAAGAAGTCTTCTATCCCCTTCTGGTGTCATGGTCCTCCCTCTCCTGATAATATCAGGACATTTCTAATGAGCAGAAGAACGTTCTCTGACTGCAGACAGAAACCGCAGCACAGAATTCCAAGGAGCCATTCAGCCTTCTATTAGGACTTTAAAGACATATTTCTCCAAGGTCTCATATGATAAATGCATTATTTTACGCGAAGAAATTTCTTACTAAACACACAATCTCATGCATCCCTCTTTGCTTTAGGCCACAACAAGCTTGAAGTCACATCTGTGAGGCCCACTGTACCAGTTAATCTTAATTATCAACTCGCTATATTAAGATACACCGGGAGAGGTGGTTGCATTTTGGGGGCGATACTCATGAATAGACCAACTCATGGGTGTTCTCAGTTGAATGGGCTATGAGAAGAGGGGGCCCAGTTGGAGGTGGGTCTGCAGGCCACCCCCCTCCCCTGTGCTCTGCCTTCCAGCAGCCAGGAAGTGAGAAGCTTTGCTCTACCACACCCTTCTGCCATGATGTTTCTGTTTTGGAGCCAGCAGACCATGGACTGAAACCTCCAAAAACATGAGCCAAAAATAAACCTCTCCTCATTTAAATTGAAAGTCACAGGTAGTCTATTACAGTAATGCGAAAGCTGATCAATACATCCATTAACCAACATTCAAGATGATATGGAGTTTCCTAAGTTTGGTCATCTTGCCCAAGGTTTATCATCCCAACATGCTGAAATTTGCTGTACGATTCCTACAAGCATTTAATTTAGCTTTATATATGATATGCAAATAAATCATAATGGGCCAAGGTAGAGTACAGAGCCCCATAAAAATGATACAAAATGATCAAACTTGAGAAGTTATACTGCTACTGACTGAAACGTGGAATACCTCCAGGATGAGTATTCACACACACACACACACACACACAATTTTTCATGCTCACCGTTGCTCGCAGTGCCTGGACAGCCTGATTTCTCTGGAATCCCATGGAAGTAATGATAGCTACGATTTCCTCTGGAGGCTGGTTATCCAACCCACTAGCACCAAAAACTGAGGCTCCAGCAGATGCTGTTCCTCCATAACCAGGCATGGTCAGTGGTTCGGCAAAATCTGAGGAAAAAAAATCATGCCCAAAGCTTTTAATCTTTTTTTTTTTTCCCTTTGGTCTTGAAATAGACAACATTTGGGGATTAAGATAGAAAAATGCCTACAAAATTACAATAATCAAAACAACCTGGGACACTCATAAAATAGATATATAAATCAATTGAATCAAATGTTTAGAAATAAGCCCATATACCTATGATCAGCTGATTTTCAACAGGATCACTGAGTAGGGAAAGGATATTCCTTTCAACAAATGTTGCTGGAACAAATAGCTATGCACAGACAAAGTAATGAAGTCAGAGCCCTATCTCGCACCATAAGCAAAACTAACAAATGGATCACTGACCTTACTGTAGGTGCCAAAACTATAAAACATTTAAAGGAAAATGCAAAAGTAAATCTTTGTGTCATTGGGTTAGGCAGTGACTTCTTAAATGCAACACAAAAAGCACAAGTCATTAAAAAGTACATTAGACTTCATTAAAAATTTAAAGTGTGTGCTTCAAAGGACACCAAGAAAGTAAAAAGACAGCAGAACAGAAAAAATATATATATAAATCTTGTATCTGATAAGGGACTCATATCCAGAATATAAAAGAAGTTGTAGAACTCAACAATAAAAAAATAACTTCATTAAAACTAGGAAAGGATTTTTGTTCCCACAGTACAAGTTCCAGGAACAACAGAAATTACAGTACTCCCACTACAAACTGCCTCAGTCACTATGTAACAACAGTTCCCAGGGAATATTTCAAAGTCACTGATCCATTTTCACCATTTTTCCAAGGATTCTTTGAAAATGTAACCATCCACTATCACTGTCAGTAGCACTGAAAACATTACTCTTTGTTTTTCACTGGTTCTGCTTAGATTTTGCTCAGAAAGAAATATATATAAATATCTTTAAAATTACAGTTCTGGGATAAGCGGACTCTAGCAGAACTCTGGAAGCCTAAGTGACAAACAGCTCACTAATCTTCTTTGTCAAAAGAAAACATGGTGAGCATGAGTCTGAATCCCTTCAGCTCAAAGCACTTGATGCCCTCTCCTGTGATGCCTACTTACTCCCCCTCAGCTAGAGTACCAAGCTTGTTGGCTAAAGTCTCAGCTTGCCAGTAAAGATGGAACCATGCATGCTATGCATTACATTATTGGTCACAAGATTCACTCTTATTGTATTCAAATCCTTCAACATTTCAACAATGGCTGCAACTCACTATGGCTTCATTTATTTCACCTGACTTGGGAAGAATGACTCATCTTCCATTTCATGAAAGTGTTACTTCTATAAGCCATTGGTAGAGATAAGGTCCAGGAACCTACTTTAACCTTCTTAAAATAACTTCAAAATTATTATTTTATTTGGTTCTCACAATGTCCCTTGTGTAAGGCAGGAATGGGAAAAAAGCAGGGGAGACCTGAGGCCCAAATGTGTAACCAAAGCAGATCTGCAATTATAGATGTATTGTGTAAACTAAGTCACTCTTTAAAAAAAAACAAAAAAGCAAAGAAAAATTTAAGACAAAATTAACTGGTCATTCAATGTACTGGTACTTTAGAGATGTCTCAGATTAGTGAAGAGATGTCACAGTAATGGAAGTGATTTACTTCCTAAATTCTCCATTTCAACTCATTTTAAATGTTATTACATATCTCCAGTATAATGGAAATTATAGACTATAGACTGTAGCTCAAATCTATTGCATGTCCATTACAGATTACTAGCTCCCTGGCATTAATTCACTCAGGTGATTGATGCTTTCATCAAATGGTGATGTAGAATGTGAATATAAGCTCAATGGAGGCCAAAGGACTTGCTGACAATGAAGTTGTCAAGATGAGCAGGGAAGTCACTAGTTCCCCAAATTTGTTTTTCATTGACTTATAAGAGAGCTAGGATCGCAGTTGTCCAGGAACTGTTATTGGCTATGAACACAGCTCCCCTGAATGACACAAGCTTGATGAAAATGATATTCCAGTCTTAGGACACTCAATATTGTATAACTCCTGAATCGCATGGCTAGTATTTATCCCACTCAGGGCCATTTTGGGGTCATTCTCTAATATGTGCTACAGAACATGAATCAGGTAAATACCCCAAGTCAGGCTAACATGAAAGAAATTATAGGAATCAATAGATTTGTTTTCCTTAGAAGCAGTCCCTATGTTCATGAAAGTTTCTAGCAGACATTACATTATACACAACACTTACTACAATTTCTTCTTAGATCAAAAATAATTATTAGTCTATGGTCAGTGAGTTGCTGCTTCCTGAGTGCTATGGTATGCATCTAGATGTCCACCAAACGCCTCAAGAGCTCATAGGTGGAGCTTTTCAGAGGTGGCTGGATACAGAGTGTGTGAATATGGATTAAGGGTGTGTGATAAATTAGTCCACTTAGTGTTGTTCTAGGTATGGATAACGGGAAGGCTCACCCTGGGTATGTATGATGGCACTAACCAATAGGCTTGTAGCCTGAATGGGATAAAAGGGAAAGGAAGGCTCACTGCTGCTGCTGTTGCTGCCTCTACCTGCCCTGCCATGGACTGTTTCTCCTCTGTGATGCCCCTCTGCCATACCACCCTGCCTTGGAGCCAGCCAACTATGGGCTGAAACCTCTACAAACTGTGAATTACAAGAAACCTGTCCTCCTTTAACTTGAGGGTGTCAGGTATTTTGTCCCAACAATGAGAAAAGTAACTAAGACACTGAGTTTCCCTCGGGTTTGAGCATATATTATGTTCATGAGATTCAACTCTTTCCCATGGCATGTATAAACAGGCTCTTTTTTCCATGTTCCAATTTCCTGAGCATTTCTGCATGTCATTTAAAATAACAGTATGACCTGAATACTTTATATTCACTTCACCTAGGACCATTTATAGTCATTATGCAATATGTGATGTAGAATGTGAAAGCATACCCAAGACAGTAACTTCTTCCTTCCAGGAAGGAAAACGGAGGCCAGGCAATAACTGCCCAACACTTACTCTTGTATATTGACCAGTTTCTGTTTCTGCTAAACTTAAGCATAACTGGCACTGAGTTTTTGTTTGTTTGTTTGTTTGTTTTTAATTCATGGAAGAAAAACAGGTCTAACAGGTCAAATTATATCTTTTACATGGATAGGATTCTGGACTGAAAAATGGTATTTCCATAAGACCAAATGACCTCATTTATAGATAGATAGATAGATAGATAGATAGATAGATAGATAGATATTTTTAAATGGGCAAAGAAGAGGACTAGGGTTGTAGTTCATTTACTTTGCATGTATAAGGCTTGAGGTTGGCTTCCTAGAACCATCAAAAGGGGTGGAGGGCAAAAAGATCGATAGACAATTCTCCAACAAAGACATGCAAATGGCTAACAAATATATGTCAAAATATTCAACTTCATCAGTCATTCTAAAAATGCAAATCAAACTCAAAATTAGATAACACTTCACATCCACTGGAACAGGTATAATAAAAAGAGATAATAGCAAGCATTAGTGAAGTTGTAGAGAAAAGGAAACTCTGATTTACCATTAGTAGTAATGTAAAATAGTTTAGTCACTCTGTAAAATAGTTTGGCAGTTCCTCGAAAAGTTAAATGTGAAGTTACCATGCGACATAGCAATTCTACTCAAGTGAAATGAAAAGATCTATCCACATAAACCATGCGAGCAAATGTTTACAGCAAAATTATAAATAAAATCTTAAAAGTGGAAACAACCCAAAAGTCCATCAGTTGATGAGAGGATAAATAAGATGTAATATGTCCACACTAAGAAATACAGTTTGGTCATAAAAAGGAATAAAGTACTGATGCTTCCTACAACTCGTGAATCTTGAAGACATTATGGTAAGGAACAGAAAGTAGACACAAAAGGTCTCATGTTATACTATTTCAACTATATGACATGTCCAAAATAGACAAATTCATGGATCCAGAAAGTAGATTCGTGATTACCAGGAAGTAGGGACAGAAGGAAAATGGGGAAGTGACCCCTAATGTGTGCAGGATTTCTTTGGGGTAGACAAAAACATTCTAAAATTAGTAATACCGTTTGTATAATCACAAGTGTACTCAAAGTCATTGGAATGTATATTTTCAGTGGGTGGACATATGAATTATATCTTAGTAAAGCAGATGAAAGAAAAAGCTGACTAAAGGGCCTCCATTCCTTCACGTGCAGGTTTCTACTTTAAGTTCTCATCATCTCTTAGCCGGAATTATACCCTGTATCTTTCTAGTGATCGTTCTGCCACTGAATTATGTATTTTAGAACAGCCAGCTATATCTTATTAAAGCTGTATTCAAAAGAAGAAGAGGGGGAGAAGGGAGGGGAGGGAGGAGGAGGAGGAGAAGGAGAAGGAGAAGATGATGACGATGTCAGAAGAAAGACAGACTGTGGCTTCACCCAACTACTACAGAATATGATGAGCTGAAAAGGTCATTTTTCTGGGGACACGCTCCCAGGGGACAAGGCAGGACCATGGCTTAGCATCACTGAGGATGGTCTCAACCTCTAAAACCCGTCCTAGTCCCACCACCTACCAGGCTCTTCCATGTGGACAATAATCCAGTTGAAGGCCACCTCAGCTCCCATATTTCCAGTAAAGTACACAGCCTTCCGACACGCTTCTAGCGGGAAGCCCATCTCGGCCAGCTGCATCACCGATGACTCATCAATGTCGGCCGCTGCAGGCACAACAGGGTATTCAGATGGGAAAAAGTCGACTCTCCATTTCATCTTGTCTTCGTGGCCATTCACCCCCTTATTACCCAAAGAAAGTGCTATTTTGAGCAGTGTGAGACAATGGTTTGACTTTTTTTGAAGCCACTCAAATAATAAACTATTTGAGGGAAGAAATAGTGCCACTAGGTCAACTTAAATAGCCAAGGCAAGATTTCCACTCAGGCCTGGGTGGCTTCCATACTAATGGTCACTGCAGAGCGACAGGGACACTCATCACCTGTCACTGGTACACACATATTTGCTCCTTACTCAACTTGCAGGAAAAAGAATTGTTCCCACCCAGGAAAGGCTTTCCATACACACAAACAGAACAAGGCCTCTGTACTGAACTCTCACTGAAAAATGAGTCAGACTGAAACGACTGTATGACACCCAAAAACTTTTTAAAAGGTACATACGGTCTATCATTTGGTTCATCAGATGATCTGAAAATGAAGGAAGAAAAGAGAAAATGAGATCAAGCCAATCCATGACGATGAGTTTTGCAGAAAGTAAAATCATAGATTAACGCATTCCCAGACTCCCTCACCCAGAAAGAGTCCATAGACCGTCTCAGCCTGCACAACACAAAGTCCTTATAGTAAAGGGGTAAATCACACACTGTAGGCACTTAGAACTGATAAAACAGGATGTTCTGATTAGCATCTTAACAACCTAAATAATTCCTTTAGGTGTACTTCTAACAACTCTGTATAATTGCAAACCAAAGGTTCTGTTTTGAACATTAGAAAAAGAGGGAGCAGCCCTAATAAACCAGCTTGCATTTCTCTGCTGCTCATACATCTCCTTTCTCTGACCCCTACAAGGAGGTTACTTGCATTCCTAACTCCTCTCTGTGTGACCCGGAGGGTCTCACATGCAGTTCCTTTCTTTCATCTGTCTCTGCAGTTGAGCATCTGACTGCCTGTTGGAGAACAATCTAAAAGACAAGCCTATCATTCTTGGATCCCCTTTGCTTCTCTGGACTTTCTTACTTCTCTTCTTTGGCACTGAGTATCAATCACCAAAAATACTCACTGCTCAACTGATGCGAAGCCTCCGGCAGAGGCCCAGAGTACCCTCTCATTATTAGCTAATCTACCTAATGAACTCATTAGGAAGACAAAGAGCAAGCAAAGCCAGAAAGAAGCTGATTTCATCAGAATAACTGAGCTAATAATTAAATCAAGAATTTTCTCAGAGTATTTTTAAACGGGCAAAGATGAAGCAACCATTTCTTGCATGAACTTTCCCCTTTTTGAAGTTAATGACCAATTTAACAGTTGCAGAGTGAACAAGAAACTCAAACCACTCCCTTGCTATGAAGCACTGACAAAACTGGGGAGATGAAATATGATCAAGGCTTTTAAAGTCAACACGCCCTTTTGCATTTCCTTCTTCTGGATGTCCAAGAATAACACAGCTCCGCTAACCTAAAAGCCTACTGAAAAAATACTCTTTTTCTTCTCAACAGGGGGTAAACAATATCCCTTTTTTCCCCCATGTGGGGGAAGCAGTCAAAGCCAGAGGCAACATAATCTAAAATCTGTCCATTTCACCTACGCCTGCTGGGTCTGTGCCTCTTACAATGTGCATTATAAGTGTACAGCTGCAGCCACACTTCAGAGATGTATGGCTATGCTGGGCTACATCACAGGAAGGCAGTCAGGGACTCCATAAGAAGTGGAGGAAAGTGGGTGTTCCTATGAAGGGAGGGCAGCAAGTAGAGAACACCCCCCCGGCAGGAGTTGGTACCTTTGGAGTCGTCAGGAATGACAATAGGAGGGCTGATGTCTGGAAGTTCCTCCTCTCCTGGCTGTAACCCTCTGGCTCGGAGATGGTTGATGTCAAGTAGATCTGGCATATCAATAGAAACATCTGCAAATGTTCATAAACCGTGAGAGAGATTAGATGGACTGGACCCTCCGTAAACTTAGCACCATTTTAAAACCAGCACTGCACACCCTACATGCATGTATCCAAGCGGAGCTAACGGAGGCTTTTCAGCACACACATGACAGGGCCAGGAGCTTCATCAAGACCAATGAGAGGTTAATGGGGAGCCTGGGGAAAGTACAGAGCGGGGCAGGAACAAATCAGTCCAGCCTCAGGCCTCAGACTGCAACCCAGAGACCATCGATGGGCCAAACACATTGTTTGGTATTTTTAAGATGTTAGCAATATGACCCAAGTTTTAAATAAGTAGATTAATTATAAAATTCAGCTCCACGCTTATTTTGAAAAACATAACCCAGGAGCACACGGTCCTCTGGTGACAGCTGTCTGGAGCTGTTCTCCGCCTTGCAGTCCGTAAGTCCGCAACAGTCGGACACAGACACCCCCCTGCACCGTCACCCTACGACCCTGCACATCATACTGGTGCTGGTCAGATTCTTAGGGCAGAGAAATGTTTCTCTAATTTATGTCTTAGCCAAAGTGGGAACGTCCCAGCCAGATCGAGACGGCTATGTATTTCTCATACCCAATTTACTTCTTTCATTTAGATTATTCCTCAGTCCTTGTGAGGCATTTGAGTTTCCAACACCGAGTCTGTACTTTTCCTCAGACCACAGCAAGTACCGTGATCATTCTAACTATGGTGACAAATAAAGAGAGGAGTTTTAAAAAATTAACTGAATCTCCAATGCATTAGTCCTTAGGGCACGTTTTTAAAAATCTATTAACTGAGTTATTCTTATGATGACTTTCTCAAATTCCAATTTATCAGCCTAAGAACATGTTGAGATTGAGTACCACATATACTCAAATAAGATAATAACCAAAAATAAGTTCACACACTGGTGCAGGATATGTCTTTCGGGCTAGCAAAGAAAACCTGAAAAATACAGTCCCCCAAATCATTTATGATGACAGGTATATAAAATCATATTTTAAAACATCAAACCAAAGGACAAAGCTAGGCTTTAAAAATTTTCAGTTTCAAGGGGGCAGCAAAACCAAACAAAATCTGACCAATAAAACTGATACAAATGTTCCCCAAGAGAAAGATTCAGGACATTTCTAAACTCGATAAGTCAATAAAATCTGATTCAAATTTTTGCTCCTTGACAGAAATTTCAAGGGCTAAGGAAAATAAGAAAACTCTTTTCAAAGCTGTTCAAAGCCATCAGAACAAGTCAAGAACTTCAAGGACTCTCAAGGGTCCTGCAGAGTGGCTGAGTGATAAGCATCCTGCCTTCAGTCCCCACTGCTCCAAACCCTCACCACAGGAAAAGTGAGGGTCTCCTGAGGCATCAGGAACAGCCCCGGGACCCCTTCTGCTGGCAAAGCCCCGGGTACCAGCAGCACCAGGGCAGCACCTGGGAGGGCTCTCCCGCTGAGTCTGTGTTCCATGAGTGCTCAGTTAGCAATAAGACTCGCCTCGTCCAGCTTTGTTTTGTTTCCTTGAGTGTTTGAAAACAAAAACTGCGAGAGCCTGACAGTCTGAGGTATTTTCTTGAGAAATGGCAGTGGGTAAAATTGTAGCCTCTTGCACTGCACGGAGGATAGCCTGGGAGCTTGGCAATGGACCACCCTGGTGGAAAACACTGCTCCATGTTGTCTGAAAAGTGAGCCTCTAACAAGGGCAGTTAAAATTAGTAAGAAGCAGGCCCAGGGAAATCGACATCACATTCCCCGCCCCCTTTTTTGCCATTTAATGCAACTGTTTTTATCTTAGTAAAATCTGTATGATGTAAGTGAATCTCATTAGCTGCACCTGGATGCCTCAGAGGCAGAGATAAAGTTTATCTTCAACTACTTTGCCTCTCAAAGTAGTCAACCAGCATTTCCGGGGGAACCTGTCAGAAACAGAATCACAGGCCCACCTGAGATGGCCAAATGAGCATCTGCATTTTACCAGGAACCCGGGCCATCTGCATGCGCAGTGACAAGCACTCTTTATTTGATAACGTGAGCACTCTTAGAAGTCAGTCCTTCCAGAACCCATTCTTGGAGAAGTGGATAAGCAAGTGGTGATTTTTATCGTCAGTGCTCACACATGTGCCGATTTGAAAGAGAAAAGTGGGGACAGTGGCGGGGGAAGAATGAAATGGAACTGTTTGCGGCAGCCAACTACTCCGGCTCTTTCACATGTCAGGTGGTGTCAGTGGTTAGCTTGATGTTTTAAGCAAAAACATGCAAAAGGTACCTACCAAATTTTTTGGGAACCCAGTCAAGACCAAAAGTGAACTTCTTTATCTGCACTACCAAGTATTCGGGGAATGAGGCAAAGCGAGATGTTCTGGGAAACACAAGGTGATGACATCAATCAAACAAGGCAAAAAGAATGGTGAATACAGTTCAAGAAGTAAAATAAGCTCGGTCTGAGGCCGCCCTGCAATTCTGATGATCGGCCTGAGAAGAGGAACACACACACCGTCACGTAGGTGTGCACACACTCATTCACACCTGCTCACTTGTCCTGACTGCACCCCAAGCAGAAAATGGGTAATGTGGAAGAATGCTGTGCCTTGAGAGATGTGGGGCCTGTTTCAAAACTATTATATTTACTTTGCTGAGAAATCTTAGATTTCTGTTTGTTTTCCCAAAATCCTTGTTGGAATTTAGAATATATTACTTATAGGTATTTATAGGCATTGTCTGCGTTATCTGTCTGTAAAGTTCTCCTAGTGGTCCTGAAACACCCCATCCGCTCACCTACCGAGAATCACAGAGTTGGTATAAGTACAGTTTAACTTTGGTTGAGATTGACTAGTGGAAATGCTGGGACTTTATTAAATACGAAATTCACAGTCACATGGATCTCTGGAGTAGCTGTGTCATGATAATCTATGGTAAACTATCTACAGCTGATTCTTAAATTTTGAAATTAATAAATACCTAGATACAACATCTTGAGTTCTCCTCAAACCTTTAGGAAGGACAAATGCCTGGACATAGGTTTGACAATTTTACACACCAATTATTGAATTTGTAAATTAAATGTATACTTGTTCTGACCTCATTTGTTCCACATTTATCATCTTATTGTGACAACCATTTCTATTTGATTATTAATGATCATACATGAAGAAAAAAATGAGCTGTAGACAGGTACTACACATACTTTTTTGATAAAAGATTCTGGGCCGGGGATTTAGCTCAGTGGTTCTGCTGCCTGCCTCACAAGGTCTGGAGTTGGATTCCCACTACCAAAAAAAAAAAAAAAAAAAAAAAAAAAATCTGGAACTCCTGTCTTCTATTTAGACTGCACTGGCCCAGAATTCACAAAGTAAATACACTGCTGCCCTCTAGTGTAGAATAGAAGCCATAGCAGGCAGATCTGGGACAAAAAAGGTAGAAAACACGTGGATATACTCTTAATCCACGCAAATCTCAGCAAATCACTGACCTCTTAGGGCTCTGTTTTTACATCTAACAATTGGACTTTTTATTTCTAGGGCTGTGCAGTGTTCATGAAGTAATGTAAAAACCTCTCAGCACAGTAGAAGGAATTGTGTACACCTAAGGAATCCAAATGAATTTGTCAGCCCATGAGATTTTGGACACTGACTTGGTCTGTTACTAACCTGCATTGTATACAAGTTGTATAACTTCTCTATATTTCATATTCTTCACCCACAAGGATGGTAGAAGGCTACAGGCAACATTGTAAGGGAGATGATCAGGAAACAGAGGCTTCTCGTCCTAAGATACTGATTATTATCCTGGCTCTCTCTCTCTCTCCAGAAATGTATGTTATTTCTCATTAGGTTTTCCAACCTTTGGGGAAGTAGTAATTAGCATCCTTTTTATTTAAATGTAGCCATGTCCTCAATTTTACCATCTGGTATTATGATATCTTCAACTAATGTAAAAACTACCTGTTTGACCTTCTCTTCTTACATTAACCTAAAATCTGGAAAACCATGTAATCAACCCAAAGTGCAATCAAGCGAAAGTCATCGGTAATTCGATGATTTGCAAACTGTGATACAGGAGCTCCCAGAGTCCTGCTGTTGGCCTGCGGTCAATGTCTGGGTGAAAGTTTCAGCTGGAAGTCGCTGGCCTAGGGGGAGTGGACAGCGCCAGGTTGGGGCAGAGGATGGTGACAATTTAACCCATCATTTTGTTATGGGTAACCACCGACCTAAGAGCACGAAAAAGCAGCCTAGATGGTTCCCACGTTGCACTTGCCCATTCTGGTAAACATTCTTTATTCATCTCTGCAACCTCTGTGGGGTCTTAGGTTGAATCATACATTCAGTGACTGCTCCATACATACGCAGTCCAATTAATCTAGAAAGTGACATTTTGCACTCATTAATAACAGTTTGGGGATATCAAGTCTGTTCATCAAATCCAGAAAAGTCATAAATTATGCTCTGCATGCTTTTTTATTCTTAAAATTCCTGAAATTAAAAAAAAATGTTTTTTGGAAAGCTATGTGTTTTTAGTAAAAACTGTCAGAATGTGAATCATTCAAAAGGAATTCAGGGGCTGGAGATTTAGCTCAGTGGTTCTGCTGCCTACCTCACAAGCACAAGGTCCCAAGTTCGATCCCCGGCACCAAAAAAAAAACAAAAAAACAAAAAGGAATTCAGGCGCACCCTATCCATGGCCCACAGGATGCTCACCTCTGTTTTGAATGTTATAACAAAAAGTATTTTCCTAAAAAAGGAAATTTTGTCTTTTTACATATACATTAACTATGTTATCTATTTTCTGTGAAGCCCAAGTCAATTTTTCCTCACTCAGTGTGGCCCAGGCGAAAAGGCTGGCTGCCCCTAGATGGATAATCAATATATTTCCAAAAGTGGTTACAGAAATTAAATGAAAAAGACATATAAAGTGCCTAGAATAGGTCCTATATGTTTTCTGCTGACAACTTATTAACATTATTTAAAATGACACTGCTCACTAGTTACAGTTAAGGCAAAAATACCATGAAGATTTTATTAAGAAAAAAATAAAACCCCTCCCTTTCCCTCAAATTATCAAGATTGTGTATATACCGAAAACCCAGCCACTAGAAACAAACACAAAAAATAAATAAATAAAGCCATGGTTCTACACTTTCTACTAAAAATGTTGAAAATATGATAATCAACCATACTCAAATCATATAATCTAGAAGACAAAGGGGCTGGGGATTTAGCTCAGTGGCATTGTGCCTGTCTGGCAAGTGCAAGGTCCTGAGTTTGATTCTAGTACCAGAAAAAAAATAATAACAATAAGATAAAAATAAATAAAAATAAAAAATAAAGGAAACACAAAGGTGACAGCAATAACAATTGCATCCTAGAGTAAGTCTGTGTCAGGCACTGTATTAGGCTCTTACCGTGGCTTGGTTCTTTGTTTTTGGTACTAGGGATCCTTCCAGGTACTTCCGCTTGCAAGGCAAGCAGCGGAACCACTGAGCTAAATCCCCAGCCCTGGCTTAGTTCCTTTAATCCTCACCTCAACTCGATAAAAACAGCACTTTCTTTGTCCCTCACTAATAGATAGGGAAGGTGAGGTCACTTGGCCAATGAATGTCACATGCCAGTAAGTTCTAGATTAGAAATTCGAAGGCCACCCACCTAGCCCACGGAGTCTGCTCTGGAACCCACACCATGCTGTTCTCGTCATAAATGCTAAAAAGGAAGTGAAAATCTCTCCCTCTCAATCCTTTCACTGTGAGCTTCTCAGGGCAGACAGGAATCGGGTCTTGTTTAGTTCACTGCCTAAAGTATCCTAGCGGGGCTCACATTTGCTGAGTGAATGAACACTCCAAATACGAACGCCTTTCCCAGATGTGATCCGTTCAGGATCATCTTAGGAAAGGCCATTACATCTGGTCTGCATGGACCCACTAGGTCCAAGGCCTTTAGGACACTGGTTGTCCCTTCCTGGCTTTTTAGTCTTTGGAAAAAAAAAAAAGGAGTTCAAGATCCCAAATTATCAAAATGTAGTCTGAGTTATAGCCCACAATGCTAAAAATAAAGAGTTTTTAGGAATCCACTAGTTATTTTTTCCAAAACTAGTATACAGAAAATGATAAAGCATAATAAAGAATAAGCAAGGCTGTAACAGAATAGAAGACAAGCACGCATGATAAGAAATGAGGGGGCCTATATACCACAAGGATTAACAGTTTGTGTGAGAAAGAAAGTGTGAACAGATAATGTGAAATACTAAGAAGAGGTTCAAGGGGGAGGTGGGAGGGGAGGGGAAAGAAAGAAGGACGTGGAATTAACACAAGAAAAAGAAAAAATGGAAACAAAGTCTCTGTAGATAGGGAGGGGTGGAGGGGTTGAAGGGAGGGCAGGGGGATGGGGAAAAAAGAAGAACCAAGATGGATTCTGCAAAACTGCAAATTCCAGTGATGAATGTCATTATATTGTGTACCTAAAAGGTACCAATGAAATTAACATTTAAAAAAAGTTTAATCCCTAAACTCAGTCAGACCTGGATGGATCCCAAATCTGCTGCTTAGTGGCCAACTATTTCCCCTTTGATTTCATCTGTAAAATGGGAGAATAATAGTACCCACCTCATACTTCTAAGATTAAATGTGGTACTCGATGGGAAGTTGCTTAACTTATGACGTGGCAATGAGTGTAATAAATGATAGTTGTTTTATTTCACAATGACTATTTTTCCAATTAACAATTATGATACAGCCAGTACCACTTCTTCTCATACACATATAAAAAGTATATGGAGCTGGGTGTGGTGGTGCACGCCTGTAATTCCAGCATTCTAGAGGCTGAGGAAGGAGGATTTCAAATTCAAGCCCAGAATGGACAACTTAGCCAAACCCTGTCTCAAAACATTATTTTAATGGTCTGGGGATGTAGCTCAATGCTGAGGTCCAGAGGTCATGTGTAATCCCATCTCCTGTAACAGAGAAGACGTGAAGGAGAGGAAGCAGAAGAGGAGGGACAGGAAGTATAGGGGTGGATATGCAGGTATGCAGAGAAAAGTGGGGGAAACACGCTCAGCATCGTCTTTAAAGACTGCAAAAAGCAGAAATTCCTCCTCAAGGATGCTAGGCAGTTGGGAGAATACCTCTTACAGCTAAATACTCGGTAGTGCTGGGCAGAAACTCAGCTCAGCAAGGGCATTCCTCCGTGACAGATGGAAGGACACCGGGTAGTGAATTTGCCCAGGACAGAAGATAAGATGGGAAGTGGACACAAGAGAAGAATCTGGATTCCTCCGGCCACTAGCCCAGCACTCAGAAAATGTGTCTGTGGAAAGCTAACTCCTCCCAGCCCCACTTTAAAGATGCGTCTTTTCCACGTGTTGAGCAGGCTCCTTTCTGGCAGGGCACATGCAGAGATAAGGGTCGTGGGAAAGGAGAAATCTGCACTCCAGACAGGGGGCTTTCTGGGCTCCCAGGTCTTGTGATCACTTTCCATCTCCCATACAAAATCAGAATAAAAGCACAATGAGAAAACGATGAAGGTCTGAGCTATGTTCAACCCATTTTTAACGACGGAATAAAGTATTTCCACCACTAAGGAGGTGTGTGGATCTCTTCTAACTGCCCGACGCTTACAGTGAAGTGGATCTCTCACATTTAGCATGCCAGCTCACCAACTATTACCTGCAAGGACACAGACAAACATGCGAGCACACGCACAAAACACACGTGGCACACAGACACCCACACACCACAACTGAGCAGTCCTCCGGTACAAACTTACACAAGGATGAAAAACCAATAACTGAATGCGCTCGATGAATCCTCATCTAAATATTTCTTTTAATATGGCTCTTTCAATGTTTAAAACAAATTGTTTTGTTCCCATTTATAAAATGTAAGCTCTCTAGTCTGAAACAAAACAGAATCCAGAGGGAAAGGCTCTGCAAAATAGAATTTGGCTTTGGCTTGTGTGCCGTTTGAGAGCGGGGTCGCAGCAGCGGCAGCAGCTCTCCACCCTTGCCTCTTTCCCATCCACCGAAAACTCGACCCTTGCCTCCGAGAAACAGGGCCAAAGAACATCTCAAAGTAGCAGCACTTGGTCTTTTTCCAATAAGGTGCAGTATACAAAGTATTCTGGCACAGACTATACCAAATCGATTAAGATATTAAGTAGAGAGAAGAAAGAGAAAAAAAAATTATACCAGCTCACAATGTGAATACAGAACATTGCCTAAATCCTGAGCAGCTTTTGTGAACAGTGCTCACAAGCCTTTCCTTCCTCTTTGAGATACCCCAAGACTCCTAGTCCTTAAGTAGGGACACAATCAAACATGTTCTAAACCACATCTTGACTACACAGTGGAATCTGAATATTAAAGCCTGCCATAAGTGGTTTTATTGCATGAACAATCACTCTTAGCATTTGGGGATAAGAATGTGGGATGCAACTTCCAAAATAAAAGAAAAGGCAATTTCCTAATGGAGGAAAAATCATAATTTGGCATTCTACAAAAAGAAAAAACTAGGCACCCTCTCTCTAGCACAGGAGATAAAATATTAAGAGCCTGTCTTACTGGACAGGCCTCACAGAAGTGAAGTCTGTTTCGGTTAGGGTGTATGACTCAGTCCCACACTACCACACGTGAACAACCGAGCACAGCATACCCCATCCCTCCCCACACCTCTCAACGCCCCCTCACCCCACTACCACCCCACACTCACTTCACACCCGCAGACTTCGCTTGTAGGGCACTGCTCCAGAAATCATCAACGTTTTCCGGTTCCGAAAAAGCCTGAAGGCAGGCACTGAACGGTATCCTGGCGCGCACCAGTTCAGGAAGGGGCCTTCTGTTTGCTTCGGCTTCCCTTCGTGTTAATTCGTAGGCAATCAGTTCATCTGAGGAAAAAAGTACCTGAGTGACCTGGCAATTGCTCTTATCTGCTCGAAATTAAAAAACACTCTTTGGACAATCTTCCCTGAAGCTGTCCGGGCTGGGCTGCTCTCTCCGTGGCCTTCCCAGATCTGGATGTGCCTGCTGAAATGCTGTGCTTGGAGTCACCTTGGGAGTTGCACTGACAGCCTGCATGGGGCCTTTTTTTTTTCCCCCTCTTTTCTTCCCCTTTGAGGCTGACGGGAGCTAACTGTGAACTCAGTTCACGAACCTGGTGCTTCGTTTGCCCAGAGGTCAAGGCTGACATGACCCAAACCAGAGAACTTTAAAGCTGAAAAAGATCCATAGGCTCACTGTTTCCCAGGCCCTTCACTGCCTTGCCAAGAAACTGAGTCCTGCGGTCAAAATCAATCAATGTCCAACCAATTTGAACGTAAAACCCTAACCGGTACCCTCCACTATCTCCACTTTGTGATGGCAGAAAGGGTGTTAAAACTGTCAGATCAAATCGTGCCAATAATCAGACATACACACACAAAAGAAAAATATTTCTAATAAAAATATTTCCGCTACCTTTAAACCATCCTAAAATAAAATGACAAAGAGAAGAGGGAAGAAAACAACTAAAAACAAGAAGAACTACAACTGAGCTCTCGGCCCTGACTGGAGCCAGTGTCACATATTTTCTGCCTCAGTTCCACCGGCTATGTGACCACTGGTCACGGCTCCAAACGCTGTGGGACCAAAAAGTATGAATATGAGGACCTTAGCTGTGCACCGTCTCACACCCCACAAGACGGCCAACACTGTGAGACCCCTTCCTGTGGAGGCTACCAGCACGTGTGGTATCAGAGGGACCATCTGGAAGGCTTCTCTGTACAATCCCTACTTAAGTGATCAAATGTTAAAGAAAAAAGAAATGAGCATGCCAGGAACCTCCCAAAAGGGAGGAAACTAACTGGAGTCCATTTTCTACATATATTTTGAACAACTATTCCAGCCTATTCTTTCATATTACCAAACAGCAAACAAAAAGATCACTCCCAATATATGTTTTTAAGCACATCTCTGCAATTATGTATTCTCCTACAATGCCTCGGAATAGCTTTTATAATTCGTTCCTTAACCCACAGTCAGTTTATGATTTACTAATCTAAGATGCTAATATTAGCTGTTCCTACCAAATTCCAGAGACTAAATTATAAATATCTCTTCTTTAAAAAACAGTTGCTATCCATCCTAAGAACAGTGAGTTAAAGAGCACCGAACTGAAAATGTGGTTAGAATCAAAATGGAGTCACTTTTGTCAAAGCCTAACAACAAAGGTAAGTAAATAAAGCTGAGAAGCTATGAAGGGGATCTTATGCTTATGTCTAATGATAAGACCACCACAAAGGGCCTTCAGAACTACAGGCAGGCACAAGGGTCACTGCTGTCTCGTGCAGAAAATACTTCTGTAAGGACAACTTTAGCAGTTGTCTGTTCATCTTTGAATTGGTGCCAGCCCTGTTATCGACCCTTCACACTTTCGTGCCACATAACCTTGAGTGGTAACTTGACTGATTACAGTGACTCCTGGAGAGGTAAACGGATGATGGGGAGGGCCTGTGCTCAGCGGCGGACTCAGCTGCTAGTGCCTTAGTTGAATGTGCCCTTAGGATGCAGGGCTCGATGGGAGGTGAGTCACCGAGGCAGTGCCTTTGGTGTATCCCACCCTGGGGGCTTTGTTTCCTAATCTCCATAAAATGAGGAGCTTTGCTCTACCAGGCCCTTCTATCATGATGTTCCAGCCTTGGTGCCAGCAAAACAACATGGACTGAAACCTCTGGAACCACGAATGAGGTTGTTACTGTGACCTGACTGTGTGGTTCAGAAGCCTGTGGAACTGGTTTGTGAGAGAAGCTTAGAAAGGTACAGAGATGTGGGCTAGAGATACCCGGGAGGATACGGCAAACAGTTTGACGGGCGTATTGGTAGGATCTCCAAAGACCAGAAAGCCTTTAGGAATTTGGACAGGAAAGGCTAATCTTACGAGATTCCACACTATTGAGGAATTGAGGACGCTACTGGGAACTGGTCTAGGGGCCATGCAAGTTACACTTTAGAAGGATAAAAAATAAAAAAGAACCAATAAGAAAAAAAACATGTTTTGCCCATGTCTCTGGAATTTGTGGGAGGCTGAATTTGAGGGCTACAGACTAACTGATCTGGTAGAGAAATTTTCAAGGCAGTCCATTGTTTAGGTGCTGCTGGCTGCTGGCTGCTTTTGGCCATACTCATAGTGAGAACCAGGAACAAAAGTAGAGCAGAAAGATTTGAAAAACTTAAATTTTGGGCCAGAAAAGAAACATTTAAAGCTGTGGTCCAAAGACATGCAGTCACTAAAGAGATTGATTCCTTTAAAAAGAAATCAAATACTTCCTACTGATCAAGAAGATCCCTGAGGCCATCTCAGGAATCAGGAAGACCCTACTCATTGCAGGCTCAAGGGTACAAAACTATAAACCCTTCATTCAAAAAGAAAGCCCCTGGGCCTCCTGCTCCAGAAGGACTTGACTTCTCAGGGTTCATTTCACCACGTTCAGTCATCTAAGAACTCAGAAGCCACTGAAGTTGTGGTCCAAGGGGCCTGGTTACAGCTCACGCTGGCCACAGACCTTGGTGCTGTCCGCATGATTCTGGTTCTACAGGCATGCAGAGTGCAAGAATTATGGGGTCATGGAGATTTCTACCTAGATTTGAAATGAAGGCCAAATGACCCAAGACATTTATGGCAGGGTCTTCAAAATCCCTGCAGGAGGCCCTGAGATGACAATGCAGGGAGCTATGGGAGTGTCACAGAAGCTGCCCTAGACACCTTAGGAAGTTGGAGGTACCAGGCACATGGTACCTCTACCAAGCAAAGTTGCAAGCAATAAACAGAGCCAGGCCAAGAGAGAGAGACCCTATGGGGTACAACTGGAAAGGCCATAAGGATGCAGCCGCCCATGTCTTCTGCAACTTACATATCACTACTGTATGCGTCAGACACTGGTCAAGGAACTACAGAATTTAATGTTTGCCCTGCTGGGTTTTGGTCTTGCTTTTCCTTTCTATTCCCCTGTCCTCCCTTTGGGAATGACAATTAGAAGCTGCCCTAGACACCTTAGGAAGTTGGAGGTACCAGGCACATGGTACCTCTACCAAGCAAAGTTGCAAGCAATAAACAGAGCCAGGCCAAGAGAGAGAGACCCTATGGGGTACAACTGGAAAGGCCATAAGGATGCAGCCGCCCATGTCTTCTGCAACTTACATATCACTACTGTATGCGTCAGACACTGGTCAAAAAACTACAGAATTTAATGTTTGCCCTGCTGGGTTTTGGTCTTGCTTTTCCTTTCTATTCCCCTGTCCTCCCTTTGGGAATGACAATGCTTAACTTGTACCATTGTATATTGGGAAAACATAATTTCCTTTTTTTTTTTTTTTTTATTTGACAAGGGTTCACTGCCTTGAGTTTGCCTTCAGTCTCAGAGGCTTTGGACTTGGACTTTTGAGCAGTGCTGGAACTGTGGGGACTTTGGGGAAAGGTTCATTGCATTTTTAGTTGTGCCCAGGATAGTTACCACATAATAGACAGAATAATTATCTTGTTAGTGTGTTCTTTCGCAAATTAAGTATGGTTTAAGGAGATGTAATTACTTAGGTGTCAAGTTGATCAGGTGTGGTATTTTGCCAGACCTTCCCAGTGGTCAACTGGACTAGATTAAGGGACTTCTGGAGAAGTGACGGAGTCATGGGAGAGCTATACTTATCATTGGATTAATCCACTAGTATTCATAGCTGAATGTGCTGTTAGGAGATGGGGGTCCACTTAGGAGTGGGTCATTGATGGCTTGCTTTGGAGGATCTATCTCTTATTGGCACTTTTCCCTGCTTTGCTCCACCAGGCCTTCTACCATGATATTTCTGCTGTGGAGCCAGTTGACCATGTACTGAGCCCTCTGCAACCATCAGCCAAATTAAACCTCTCTTCCTATAAGTCTTGGGTGCTGGGTATGTTGTTCCAGCAATGGGAAAGTTGACCAATGCACACTTGTTATTAGTCCTAGTAGCCAAGGATTATTTATAAAAACAAGCAATTCTCATTTACCTTTAAAAACTTCTCCTTGCTTTAACTTCTTTGAATTCTGTTATGGTTTATTTCTAGATGTCCCCAAAAGCGTCATGTGATCATAAGTGGGGCTTTTGAAGGATGACTGGATTACACACCTGCTGTTAGGCACTGGAGTCTGATTGGAAAGGGTGAGTCACTAGGGACATTCATTGCCTGGAAGGGTTTATCTCCCCTCCCAGCTCCTCCCTTCACTCTCTCTCTGCTTCTCTGCCTCCAGGCCATGAACAGCGTCCCCTCTGCTATACCCCTGTGCCATCCTGCCTTGGAGCCAGCCAACTATGGACTAAACTGCGAGCCAAAATAACTCTCCAGACTTAAATTGTGGGTGTAGGCTATTTTGTCCTATCAACAAGAAAAGCAAGACAAATACATATGTAGTTTACTACAGAATGCCCTTTGCAAAGCTACTCTCAAATAAATTTATCAATCTCCAGAGAATCTCTCGCTGTGATTTAGGCTTGTAGAACTGGGTAGACATGTAAATCATTAACCCTGCAGCAATTAACCTTAATTCTAAAAAGGAAGCAAACCACATACTCCCCTTATTTCTACCTCCTATAATGGGTAAGAATTTGAAAACTGATTAAAAGCAGTGTGAGCCTACCGAAGATAGGAAGAATTTCATCTTAAAGTCATCATCATAACCATTGTGCTGTCCAATTCGCAGCATAAATTGAGTTCCCACCAACAGAGGAAAACAGGACAACCAACAAATGTTGAACTGTACAAAAATGACCATTGGGCGAAAGAAGATCAATCTAGCATCTAACTTATCTTTTTCTGAGCTAATATATCAATTCTAAACAATACCATTTGTCTGTGCTACCTGAGGACTAGATCAAACAACAGGCCAAGATACCATCCCCTGAGAACTCGACACAGCTGCTTCATCCCTCTCTGACTTCTCCTCCCTTCCAAGGTCCAGAGACCTTTCTAATGGGCTTCACTCCTACAGTGTTTTGCCACAACCTATCTCCCAGGAGATAAGTTTCCCTCCAACTTTATAGCACAACTTATGAATGACGCTGAAGAATCTTCCACATGTTTCATTACCATTAATTTCCCCCAAAATTACACTGACTGCAATCCAACTAGCTGGCCAAATTCATAGGGATTAAAGTAGGCTCATCTCATAAACCCAACATAAAACTGGCAAGACACATGGGGACTAAGGAAAAGATGAAAAGAGATGTGCAAACCAGATGTTTTCTCATCTCAGCTGGATCCACTCCTGATTCCACCCTCCGCAGACTCAGCCCTGTGATCTCCGTGAAGGTTTCCCAGAGGAAGACACACGTGACTGCTCTTGTGCTTTGGAACCGCTACCTTTGTTGGTTGCGGCCTCCATGGCCACAGGCAGCTGCATCAGGTAATCCACCCTCTCTGTGTAGCGGACTTTTCGGGTCTGGCAGCACTGAATACGTTCTTCCACCAAAAAACGAAAAACGTCACTTGGGTTTTCTGAGCCAATACGATTTCTCTGAAGGTTGGATTGTATTGAGTTAGTAAATACAGGAATATTTAGCCATGAATAAAAGCTAGCATAACATCAGCTACAAATGTAGTTTAAACAGCTGGCTTTACTAAATATTTCCTTTGGACGTGACAATTCATCAGGGCACTTTAAGAGCAAAACACTGAAATTTATCTAAAGTTCAAAACTGACAGTTTCGTTAAATAAATTTTAGTTCATCTACAAAGCAATATTATGCAGTCAGTAAAAATCATAAGGAGAAGGACTGACATACAAAGAGTTAGAGGAAAGAGGGAAAGGAGCCAAGTGAAAGAGCAAGGCAAAAAAAAAATTAAAGAAAAACTCCTGGGAAAATTAAGGCATGGATGATATAACTGTATAAATGTCCTTGTGTAGATTATATTCAAGTAAAAAAGAAATCATGCTATATTGGAATATGCAATGCTGTGGCAACGAGTTCATAACAAACTAGAGGAAATCACTGCTTTAAAAACAACATACAGAGAAGTCACGTGTAACCTGTGTATATTAACCAGTAGTTTATAGGAGTTGCTATTATCAGGGGGTAGGGGTGTGATTTTTCTCCTTTTCCACAGAATAGTCATGTCATGGGGGGTGGTTAAAGAGGTATAAAAGTTTTGCTCAGGAATTCTCAACAATTTTTTTTAAATACAGTGTTTAATGTGATTGAACTTCATGATGAACAAAGTGTGAGCACCTCAGGGTGGCAGGACACTATGGTGCTCTCAAAGGGCTTCATCCAGAGACCCCAAAAGCTGGCCAGTGGATTAACTGACAAGCATTGCTACAGTGTGCACAGATTAAAAGCACAGAGTGATCCACCAGCATCTGGAGCCCAGGGTGTGGAGAGCCACCGCATCAAGTGAGCCGAGCAGAGAAAGCTGCCCGGAGCCTAGTTAAAGACCAGGGATGGTGGGGGGGATCTGCTCAAGCAGAGAGAAGGAGGCCGGGGCCTGGCACATCTCACTCCTTCTGAGCTTTTCTGAAGACTTACCTCTACAAGATTCACCAAGTGCAAGAAAAACTCCTGGGCATCTTGTTGTCTGTTTGAGGAGAATTCCGGGTGACTCTTGCTGACAAAGGCCTTAAACATGCGTGGAGAGATCCCATTCTGTTGAGGCTAAAGTATACAGATAAAGTAGACGTATAATACCCTCATATGCATTCACAGCCCCAAGTGGCAACCAGAGAAGGGCTTACCATCAGCCTCATTTCTCAGAAGAAAGACTGAAGCCAAAATAAATAAATAAATAAAGGTAGCTAATGACCAGGAAAGGCCAACAGTCCCTGGAGATTCCCCATCCCCCAGGCACTGCTCCATGAAGAGCTGGGACTCTTCCTGTGCACTCAAAGCTAAGCACAGTGGCGGAGAAATATTCCACTTCCTAAATACAGGCACAAGACCCATTCTCACAGGACCTGCTACTCAGGGGCCAAACTGGCCTGTCCCAGCCCATGTCAGCGCCCAGTAGAGATGATTATGAAGGAGGGCCCAGGCAACAGAAGTTAAAGGAGAGGAGCACTCCATAGCAACCCCTCAAGCTTCCCTGGGGATAAAACTCCTGAGAAAGGTGAAGGTGTTCACAGGACAGAAACAGGGCATCCCATGGCCCAGGGAGCTCCCAAGTCCTCTCTGTACTGTTTGTGGACAACGTAGAAGGAGCTGTGGGCAGCTTGTGGGGCTTTTGCCCCTCACCTGGTGGTCACTGCCAGAATGGCAGCACAGAAGAGCAGGCAGCAAGGGCAACTCTGGCAAAACCGGTTGCTGAATTTCCCTCAGGAACAAGGGCAGCAGCTCAGAATGCCAGCTTCCCCTGAAAAGGACTCTCCCTTAAAAAGCCCACAGGCAGGTGGGCTGTCGGCAGGACCAGGACGCCCAGGACAAGACCCAGGGTGGAGGGCTATGAAGGTCAGCTGGACAGGGCATCAGGGAGAGATCCCTGTAAAGTCTCTGGGACGGTAAGTGAGATGGAGTGGTCAGGAGGAGAGAGGAAGCAAAGAAGTGAAGGAAGAACAACAAAAACATTCTCTGACTCTAGAGCCTGGCGTAAGGGAGACACTTTAAAATGCCTTCCACGCATGGCGGACTTTTTAATACTAGAAATCCACAGGAAATGGCTGGAAATCTAGGAATCTTCCCCAAAATGCGCTGAAGCAGCAGGGTGTGACAGCTCCACGTCACTGTGGGTGATTTAGGCATACAGGTGAGCACCTGACAGACACCGCCGTTTTCTGAGTGTCCTGTCCCACCCAACTTCAGCCCGCTAATAATGGTGATGCCTGTTATCTTACTAACACAACAACCCTAGGAAGGAAGTAGGCACCGTGTTGGTCCGCATTTAGGGAAATCAAGACCATCTGAGAAGTGGCAGATTGGTCTTTCAACTCAAAGTGGCCTTAATGGCCAGATTGCTATGCAGCTTGCAAAGTAGAAACAGAGGGGACCCAGGTCCAGATCAGACACCAGCTGCAGGCTGTCTGTAGTAAAAACAGAGACATGGGCCTTCCCACACCTGATCTCAGGGAAACAAACCTCAGGAAAACATGAAAAGCCGACCCAAAGAGGCAAATCCTGTCCTTTCTGTATATGTTGTGGCTGCTGCTTGCATACTTTTGATAAAACCTCCATTTACTCAGCTTGCAGGCTACATTCTCCTCTCCTGACATCCATCTGGGCCATCATTTGGCTCATAGCACCAACCGCCTTCTACTTTCTTCCATTTTCAGCTTGCTCCGGATTCAGCTCCACAGCCTGACTGTGGTGCTTTGCAGGTAGAAACTCATCTCATTCCTCTTTGAGATACCATGGGCATCAGGTCAATACCTACAGTCTGGAGTCCACCACAGGCCTGCGGAATTGCAGCTAGATGCAATGGGTGCTTAGAAGGTCCCTTTATCTACCTCCCTGTGGCCACAGGGCAGACCCAGACATAACATGTCTCCAACACACGTGCCCTGGGCAACTACTTCTCATTTCGACCTGAAGGCTTTTCCTGCCTTGCTGAAAGTATACCTGGCTTAGGCATCTAGAATTTACTAACCGATACTTTATGCATAGCATTACTGCCCTCTAGGAGT
Source organism: Fukomys damarensis (assembly GCF_012274545.1). Taxonomy (NCBI): domain Eukaryota; kingdom Metazoa; phylum Chordata; class Mammalia; order Rodentia; family Bathyergidae; genus Fukomys; species Fukomys damarensis. Next base: position 39,897,580 of record NW_022900924.1, on the reverse strand, counting down.
TCATACAAGTCTATAAGTGACATATGCACAAATCTATGATAAAAGTGAAGAAATACTACAGAGGACCGAAACAGTGCTAGAAGTCTGTACGGAATGCTCCAAAGAGGCATCATTTAGACACATAAGGTCTTAGAATCTGTCCATAACAGACCATGACACACACTCACAGCTTTCTGAATAGTTCCAGGGTTGCATGAAGCCCAGTAGATACCTGAGCAATTCACTTTTACTCCCTGATAAACCTCCCCGATACACCTCCCGAAAACTGAAAGTCGTAACCTTTTTCGCTAGCAATGCTAGCGTTTATCGACATGGTATCAGCTGACACAACATGTAATAATGATGCCTTGTCTCTGCGTAATAGCTGACATGTATGCAGTCATTCAACATTATTTACTGAGTGCTGCAAAATGTCAGGCACTATTCCACATGCTTAGACACACAGTAGGGACCAGGCATAGTTCTTAACACGTATATTTTGCTTAAATCATCCAACCCAATTAGGAGACGACACATTATTATCTCTACTTGACAGAAGGAGAAAACGAGCCACTGATGCACTAAGTAACTAGTCTGGGGTCACATAACTAGAAGAGTCTCTCCACTCCCTCTCTTTAGTGTCCTAGTGTTGTTTGTGACACACATCATCCTAGATCTCATCACTGATTCCATCCCACTAGTTGCTAAAAAAAGAGAAGACAGTGTGGTTTGGACCCTGCATAAGTCTTCTCCACACCCTGGAGCCAACACTCCAAGTCATTCCAGCCAGTATTTCTCCCTTCTCAACAGTATGGAAGCACCACATTTCACCTTCGCGCATGTTCTGTTCAGGCATTCATACAGGAGTGCGTTCACTTCTGCTGATGCTGGCATTACTTCTTTCAAGCTGTGATTTGAGTTTGGTGTGGCTGCCATTCCCTAACACATTGCAAAGTTCAACAGGTCAGTATATTCTAAGGACTGGCTGCTGCTCTGAGCTACTATGTGGCCATACAATCGGGCCATATTTCAACAGAAACCATGGTGACAAACACCAGAAACAGCCCCATGTTTGGACTGTGGCCCAGATTTATTCATTCCCCTCCCACACCCCTTCCCTTTCAGGCCCACTTCATTTCTTTGTCTTCCCTTAACTGATCTCTCTCAGTCCTTTGTTCAACCGTCAAGCTATTGCTTGCTCACTGCTGATCACCTGGCAGTTACTTGCAAGAGCTTCCTAACCAGAGAGATGCTACCTCTTCCTCTGCGTCCTGCTGCAGACCAGCAGGAGCTGTGCATTTTAGCTGAAACTCAGAGCCTCCATGCTGATGCCTTGACTATCAGTTGGTCCCATCTGCCCACACCACTGTATCTCTGATTTCAGAAGGGAAGGTCTTTCTAATTCCCATGCTATTATTGTTATGTTCAATGCACATCTAGATATTAGAAAGTCAGGCTCTAAAAAGGGTGAGCCTGAATCTAACAAAGCCTCCAGATCTAACTACCAGCTTATAAGAAACACAAATGAGCAATACCTCCAGGAAGCAATCTTTAGAGCAATCTTAGGCCCAATGATCCAGCTCCTTCAACAAATCAAGAGCTTGCAAAAAGAAAAGGAAAGGACTTTAGAAAAGTATCTTTGATAGTACAGGGAAAAAATCTGAGTATGGACTGGGTATTAGATGATACTGAAGAAGGGCTGTTAATATTGTGATGTGCTTTTAGCACTTCAAATGGTTTTCAGCATGGCACTCGTGTTAAATGAAAAAAAAAGCAGATATAGTTACAGATGGAGACTAAATATTTTCAGATTAAAAGGAAGCTATTTGGATTTTTGTGTTAAAATACTGCAGGAAAGGGAAGGGAGAAGAAGGGAAGGAAAGGGAGAAAAGAAAAGGGAAAGGAAGAATTTGCTTTAGGGAGATTGGTGGATCAAATTGGCAGAATGGTGATTCCTGAAGTTGCACAGTAGGTACATGGGATGCTATACTTACTCTCTACTTTTATGTGTGGATGCAAATTTCAATAATGCTTTAAAGGTCAGGCTCTGAATAAGGCATCTCCTTAAAAGCCAAAATAAAAACCAGAGTTGACTTAAACAAAGCACATTTCCTACTTGACAGAGGGTCGGTGACAATAGGAGTGACCCTATGGGACACTCACAAGATGAAAGAGAGGCCAGAAGGGACCAGGAGTCAGATCTGCCTTCAGGGAACACACGCTCTCAGGGGTGAGCTGGCTGTTGGACACAATAGTTCTAAGCATCCACTTTAGAATAGAGACACCCAAAGAATCTTCAAAACTGCAACCACCTAGGGAACCTGTCATATTAATAGGACACTGTACTTATTTTCTCCATCAGCAACTGCAAAGATTAGCTAAAATTAGAGAGAGGACTAAGGCGTTCTGAATCTCTCCCAGCTGCTTACACAGAACTTTCTGCTTAACCCAGGCACCAGGAAGACAACCAGACACATCCCTCAGATTCCCCTGAGCCTAAAACGTTAATTAATAAGCAAGCAATAAGATTGAGGCTTTCAGCACATTACAGCAATGCTCACAGAGATACTTGTAAGACGTATAGGAGGAAAAACTGATATACACATCTCAGCCTGTCCCTAAAACACAGACTATGCAGTCTGTGGATTTAAACTTTAAACCTTGGACCTTGGACTACTAGTTTCTCCTGCCAGTCCAAACCCCAAATCTCTCAAAGTATTGTTCATATTCTAACCTAGGAAAACAGGTTCATGAAAATAAAAGTCTTCTATTTAGAGCTAAAGTTATATCACCCCACACAGAACACTGCTTATCTTATCTGGGTAAATTGAGACCAGCAATTATGTGTCAAGGATTACTTAGATGGTAAATCAAATAAACTGTCAATAAACATAGCTTACTCAGAGTTACAAAAATGTAAAATATATCATCAGAAGGGGAAACAACTTAGAATATTCAATTTCAAAATGTTTGAAAGCACGGCCTTAATATGCTTACAAAAATTAGGAATACTTTTCTTCTTCTTTGATTTGGTGTCTCACTATACCACTCAGGTTAACCTTGCATTTCTGTGCTTAAGCAATCCTCCAACCTCAGAATAAAAATGTGTTTTTAGAATGTGAAAATTTTACCTACTGTAAGTGAAATTTAATCTTATAGATTAATTCAACAGAGCAAGGTGTGTAGCTCGGTGGTACAATACCTGCTTAGCCAAAATGAGGCCCTGAGTTTGAACCCAAGCAGCAAAATAAATGCATTCAACAAATAGAAATGACAGGGTCCAAAACAAATACTGCAAGTCTTTTTTATAGGTGAAAGTGTTAAGCAAGCATATATATTTTTTATTTTTCCGGTATTAGGGATCGAACTCAGGACCTTGCACTTACAAGGCAGGGACGGCACCACTGAGCTAAATCCCCAGCCTACAAGCATATATTTTAAAAACTAGATTTCACCTTAGTCTGCAGCAGACCAAGTCCACAAGAGTATGTTCTAGAAATGACCCAAAACACAAGACAGAAGTTAAAAAGAAAAAAGAAACATGCTATTGAGCAATTTGCAAACTTAAAACACCCCTTTTCATCACCCTCCCACTAATCACCCCTCTCTCCCTGAAAAAGCCACGGAAGGGCTCAGAAACAGAAGGAAGGGCCTTGATCAGGAGTGCAGATACCAGAGTCAGATGGTGTGGTGTGGTTCTGAGCTCTAACAGCTCTGTAACTTTAGGCGACTCCTCTGTATCAGTTTCTGCATCAAAGAGGTAGAGCCTGACCCTTTTTACAAGCACATGTGAAGCTAGTCATGAGTGTCATTGTTGGTGGTGGTGGCCTTGTAAAGAGCTCTCTCTGCCGGATGCCTCTGGCCTGTGTCTCACACTCTCCTCCAGCACACACTCCTCTCAGACTCTACTCCTTCTCTGCTTCAGTGCAACTTCTTTCCTGTCTTGGGCATTTAAGGCTGATAGACAAGTCATGAACACCAGAGGGCTGGGACACGACCTCCTGACCAAAGAGCCCCTGATAACTGAGAGAAGATGCTCACAAATGGGTTCCCTTGAAACCAACTGCCAGTGATAATCCTGACACTTCAGAAGGTATTACCCTGCACTGTCCAGAGAAGTAGAGGTTTCTGCCATGAATTATCCATCTGTTTGAGCAACAGCTTAAAACACACACACTGAGGACCACAAAGGAAACCATATAGTTAGCTCAAGATCTGCTTTGAATGTTAAAGGAATTGACTGATGCTTCGGCCAATGTCCAAATGGTCCATTTCTCCTCTGCTGGATGGGTTTCCCTAACACCTCAAAGATGCACCCTGTACACTGATCACATTCAAGACTCTTTACTTTCAGTGGGGATTGAATCCAGGATCTTCACACTGAGCTATATCTCCAAGCCTTTTTTATTTTTCATTTTTGAGACTAGGTCTCATTGAATCATTAAGTTGTCCAGGTGGGACTCAAACTTGCAACCCTCCTGCCTCAGCCTTTCAGGGTCAGGACTCTTTTTTTTTTTTTTTTTT
>NW_022900924.1:39889978-39892790 GCF_012274545.1 Fukomys damarensis | reverse complement strand
TTTTGAGACAAGGTCTCACTACATAGTTGAGACTGACCTGGAACTCACTATGTAGCCCAGGCTGGACTTGAACTCACAGCAATCCTCCTGCCTCAGCCTCCAGAATGCTGGGATTACAGGCGTGAGCCACCACAGCCCAGCAATCAGGACTCTTTCTTTAAGATAATGAAGCCTCAAAGCTGGGAAGGATTTTATAAGTCATCTAGACCAAAGGTCACAAATACCCAGAATACCAATCAGATCACAAGTCACAAAGGCACTGGCCAGCAAGGACTGTTATAGGGCTCCACCTGCCAATCGCAGGTTGGGACTCCCAGGAGTTCTGAGTACTTAAGAGAAGCTGGAAACTCAGATTTTATACAAGAGCCAGGCAAAACACATTTGAGGGCCAGATGTGGCCCAAGTGCTACCAGCTTACACACTTCAACCCAGAATGAGCAGAACTTCCTGCCCAGGAGCCCACGCTCTGGAGATCCACAGAGCTGCTGCACAACAGCCACTGGACAAAAGGGGGAAGAGAGACACAGGCGCCATGAGGGCACTATCTGTAGAGAAAATAAACAATACGCCTGGCTCGTGTAAGAACTCCTTTTTCTCTAATGGAAAAGAACATTACAAGAACAGAAACAACCTTTACTTCCAAACACTGCTAAGTTGCATTTTGCATTGATGATTTTACATTTCAATATTTCTTGAAATGCAGAGATTCCAAAAACATGACAATAATCACATAACATACACAGATTTTATTATCATTAGTGAGTACACCCCATAAAAATATTCAGCATCACCACCTCGACACATCCTGCCAGGCAGATGCATCCTGCTCATGCCTCGCCCAGTGTGCAGCTCCCTGCAGAGTCAAGGAGGGAACCAGGCTCCTGATGAACACCCAGGATAAACTCAGTCAAAACACAAATTTGGACCAAGCTTTTCCACCATCACCTCGTCAAAGTTTCACAGAAGCTCGGGGGCAGAAGAAGCCTAGTACCCCAGACCCCAACCCTCACCCGAACCATCCCCCACACTGTACCCCAGATGAGGGGCTCCACACTCTGGTGCGTAAGGACCCCTCTACCTTGCAAGGCGATTTGAGAATTTAAGCTCTTCCGGTGCCCCACCCCTCCTCTCTTGGGCTCACCACTTATAACCTGTTTTCCCTCTCTACCTTCTTTACAACCTGCTTTCCTCTCCCCATCTCCAATCACACCCTCTAGGGCTCCCCTCAAAGCCCTCCCTCCCTCATTCACTTCCACGTCTGTCCACAACCAACTAACTTTATACGAACGAGAATATACTTGCTTTGGACCCTTGCTTCTGGTCTCTTGCCATTGGTTGAGGATAAACTGCCTCAGAAGAGAAGGCCAAATCGTTCAGAGTAGTATTCAGTTGGCCTGCGCACTAAGTCAGGAACTATTTAGTATGTTTGGAAGAAAAGATGTTCCAAAGGAACAGTGGGTAGTGGTGAGAGGGGCATGTTGCCATGATTTAGACAGAAAATGTCTCCCAAAAATCTCCTGTGTTCAAAGTGGAGCTTTCAGAAGGTGACTAGATCCCTGGGGAACTTTACTCATCAGCGGCTAAATTCACTGATTAGTTCATTACTAAATGTGCTGTCAGGGAGTACGGGCTGTTGGAGGAAAGGTCGGGGGGACGTGCCAATGGAGGGCATATCTCTCCCTCTGGCTTTTCCCAATCTCTCTCTCTCTCTCTCTCTCTCTCTCTCTCTTTCTCACCCCCCCGTTCTTGGTCATGGGGTGAATAGCTTTCCTCTGCTATGCCCTTCCATCATACCCATTCTACCACGAAGCCAGGCTACCAAGGACTGAACCCTCTTAAACCATGAGCCAAGATAAACCTCTCTTTCAAGTTATAGGTATTGGGTCTTTTGTCCTGGAAACAGAGATACATGCATAGTCCACTCAAGACATTTGCAGCAACAGGAGCTGAGGGTGCCAAATACAGCCACATAACAGTACATTGCACAATTCCAGCTACACCATTCAAAAAGACCAGGCTATGAGCACTGCCCTCTGTAGTTGTGCAACAGAACAGCCCAAGGAAGAACCCACTATGCAGAGACATGGAAATCAGACCAGGCTATTAGGCAATAAGTCAATCTTTCAATTATTCTGTCAAGTAATAGTGATCAGCCAACTCAGTTTCTCCTGCGTGAGTGCATTTAAAGACCACGTGGAAACTTAGCAAAACCAGGACTGCCCAGCCCTCCCTTAAAATTCTGAATCTTCAGCTCCAGGGAGGGGCTGAGGAACCTGGGTGTTTTTCATAACCAGCCTTTTGAGAAACCATAGGAAATAAACCTGAAACTTAAGAGACATTATACAGTGTGAGGACCAAGATGATGCTACCAAGGGAGAAATGTTTATATTTTTATAACGAACTTCCCTTCTGTCTCATTGCTTTTGTCTCACAGTTGTTTCTGAAGATTAAGTACAAAATGGAACACATCTATCAGTGGGGCAACTGACACTGGAACCCCTAACCCTGGAATTCCTTAGCATGATTTTTAGGAGCACAGAGACAGACATCACTCACTGAAATTAAATAGCTATTCCGACAGCTTGCTAAATTTATAACAGCCTGTGTCAAACACAGCACACTCACCTGCATGTCAACCTGTCAACCCTAGGACACATACCTTGTGCTCCTCTTTCATCACCTGCTCGATGAGCTCAGATTTCACTGGAGGCTTTGAATACTGGCCGGAGAGAAGGCCATGTCCTAACTTAGTCCTGGCCAGGAGGAAAACACACACACACACACACAAAAAAAAAAAAAAAAAAAAAAAAAA
>NW_022900924.1:39839796-39889957 GCF_012274545.1 Fukomys damarensis | reverse complement strand
AAAAAAAAAAAAAAAAAAAAAAAAAAAAAAAAAAAGTGATCACTTTCATCTTCCTGTAGAGATAGTAAAATTATCTATGAATTCAACAAATACAGCCACTTTGAGGTAAAACATTTTATCTTGATTACTCACAATTATTTATTTACTTGACAGTTTATTCTGATTCTGTTTCCAATTTCCTCAATACTTTATAATTTTCTTAATTTTGTTTTAAGAGCACTTGAAAACTCAGAAAATAAAGATCAAAAATAAAAAAACAAAGTGCCTTTAATTCCACGGCCTAGCAATAACCACAGTGAACATTCCATTGGATTATGTTAATTTAAACAATATAACCTAGCACTTACATCTGTGTGTTGAAATCTTGCGTTGGGTCTAAAGGCGAGTAGTCAAATATTCTTGGAAGATTTCCTACATACCTAGTAAATGAGAGGTGACAGTCAAAACAGAGTGTGATGGTTAAGCAAGCGTGAACTTGATTGTCTTAGGGTCTGCCCAGAGGATTAGTAAAGCACAATTCTCTGGGGGGGTCACGGAGTTGTGACCCTGAGGTCTACATCTGGCCCTTTTCCCTCTGGCACTGTTCCCGTGCTCCGTTTCCCAGCCACCATGAACTGAATAGCTTTGTTCCAGCTTGCCCGTCTGCCACGACATTTCTGCTTTGGAGCATCCCAATTATGGAATGAACCCTCTGAAACCGTGAGGTAAATCAACCTATCCTCCTTTAAACGATGGGTGTTGGGAATTTCTTTCTCCAACAATAGGGAAGCTAATACACAGAGGAACTGAGAAAAACAGGGTTAAAACAATCATTCTCATGAAGAGGTTCTTGCCTGTCAAAATCAAGCCATCCACCTGAAGAAAGCTTTTCCTGAGATCATCCTCCAACTGCCAAACTCATGAGCCATCTTGAAATGTTAATCCTTCTATCATTGGTTGCAGGTCAGAATCACTAAAGAGTTTCTTAAAAAATTACCAAAGCCAGAGCCACGTTCTGATGTTCCACTTCCCTAATTTATGATGTTTTGGGACTTAGAATTCTTTTAAAAGTTTCCCACATGATTCTAACAGGTCACCAGAGTCAAGAACATCGGTTTATGCTCTCACAATCACTTCACATACAAAAGGTAAAGTTAGTAGCAACTCTCTCCTTTGACCAAAACTTTAGTCAGGCTCCTCTGAGTACTCTGTCTGACCAGGCCCAACATGGCCTCCCCTTCCTGTTCTTGGAGAATCTATTTGGAGTGATCCTGCTGTATCAGTTGAGTGGAAATCCCCACCGTTGCATCTGACTTGCCCTCAGCAATATTCCTACCAAAAGTTTGGCCAGAGGCCCCTCCTCCTTGATATTTCCTCTCAGTAATGCCCCATCCAACACCCGTCACCCTGATCCTTGGTTGTACATCTCTACTGGTCCTCCCTGGAGTTAGGGTTGCATTCATCTCTCCAATTCACCACAAGACTTTGGTGCTGTGGTCCCTGTGCTCATTGTCATGGCCTTCACTGTATAAGTCTGTCTCACCATCTTAGCAAGTACTTGAATAATTTCTTCTTTAAAATTATGAAGTGTCCAATAATCTCAAAATGAATAATAATGTTAGAAGCTATGGCAACTACCATTTCTTGAGTTTTTCCTACGGTAGCAAGTAGTCTTCATTACAAACATAAGAGGAAGGGATTGTTATTACCATTATTTCATTTGAGAGATGAGAAATTTGGTTGCAAATTCATTAAGTAGTTTCCAAAGCCACCCAGGGAGCCCAGAAGGGCCCTGAACCACGGGTTGCAACTCCCTGGCTGTACCTTCATCCCTTGAACAGTACACAATCCCCCCTTCTACTGGGTTCATCCTGAGAATGGGGCTACCGGAGCATCCCAATGCACAACCATTCCTTTCACTGCCTCAGTCACTGCCTATTCCACACCCTCTACTGGTGTGCTCCTCTTTCCCCCTTCAGATTCTGATTCTCTGAGCCTGAGAATTCTGCAAAGAATGACTCAGAAACAGATCCCTTTCTCTGGTCCTCTGTGTACGCTCATCTGCTTGCTTCTCTGACCCCCTTCTTCACTATTCTTCCCCTACTCACAATGTCCTGGCCATTCACCCCTCCTGCTGCCCCAGGGCACACCACACTCAGTCCTGCTTCCAGGCCATGCCATCTACTGTCTCTTCACAGACGCTTGCTTGCCAACTCCTTTTCAGGTCCGCTGGAAGTCACTTCCCTAGACTCGGCCAAAACAAGAGTAGTTGCCCTTACCCTTCCTAACTCTATATTGCCTGCCCCTGGCTGACCTTCTTAGCTTCTTCATATTCATCACTATTTGCAATTAAGCAATTCATTTACCTTCTTGTTTATTATCTATCTCTTTAGAGACTGCATTCTAGAATGCAATCTCCATAAAGACAGAGACTCTGTCTTGTCAAATCACTGCATCTCCAGCACGAGATAGCCCTGACATGTAAAACATTCAATACATAGTTGTTAATGAATACACTCATACCATGTCACCACATAACAAATCTTCATAACTGACTACCACTAAATGAATAGAAAAGGCATTATAATGATTTGGATGTACGTCCTCTAAAAGCCATGTAATTTGGTTCCCAGCCTATGGCATTTTCAGCAAGTAGAGAAAACTTCAGGAGGGAGTTGGGAGTGGGAGGAAGTTGGAACTTAGGTCACTGGGGTGGATTGTGAAACCCTGCAGGTTCTCGTTCTCTCTGTTCCTCTCCCTCTCCCTCTCCCTCTCCCTCTCTTGGTGCTACCTGTGAGGTCCATGGTCCTTCTCTGCCATAAATTACCATCATGATGAACTGTGCAACCACAGGTCCAAAACAATAGGGCCAACTGGACCTGGATGAAAACAAAACTGTGAGCCACGCTAAACCTTTCCTCTTTCTTAATTTGGTTGTCTTTGGATATTTCGTCCCAGTGATAGAAAGCTGACCGACACAGGCATTCTTGCAAGAAAGTCTGGCAGAGAACCACGGTACGCTAGTAGTTAATTACAACCTCCAATTGGATCCCTCAACTACTATAAATTTCTAGGTACCTCTGTCCACAAACTCTGAATTTGTATCCCAAATTGTACATCTACCTCAAAGTTAACCGAACACACGTCTCTGAGCCAGTCCCATTCAACTGGCATTTTTAATGTGTCACTTGGGCAAAAAGGTCACAGAGAAATTTTCAAAAGACAGAGAGCCAAACCACAGATAAGCCAAACTTTAGAGCTAACCTACTTAGATGCAGTGGTCATACAAGTGATTTTTTTTATAATATACAGCATGATGGACTAGTTCATTAGTTCTCCCATGCTCCAATGTTCATTAAACTTCCAGCCCTGACTAAACAAAGCAAAACAAAAACAAAACAAACAAACAAACAAAAAAACCCAGTGGAAAGATGCACAATAGTGAAAAGGCTTGTACTTAACACAAGACTGGTGGAGAAGGGCAGAGGTACAGGGATAAATCTTTAATGTCAGAAAAGTCCATTTGACCAGCAACTTACATTCCTTTTCTAACTGATGAGAAATATCCTCCATTACAACAAAATTAAATTAAAATGCAAAAGTATTTTTAAGTAATTTTTTAAATGTATATTACACCATCAGTTTGTAACTCAGTGGCCCTCAATGAAAAAGATGTAATTTGGCTACTTGACAGTCCAGCCTACTTCTCATTCAATTTGCACACACATCTATCCAGATCTGATCCTTGGTGAGCATTTACACTATGCTGTGCATACAGTATCTTCTCCTCGTGAGTCACTCTTCCTACTCACAAGACAGAGATACTGAGCTGGCCTACAGTGGGAAAAAATAGTTTGACAAGCAAACATTTCAATCTAAGGATATCAGAGAATGAAAAGAATGAGGGTGAATGTGAACAGTAAGTTGCTCACAGTCTAACATATATAGTGAATGTTTACAAAAATAGAACTTAAAAATTCAATAATAGAAAATTCTAACACTCTTGAAACAAGAGTAAGAAGAGGTTCAAATGTTAAATTCAAACCACAGACATGATGTACATTTTTTTCATTAAAGAAAAAAATACAGAAAGTTAATGCTTGATCTAACTGTAGCGTGTAGGAAGAAAACAAATGTAATTGTAGATTTGTAAAGCGCTAAAAATACTGTTGGACTTTGTAAGAAAAGAACACAAGTTTCTTCCACCTTAGTTTAAAAGGAATAATAATTATACAACACCAACCAGGACATGCGTTCAACATTTTGAAGAAAGGTCTTAGAACATGAGTCATATAAGACAGAGTTATATTATTCCCCAGTGAAATGATAATAATACAAGTATGAGACATGGGTAAGAATCTAAAAATAATATGGCACACAGTGCACATCTTTGAAAAGGATTTCCCACCTCCAGTTTGAAAGTTGCTCTTCCAACACCGCCCAACACCTTCTGTCCCTACTCCTCCCCCACATCTGACAGGGGCGTGTCCTCAAGTGTCCTCTCTGACTACCTTCTCCTCTTGCGTGGAACACACCGCTTTTGTATCCGCATGGCTGCTCTCATGGGTGATTTAGTATCTGTTCTCTGTGTGTTGCCTGAGGTGAACACCATCCCCTTTGTTTACCACTGGCCTGCACACTGTTGAGAAAAACCCAACACACTCTTCCTCGGTGGGTGAGAAAATGAAAAACAGGTGTGGAGCGCTGACCATGTATTTTCAGCCAGAAAAGAGGGTAAGTGTTCAAATAAGAAGAAAGGAAAGAAAAGGGTACCTGATATACTTTTGATTGACCACTAGTTAAAGATGTCAGGATTTTGATTCCGGGGGAGTATGACATGAAGCCCTGTGCTATTCCTAGCATGCTCTCTGCCTGTCGGTCTGTCTCGCACACTTGAATCACAGTGGAAACCTACCCACTCTGAAACACACTAAAGAAATCTTCTAAGCTTAGGCAGTAGCTGCCCATGAGCACACTCACCACAGCTCCTGGGCTCTGTAGCTCCCTCTCCTAGGCACAGCTCAAGGAGGAAAATGGCCATGGACACAGCTACTGTGCTAGATGTGGGGAGAATAAGGCAATCCTGTACTGCACCGTTAGGAAGCACCTTAAATCAGTGCCTCCAAAATGTCTGTGATGCAGGACCCACTTTGTCTGACTCAGACCGGTGACACCTTTTAAATTGTCATCAAAATAAGTTATTAGAAAAATAAAATGCCACTTGTAAAACATGGCAATGTCAAATTGCTACAAACATTTCTAATTGCTTATTTGCAATTTCCATGCTTATTTCTTCACAGAATCACATTCAACAGTTCACAAACTAGTGAAAGACCAGCACTCATCTCTGAACCACAGGCGCGCGCGTGGTGTGTGTGTGTGTGTGTGTGTGTGTGTGTGTGTGTGTGTCTTTGATTTGGTGGTATTTGGATTGAGTCTGGGGCCTTGTGCATGCCAGGGAAGCACTCTACCACTGAGTTATATTTGCAGCCCTTTTTACTTTTTATTTTGAAGCAGGGTCTTGCTAAGTCCCAAGTTGCCTAGGCTGAGCTCAAACTTGCAGTCCTCCAGCCTCAGGCTTCTAGCGTACTAGCATTACAGGCAATTACCACCACACTCAACTACGAAGCCTCTGTACGTTGCCCAGGCTGACCTTAAACTGGCGATCTTCTGGCCTCCTCAGTAGTGGAGATTACAGGCATGTGCCATCACGCCTGGCTGTGAAACACACTTTGAGTAGCGAAAAGATGAAAACCCTATAACCCCTAAGAACACTTTCCTCCCCTAGAGGGGAGACATCAGCTAAAGAATCCACTGAGTCTCTGCTGACAAATCTGTACAGGGAATTTGGGAGGTCTGCTGTGAAGATTAATGATTAATGTAACCTTGGCATGCAGAGTAAGCGTCTAAAAGCCTCAACTAACATAACAAACCCTCATAGAGTGTTTTCCAAAACTCTCCCCGTGACACCTGGTAAGTGTCCCCACCCAGCCTCAGGAAGAGAAGTCACATCATGGATAAGTTTCAAACGTCAGGGAGGAATGAAGACGAGCTGTTCCCTGGGCGCGGTAGAAGGGACTCAAAGGGACAGGAGCAGTGCTTCGGGGCCCCCAGCACCGCGGGGCACTTACGCTCTCTGGAACTCTGGGATGCTGAAGATGGCCTGCATGACTGAGCTGAGGTAGCAGCTGTTGCCCAGGTTCCTCAGGCCCGTGTACCCCGGGCCGTACATGGGCTTCAGCTTCGTCCCCGATTCCTGGATCACTTCCCACTCGCTGACCCTTGGCTTAATGTCATTGTCCCGGAGCCCGTTCTCTGTCTGGGGCAAAGTCATCAATGAAAAACAACTTTAAATATGATTTCTTTCCTTCTTTCTTTCTTTCTTTTTTTTTTTGTCCCGGGGATCGAACTTGGGACCTTGCATTTGCAAGGCAGGAAGCAGCACCACTGAGCTAAATCCCCAGCCCTACATTTGATTTCTCTTCAATGATTATGTCTCATGAATTATTTCTAATGTCAGTGGACATTTCTAGTATCTCCCCACCCTCAATTACAGGGAGAAATACACAGTTTAATTGACAGACTGTGAGAGATGATAGCAGCACGAAACTGTCAGTGTGCTTAATGCCACAGAATTACACACTTAAAATGGGTTAAATGGCAGGTTTTATGTTATATATATTTGACCACTATTTTTAAAATGAAAAAAATAAAATTTTTCTAAATGAGAAAAAAGAGAAAAGACTGAGAAGGAAGAAGATGGAAGGAGAAAACAGGAACCAAAAAAACAAACAAAAAGGCCAAAGGAAGATGCAAAATAGGCTAGGAGTGTGGAACAAAACCATGGGAACCACGTTCCAAGCGGAAGGAGGTTAAAGAAACACGGGAAAAACAAATGAAAAGCCAGGTACAAGTGAAAAAAGAGGAGACAGCAGAAGACAGGAGTAGAGAGGGTGGTAGTGTGGGAGGAAAGTGCTACAACAAAGCATGGATATTTAAACAGTATCTCAGAGGGAACAATACTTCATAGTCATGATATCGACTTGAAAACACAATGCTAAATGAAGCAAAGCTTTTCCACCAACAATAACATGCTGGCTAATTCTTTCCATCACCCCAGGACCTGTGCTTCCCTTCCCGAAATTAATTAAAAATGGAGTTGAGCACAGGTAATTTTAAAGGTCATCTTGCTGTACCTTCTCCCTTCATGAACAAAGAGTGATTCACTCAATGGGCCATCAAAAGAGACAGAAATTTTGCAAGTAAACTCCTGTACAACAAAACTGTACCCAATGGGGCACCATTTCTTGTTACAACATTTAAAAAAAAATTTAAGCTGGTAATCAAAAGAAAATGCTAATTAATTCAACTTAAGAAGTACGTGCAAAATTAAAACACAAAATCTAAGAAATAAAGATCCATTAGAGGAATTATATACTAAATAAACCATAGTACCCTCACCCTTCTCCCCCAACCCAAGTGGGATTAGAGAAAAAAGAAAACCTTCTCACCCCGTGCATGTGAAGCATATCAATTCCAAAATGCGCTAAGTGCTTGGACAAGTGAGGATCCAAAACAGGTTCCTCTTCTTGAAAAGAATAAACATCTAGAGGATGAAAAGAAATAAGCACAGAGGTTTGTAATCAAGTCATTCAATCTTTCTTTTTTGGGGGCGGGGTGAGACAGGGTCTCTCTATGTAGTTGAGACTGACTTGGAACTCACTACGCAGCCCAGGCTGGTCTCAAACTCACAGCGATCCTCCTGCCTCAGCCTCCCGAGTGCTGGGATTAAACGCGTGCGCCACCACGCCCGGCTTTCAGTATTTCAATATGCACTTACTGAGTTCTTACTGTGCACCAAACTTGGTGAATATCAATGAACAGAACAAAAGATTTCTAACATTCAACTAGGAAAAAGACAGGAAATAAACAATAAACATAATAAATAGGCGTAAATTTTGTAAGTATACACACATATCAATTCTATTGACATTTCAAAACATTAAGAAAAAAAAAGTTTTCTGAAACAAGGAGGAAAAAAAGAACAGTATCTGAAGTTAAAATAATTGAGATAAACATAAGTGCCTAATACTTGATTTTTCTAACCAGAGTACAGTGGCATAAGTCTAAGCTCACAAGAGGGAAAATGAAGGAGGAAACCTGAGGCCATCTGCTGTGGTGGGAGATTTATGGGGGACACGGTGAATACAGGGCCCCTGTGTGGCAGACTGCACCAGACAAACTCTGCCAGAGGAACCCTCGCTTCTTAGATCTCCTCCTCCCCTTTCACATCCCTTTCCCACATCCCTTCCTTCCTGTTTTAGGGTCCACAGTTCACTGAATCAATGACAGACTTGTGCAAACTGCCTGGTATTTCCCGATGTACCCACCTCACGGAACACTCAGGAACAGAGGAAGTGCCCAGAGCTGCAGGGCAACTCAGGAGACTCCAGAAGACTCTGTAGCACACTAGGGTTGGGGAGCTCTGTTCTGGGGTGGGCAGCCTCGCTCCTCCAGATAATGATATCCCACCTGATAATACGATGCTCGATGCTGCACCTGGCTTCCAAAGTGTGGTGTATGGGCCTGAATCTGCAGTGGCGCCTGCACTTCTTGGAAATGCAGAATCTAGGGCCCCACCCCAGACCCACCAAATCAAAGTCTATGTTTTATTTTTTGGTTTTGGTTGGGGGAGTGTTTGTTGGTGGTGATGTTGTTCCAGGGATCGAACTCAGGACCTTGCGCTTGTGAGGTGGTGGCAGAACCACTGAGTTAAATCCCTGGCCCCAAAGTCAGTTTTACCAAGATCCCTGAGGGCACAGCAAAGTTTTAAAAGCACTGTTCACAATTTTCAAAGCTATGCGAGCCCCTGCCTTATCTGTCCTCACACACCAACGCCATGTGGGAGAGGAACAGGCATTTTCAGGCCCATCCTGAAGAGAGGAAAAGAGCTCCTAAAGGTTAAATGCTATCTCCTCAAATCCCACTAGTGTCCAAGAACCCAGCTACCTGACTCCCTGGACATTGGAACAGCCCTTACCCTATCTCAAGGTGCTATGGATGGGCACAACATGACCTAGTCCTGTTCATAGGAATGAAGACTCAAAACCACAATTTCTTCATTCCTAAATATGAAAGACAAATCTACTACAAGAAAAATAAACACAAAGGTATCATTATTTAGGACCACAAAAGATAGGCTAAGGAGTTTCTTAGTCCTAGAACATCACTAGAAAAGTACCTTGATTTGCATGGGCACTCTGATGATCCTATGCCCTTTACCAGATATCTGGAGACTCACTGCCCCCAGAGGAAGTCAGTCTTTTTATTTTTAATAGATTAAGCATTGTACAACTTCCTTTTCTACACCTCTTCCCCTAAGTGCCCATTTCAACCTATGCATAATAGCCTTTGTTTATATTTGTTTTATACTATAATTCAGTATTCTCAAAAGCAAAAAGAAAAGACAAATTTCCCAGCACAATTAAGAAAAATATTTCCAAAAGTTTAAATACCAAAAAACCCCTCTGAACTAGCACCATAAATATACATCAACAATATTTTTAATCTATGAAAAGGAACAGGAAAATGTCACTCAAATTCCAGCTGCAGGGTGAAAATGGTACTAAGTACTTTGACTTTGGTTCTTATCAACTAATGAGACAGTTTCAACGATTTTTTTTTATTGGTACATTTTTAGATACACAATACAGCTACATTCGTCATTGGGATCTTGCACCTTTACAAGACTTCTTGGTTCTTATTTTTCTCCATTCCCCTATCCTCCCTTCCTCCCTCCACACTTCCCTATTTACAAAGACTTTGTTTCCTTATCTTCTTTTGTCTTATTTTTTTCTCTTCCCTTTTTACCTTTGCCCTACGCCTCCCATTTGCAAAAGTGTAAATAAGGGTCAAAATGTATAATTGATATTTTCTAACAGTTTCAAAGACTTAAGACTATGCTGCTAATTATCAAAGATCTATTAGAAAATAATAAATTGTACCACTGGCATTGGCCTAGGATTTTGAAATAAGTGAAAAATCACACCGCCTTCTATGTTTCTTAACCCGTTAGGCTCCTGTGACACTGAGAAAATAACAACCTGGGTTGTCAAATGTGCAGAGACACAGCTTGATTTGGCAAGACACAATAGCTATTGCTTACCTCAATGTGAAAAACAGTTTGAGGGATGACATACCAGCAACCTAAAAATAAACTGTGATCTTTAATCTTGACCATGATGAAGAATTAGAGAAAACTGTAAGGCTGTAAATACTGCCTTGTATAGTTTTCTTTGGGAAATTTGTTTTTCAACTTCAGCTTAGCAAAGGTAGGTCTTAGCTCAGAAACCATCATAGCAAATGAGCAGTGCCGGACAAGTATTGCCCTCTACACGCTCCAGCTTGGCCTAAAACTTGGAACCAAGAATGATGGCTCTGAAGTCCATGGAGAGATCCTCCCAGGAATAGCCCGAGCCCTGTTTCATGAGTAACTATGTTCATTTTAGAAATAAACCGGTCATCATTCCATCTCAAGGGAAATGACAGACAGCATGAGCCAGCACTCCAGAGAGAAAAGATAAAAGGAAATTTTTAGAACAGGGATACCCCACTCATATGATGAGCATGTTAGAAACAGTATGTGCGGTAAGTTCAAAAACCAAAGAAGAGAAAAGTTAGGAACAAAGATGGAAAGTGAGACTGACACTGGGAGCAAGACTGGACTGTGAGAAACATTATCAAGTGGTAACAATGTGTTATCTCTGAATGGGAAGATTTCTTTTACTTGTTTCTTCTCTCTTTTTCACAAACTTACGATAACACTCTGATTGAAAAACTCTAAAAGTAATTCCCAAAGATTACAGTGATTATCTTGGATAGTATGCTATTAAGACAGTGAGCTACTGGTCAACCAAGCTACTTAATCATTCATTCATCATATTCAACAAATATTTACTGATCACAAAATACGCATGGTTACTGGGGATATAAATGTCAAATAAAATGGGCAGGGTCCCTGCCTTCATAAATTTAAACACTACTACTTCAAATAACCTTAGAAGGAATGCTCATTTGGTGTGAAGGATCTCAACTAAAGTCCTCTTGACTAAGACTCAGTCATGTGACCTACAGCTCTTATCCTAAGCCCCAGAAAATGGCAGAAGTAATGATGAATCTCACAAGTTCTTGTGTTTACAAAGAGAAAGGGAATCAAGGAGGCAGCTTTGCTGCCCTGCTCACAGCTCAAGGGGAGAGATGACCAGAGCTCCTGATCAAATACCAAGTAGAAATTCAGAGAACAGAGGCTGAGGGAAGCTTCTCTTCAGAGTAAGTGCTGACCTGTCCACCCAAACCACACCTCTCCATGGTAAGTTTATATTTGTGACTGTATACGTGTGTGCTGGTGTCATCTGCCACCAGCAGGAAAAGAAGGTAAAGGGGAGACTGTTCCAGCAATCACACTAGAAAAACGGTCACAAAATGAATGAGGTCAGAGGCATGAATGAGCACATTAAAGGAATATATTTCCTGGGCTAGACAAAACCTAGACTTAGAGCCAAGATAGGAAAATTGATAAGAGTACAAAGATATCAATAAAAGTAAGAAAAACAGAAGAAAAAATTTTAAAACAAAAAAGGTGAATCAGAGGAGCGGATTCAATTGGCACACTTTGCTCTATTTTTTTACTCCACAAATATTTACTGAGTTTCTACTATGTCCCAGAGCTAGGCTACATGCTAGAGATATAATGCTGGACAACAAACATAGCACTCAGGGCCTGCTGCCCCAGGTGACCACCATTAAGTAAACAATTGGAGGATCCAGTGAAAGGTACCACAATGGGACGTACAGTACCGGGTACTACAAACACAGGGATGGCACAAGCCAGGTCAAAACTATTGAAATAGTCAATGCCTTGATTCTAAACCCTCAGGCTGTGAGAAACTCAAGAGAGTTGGTCAAGGGTGACCATGACCAAAATAGAAAAACCAGCTTGAGATGCTGAAGAGCTATCACAGACAACAGGACATGCCATCTCAGAGCTGCCTCGGGCATACCTGGACAACTCTCCATTGCCCATGGCATAGAAGCACCTTCGGAGGTAAATAACTAGTTTCCATGAGGGGGTAAAATATATCCTTGTCCTGCCTCCATCTCCCCTTAGTCCCTTCCCATGGAGAACCTCCTCCTTGTTAGGCCAAAACAATGTCTTCCTCCTCTCTGCACTGGAAAGCTTTTGTTTGTGTGGTGAGCAGTTTCCTGTTTTGCTTGTTGTTGTACCCATGGGGACCAGAGTGGAATTGGATGTAGGGCCTGCTTTTACGACATACGCCACTACCCTGACCTAGGCTGGGGATCAGGAATTCCAGGGCAAACCAACATCTCTGCAGAGACCTCCAGGGTAGAAAAAGTTTCTCGCTGAGCGGATACATCCTCCTTTGAGGAGAGGAAACCAGGATGAGCAGACCATACCACCATTAAATATCTGACTCTACAACCTTCTTGGATTCCATATTCACTAAGCAATCTTCTAAATATAATCCAGCTTCCCACAGGGAAGGAATGTACTGGTTGAGCTGACATAAACATCCAACTTACTAGCAGTTGTGGTTCTCATTATGACCTAAAAAACAAATGCCACGACTTTGAGACTTTGTCTCTGGTGCTGTAGAATTAGCCTGAGGGGCCACAGTGTGTGAAAGACCAAGCCGTAGGCAGGGGTCCTTCACTAGGACGTGACCCCCGCCCCCACCAGACAGGGGGCACCCACCTTCCTAGGCCTCCAAGTCCACAGGCTCATCAATAGAAACTTAAGGAAAGTTTATACATGTTTGTACTAATTCATTTGGTGTTTAAATAAGCAGTAAGTTATAGCTAACAACCCATTAAATAGATTTAAAGGAAACAAAACAGAATTGATATAAAACATGAACTAATACGAAATGATAATCAAGACTGAAAGCAGTCATTTCTATTAAACCAGCACTACACAACACACATAGAAATCAAAACCTTATCTTTTTTCACATTACCAATATTTCAGCTAGATGAATTCAAGAACCCTCATAACAGGATGTATAATCTTCATTGTTGTTGCCCAGTGTCTTGTACTTTCTATGAATGAAGGAGTATTACTCCATTATTGTCAATTATGTAAGACAAACTTTATTTTTATTTTTTAAATTTATATGCGTACCTATGTTTATAGCAGAAGTTTGTAATAGCTAAAACATGGAAACAGCCCATTTGCCCATCAGTTGGAAACTGGATAAAGAAGATGTGGTTTGTCTATAAAATGGAATACTACTCAGCCATAAAGAATGATAAATTAGAGTTATTCATAGGAAAATGGATACATTTTGAGGATATACTCTTAAGTGAAATAAATAAGTTACACATATGCAAATACCGAATAGTTTCTCTGGTGTGAAAAACTATAATAGTACGCAAGATCCTAATGAGATAATTAACAATGTGAAATAGGAAGAAAAGGGCTAAAGGTATAGGGAGAGTGGGAAGGGTAGGGGAAAGGGAATAAGGGAAAAGAAAAAATATGAGAAAATGAAAAAATGGAAATAAAGTGTTTGTAAATGGGGAGGGGAGGAGGGGGTGAAGGGAGGGCAGGGACAAGGGGAAAAAATGAGAACCAAGACCTGTCATGTAAAGGTACAAGATCCCAGTAATGAATGTAACTGTATATCTAGAATGTACCAATAAAATCAATAAAAAGAAAAAAAAATTAGGAATAAAAGACATATTGTGAGTAATCCTCCTGAAAATATTGCTTCTTGCTTTAGACACACTTATCCCATTACTCTTGCCACTTTGTGAAGGAATTCTGGAAAGTTCTCCTGGTGTTGGTGTCTTCAGTTCTGTTGTTGTGGCTCCCTTGATGTACTGGATTGATTCAAAACATCGATCTCTCACGGTAGTTTTGACTTAGGGAAAAAGTCAGAAGTTACACACTGCCAGACTCAGTGAGCACGCAAGATGAGGACACATCGTAATGTTTTTATTTGACAGAAGTTGCTGTAAACGTTTAATCAATGAGGGGGTGATCAGAAGATATGGTGAATATTTAAGTAAAAATAAGTATGCTAGAGTAAAAGACAAATTGCCAATAATTGCCCTCAAAATACTCCCCCTCACTTCAAAACAAAAACAGAAACTGTAGTAACTCAGAAAGGAAGAGTGAAATGATGTACGGAGCCATGATGGGATACTGAAGGATATTTAATAACATGGAAAGAAGCGTTAAATAGAGAAAACTAACAATAAATTTATAGTGATCCAATTTTTTGTGAAAATGTGGAGGTGAGGGTAAGAACTGAGTAAGTCCTTAGAAAAAGAAAAAAGATTGAAACACCAATATTGATAACAGTGAATAATTTGGAGGTTTTATGTTTAATTTATTTGTCTAAACCTCTTTCTCTGTTTTTTATATGTTACACTTTTTATATATGAACACATGCCCCTTTTATAATCAAAAGAAAAATATAAAATGCTCCGTTTTCACTTTTTTAAAATTAATTTTATTGGTACATTTTAGTATACAATATAATGACATTCATCATTGGAAATGTGCAACTTCTTCACTTTGAAAGAAAAGGAGCTGTAGATTTACCTAAATGGTTTAAAAATAAGCTTCTGGTAAATTGAAGATGCACAGGCAATAGGATGAACCTTTACTTTCTTTATAGATGCCTGTAAATAGAGCCTAATTCTTTAAATGCTTATGTGCCAATTGGTTTGTTTAACAAAAGCATTTGTTACCAATCCGTGAAGATTTTGGCATGGAGAGATTAATAAGACATAGACCTGACTTCAAACAACTAAAAATACTGAAGAACTAGGGCACATGTACAAGTGCATGTACCCTTGGTCCGGCTCTGAGAATTGGATTGTAAATAATGGCCTGTAGACTCACTACACAAGATAACACAGAAAGTAGGAAAATCTGGACTACAGTATTCTCCCCTTGCACTTTACCCGAGAATTCCTACTTTGCAAACCCTCTCTGTAACCCCACAGAGGGACAAGAAGGTCTATACAACAGTCCCCCGACACCCAGTGCAGAAGAACAATGATCTGTGAGCATGTGCTGCAAGTGGAGGTACAAATATGGGTGTGGATTTCCTCTTCAAACCCTGGGAGATTTAGAATGAGACCTGGTTCATGTACAGGTTCATTTACGTTGGGAGAAAATACTTGGTACCAGCCCCTGGGACTCTTACAGTCACTTTCCTCTAATGTATAAAAATAATTCCATCAAATTGGGAAGCAGGAAAATTCTCCAAATGTGAAACAAAAGAATCCTGACATGACTTAACTGCCAGGCCTCAGTTTCAGAATGAGTGAGAAACTAAACCAGCTCCCTGGAAAAGTAATGGTTGGTGAGAACTGTCCCATCGCTGAGTGAAAGGCATGGCAAATTAATTCAGAGGCAAGCTAATTCAGGTACAGAAAGATAACCAAGAAGGAGGGAAAAGCACCACCCAACCTTAGAACAAGGAAGAAGAAACAGAGTAAATAAATCTGGGAAGATGGAGGAGACTGGGCTGGGTGTTGTCCGGATGATCTTTGTTTAATAATTGTTGTCTAGGATGATCAGGTGATGGGATCTTATAGCCACTGCTCAGTATTTAAGTTTCTCATTCTTGACCAGTTATTATTTTTATTTTCCATCTCAAAACAGCAGAAGGAATTAATTGTACAAACATGGTCAAACGCTCATGTGTTAGACCAAGTGGGAGCAAAAGAAACAAAGGATTCTGAAGCTAACAACTCAAGTAAGAAATCACTCTCATCCTTCAAAGCACATGAATACTATCACTGCCTGAAATAAATGGTAGGGCTTCCACCTCCTGTAGTGGATTCAACTATACACAATGACTTCAAAAATCCTGTTTCCTGCTCCTGCCCTCTTAAACAAGAGAGAAGCACAAGGATAATAACAGCAGCTAACTTTTATAAAGGGCTGACTATGCGCACTGGCTAAATGTTTTATGCTCATTATCACCTATGAAGGAGGTACCATCACTGTCCTCAAAATGGAACTAAACCTTTGAAGAGTTAGAAATTTTGTCCAAGATCTCACAGCTAATCAAAGGCAAAATGAGGATTCAAACTCAGATTGAGTTCAGAGCAGATACTCTCCACCGGCAAGGATTAAGAGCTTGGTTAAATCTAAGAAGCCACTGCACATTCCCAAATTTGGTACCCACACTCACCTGCCCCATCAGGAGTGATGGTTCCCAACTTCACGGCCAAAGGATAGCCCACATCTCTGTAATGCTCCAGTGCATGCCCATTACCTCCAGAGCTGTCAAAGAACCACTTTCCACACAGGATGGAGCCGTCGGTCAAGTTCAACCAGAGGTTCTCCCGCAGGTCACACCTGGCACACTTCCAACCACTGGAAAGTCATTGGACAGCAGTGAGAACACCCCAAATAATTAACATCTGAGAAGACAGAGTGTCTCAGACTGCTCTGTCACAGGAAATGCTCAGTAGAATAACAGACACTGGTGCTTCCCCACGCTCCCCCTCGTGACAGTACTTTTGGGGGCTGAGGTACAGTCCAGTGGTAGGTAGAATGTATGCTTAGTACGCACAAGGCCCTGGGTTTGATTCCAGCACCCAAACAAAAAAACACATTATCATGACCGCTCCCAGAGCAGCTGGACCATTCAGCAACCTCCCTGGGATCGGCTCCTCCAGGCGTCTCCCGTGACATGGGGATAGGAAGGGAGCTCATTTCCTCCAAAGTCACAAATGAGGGACAGTGAAGTTTGAACAACTTTTAAATATTAAAGATCCTGTGTGAATAAGTATCTAAGAAAATGTGTAGCTAATAATTCAGGAAAAAAACGTTAGGAGAGCAATACTCCTTCAGCCAGTTTAAGGAGCGAAAGTCCCATTTTGCTACTTGACTCTCACCTTGGAGGAATCCTGACACCATTGTCCAGCTGGGTGAGGTTATTGGCATATTTAGATACTGGCAATTCATTTTCCCATGTGTCTGGGTCCTGCTTTCTGTAAGGAGATTTCGAGCTGAGAACTGCATCACAAGCAATTGTTACCTAGAAGACAAACCCAGATATGACATATAAAAACAGTTCGAGAGAATAACAACTTTTAGAAGATGAACTTAAAAGCCTGTTAATAAAGGTAGCTTAACTGATGTCACAGTTGCCATAAGAGCAATACTCTGGCTTCCTGCACACTCCCTAGATCTCGCTAGTTTTTTTTCCCTGACCTGGAGTGTAGAGCATTGGTAATAGAAAAGAATAGCAAGGAAGCAAAATCAGTTTGTAGGCTCAAGCTTAGGCATTAAATTGAACCATTCCTAACACTTAGCAAGCAAGGTGAAAAGTACAAGGCAAACAATTTACTAGGGTGAAATTAGGTACAGCAATGCCCAAGATTTACCCAAGCAGTCGATTTTCCTCCTTACAAACCCAGATATCTTATATCTTATATCTTATGCACCCAGATATCTGATATCCTCAACTCATCACACAGTGGCACGTGGTCAAGGGCACTCAAGTGGAAAGTACGCAGGGTGGCTCCATTTCTCACTCTGGTGCACATATGACCAAAGATGGGGACATGCTTAGGTGTCTCCATGCCAGATCAATCTCCATCATGAGCAAAAATGGGATGTCCTTCTTGGCACCAACTGAGCAGAAAAGGAGGAAGACAGATTCTGTCTTCTTCCAAATCTAACGGCTCCTGGCCATCTGCTAATATCAAATGTGCTGCTTGCTTAGAGCCATCAGCTATTTCCAGCTGTTTCTAGTCACTCATACTCTGGTGGAAAGGTGAAATGTACAGCCACTCTGGAAAATAGTTTGGCAGTTCCCTAAATTATTAAAGAGAGTT
The DNA here is from genome assembly GCF_012274545.1 of Fukomys damarensis. Classification (NCBI taxonomy): domain Eukaryota; kingdom Metazoa; phylum Chordata; class Mammalia; order Rodentia; family Bathyergidae; genus Fukomys; species Fukomys damarensis. The sequence continues at coordinate 39,872,092 of NW_022900924.1, read as the reverse complement.
ACCATAAAAGTCAGCAGTTCTGCAAGTGGGAATATACTCAAAAGATAGGAAAATATGTGACCACACAAAAACTTATAAGCCAACGTTCACAGCAGTATTTTGTAAGAAAATGGAAATAACCCAAATGCCTATCAATGACAAATAGAATGTATAATAAAGTTTAGTATGTTCCTACCATGAAATATTATTCAACAGTAAGAGGAAATGAAATACTGACATATGCCACGTGGGTAAATCTCGAAAATGCTAAATGGAAAAAAAAAATCACAAAGTAACACATTTTATGATTCCATTTATATGAAATTTCCAGAACAAATAAATCTACAGACAGAAAGTAGCTTAGTGGTTACCAGAGGCTAATGAGGAAGAGGAAGGTTTGCAGGATGATGGCTCAGGGATATGGGCTCTTTTGTTGGGATAATAAAAAATTCTAAAATTAGATAGTGATGATAGATGCCAAACTCTGAATATAATAAAAGCCACCGCATTGTTTTTGAAAATTTTTAAGATGAAGTGTTTGTAAATGGGGAGGGGAGGAGGGAGTGAAAGGGGGCAGGGACAAGGGGAAAAAATGAGAGCCGAGACCTGTCGTGTAGAGGTACAAGATCCCAGTAATGAATGGAACTGTACTGTAGACCTAGAATGTACCAATAAACTCAATGAGAAAAAAAATTTTAGGACAAAAACAAAATTTATATTCAACCTAACATCCTGCACAATCAGCGGACCATTTTTCCCTCAGCATTACTGACAACTAACCCTATGGACAAGGAACACACAATGGAAGAAGTTGCCTTAGCTTCCATCCTACACCACACCAAGCCCATGGGAAATCTCTACAAAGCCTCCATCAAAAATATATGTGGAATCTGCCCCTTCTCCATTTCACCCATAGTCTTGGCCGCCATCATGGCTCTCCCAGATGACACCCAGCCTTATTCTCCCTCTACTCTTCTCTTCTCTTCTCTGCCCAGCAGTCAGAGTAATCTGCTGTAAAAATGAGGCCCTATCCTCCCACAGCATACACTCTCCATTATACTCCGTGCTGATAATTGATGAGACTTGTCTAGGCAGAGTCAGGAACAAGAAATAGATCCTTGCCCCCAAAAAGCTTAGAATCCATTACACATCATCCCTTGCAGTGGGTAAGTACATAATTAGCCTTTCCTTTTATTAGAATCCACCTCCCACCACCTTTCAGGGATGCCTGTACAACTCAGGGCTGAAGGCTCCACAAGCCCCTTCCAGATTTTACACATCTGGCCCGTGCGCTGGTAGCACTTCTGGCCACAGCATTCTAATCTTTGGTGTGACCAATTATAACCTTTTTGTTAGTTTCACCAACTACCTGGAACATTCCCTGCCCTCCTCTGGATTTTTTCCACCCCCATTAAGACCAGTTTTACGTGTTCTTGGGTATAATGCACAATGATTTTGAATGAGATTCAGATGCAATCTTGTGTCTTTTCTTTGACTTTCCCTCCTGGTGACATCTAGCAAAATTTCCTTACATTTCTGGACCCTTATACAACACTGATGTACTGATGAGAATATCACCGAGAATCATTTAAAGATCCCTTCTTAGAGTTCCCAGCTAAAAGTCAGGATCAACCTCCTGTAACTGTGCTGTGCATTATTCTCTCTTGGATTTGTTATCTGCAGTGAAGTAAGGAAAGCTTAGCTGCATTCAAAGACTCTATAGGCCTGAAGTTTAGGGGTTCTGTGATACTAGCTCAAGCTGGCTCATAAGAGTTGAATGTGAAATTGTAATAAATTTTGCATTCCTGTGTTGTAGCATGGTTGTCTATGAATGCTCACAATGGCCAAAGAATGGGAACACCTAAAATGCCTGTCAACCAATGAGCAGATAAAGAAAATGTAACATACACATAGTGGAATACTATCCTGACATAAAAAGAACAAAACACTGTCATTTTGGACAACATGCATGGAACTGGAAATCATTATGTTAAATGAGATAAGTCAGGCACAGAAAGACAAGTACAGTACTGCATGGTGAAATCTAAAAATGTTGATCTCACAGAAGTTGAAAGTAGAATGGTCCTTACTAGGGGCTAGGGAGGACATGGGGGCAGAGGGGATGGGGAAAGATTATTTAATTTTTTCACACAAAGATTTCATCAGGCATGAGTGAGAGAAAAATAATTTCTCATGACATTTATGCATAAAATATTTCTTCTTTTCTGACAGCAGAAGTTAAGAGTTATGTCAAACAAAGGCAGTACGAACACAGTATGGCAGAGACATAAGCTTTAGTATATAGTTTCTGGGAATGGGATGAAGCTAGACCATTCCATCCACTAATATATTTTATCCCTGGTAACAGCAACATGAGTCAACACAGGGAATCTGAGAAAGCACAGGTAATTTAATTCTGCATGCTTCACTGAACACTGAGCGCTTAGTAGGAGAAGGGATTGTTACTTTTAATAAGTGGAAGGTCAACAATAGATAAATACATGAATTTCTCATTTCTGTGCTCCAATATGTATTTATAAAGTAGGTCAGAAGAAAAGAGGTTAAATGGTAGAAAATTTGTCCCTAGTAACACGGAAACCATTTGTACAAATGTCTCGCCTTGGCAGCAGCAAGTGAGCAGATGGCTATGGAGAGTCACGTAATGTCCAGCAGACTTGGGGGCCTGAAGACCTGGCTTTGGTTCTGGCAGAGTCTGAGGAAGGAAAAAATGAACTGGCATGTCTAACCTCAACCCACCCTGACCCCGCTGCCCTCAGTGACCAGGCTCTAAGTGGGAAAGAGGAAAAGGAAAGAAGACGAAGTGTTGGAAGCAACACAGGAAATGAGGAAAGAGTGGGAAAAACACTCAGGGGCCCTATAGAAATTCTGTGCCCATACAGGATTTGAGAATCAAAGAAAAACAACCCTCCTCCCTCCCTCATCATCACCACCCCTAGCTCCAAGTAGCTCAGGAAAATTAAGATCTCTCCACAAAACTGGATTGGAAAGAACAGAAAAGGGAAGGGGTGGGAGGGAAAGCTCAAGACTAAAAATACAAAATCTAGAGAGTAGTCTTGGCTCTCACAGGGAACAAAACTGAAAAGAATGGGTTTACGTTTCCCAGAGCTCCCACAGACCTGTGATTTGTAGATGTCTCTTTCTTTTTATAATTGTGTTGCTGTTGTTTAGCAATGGAACACATTTAGTTTTTCCAAACAAAATCTCACATGGAAAGAAAATATGAGAAAACTGATAAAAATATCATTGTCCCTCTGAGCAGAAGACTGTCTCTCTCCAGCAGTCCCTGTATATATCGGGTGCATGTTTTGGAAATCTAAGCAACGTACTGCAATCTGAGAACAAGAAACCAGCCCACCCTGGAAGAGCCTAGCCTTGGGATGATAATGTTCAAATAATACCGGAAGGGGTAGGCAGTGAGGTGGGTGCATGGCCCAGAGGTGCTGAAACAGAACCCTCCGAAGCCCATCACAGAAGAGAAGTGAGGTGTCCGTGTTCATGCTCATTCTTACCCTTGTCTCTCATTCAACCCACCTCCCCACTCCATGCACACACATCACACACACACACCTGACACAGAGTCACGCGCATCTAGCTAGCAGCTGTGCACACTCACTGACCAGGGCTGGTAATTCCTCAATATTTGGTAGTGCTATTTCATAGTGGTCTGGGAATATAACAAGTTTGGCTTCATCTTCATATTCATAATCGTCGCTATTTAAATTCTCATCAGTATCTAGATCTGAGGAGAAAACAAAAACAACAAGAAGTGAGGAAAGAAACATCCCATGCTAAGGCAGCTCTCAATGGGAAAGCCAGAAATCCACAAAGATGAGACCAAGGACATGACATTTACAATTTACAGTGTCCATCTGCCCCAACCAGGAATAACAGTCCCTGCCATCTTTCCTACGTCATGAATATTTATTTATCTGCAGCAGATGTATGGAGAAGACTGAGTCATATCATAAAACCCTATTGCTAGAACAGGCAAGTGTGAAAGACACTGAATTCTTAAAGATTTTTAAAGAAATAGGTTGTCACATGATTTGGAGGGGTACCTGGCTCCTGGTTTCATAAGAACTGGCCATTTTATGGGAGAAAGTATATGAATTTGAGAGTAAATACACCAGGTTTAACGCTCATTCCAGAATTTAATTTTACTCTGGACAAATCACAAACTCTCTAAACCCCATAGTTTCCTCACTAGCCACACGCAGATCACAGTACTTATCTACACAGTTTGCATGGAAGACAAATGAGAAATTATAGACAAGAGACATGGTACGTAGTAGTTAATAAACAGTAATCATTATTTTTCAATAAAATCTCCCTCCCCCTCTTTCTGCCTTTTTACCTATCTCTGTCTCTCCTTATCTGGTCACCCATCTCTCTGCCGTCACTGAGATCTTGCACAATAAACCAGAGGGGAAAACCCTATCATGAGAGTAGTCCTCTACCCTCGGGCTGCAGAGACTTCTCGGTACGATGAGCCCCTCTAGCCTGTTGTCTATCAAGCCATCGCCTCTTTGCTTGCTTAATCTCTGGTAAAGGTTAGGCGAAGGCTCAAGGAAACGTCTTGTCCCAATATTTACATGGACATTTCAGCCTCACGTTCACTGCAATGCCAGATCATGTTTGCATATTTATATGTTCAGAACTGTGGTGACAAAGCATGGCAGCTGAGCTACATTCCAATCACATGCGCAAAGCACACATGAGCAGATACATGAACATATGTGGAAACATAGGTTCGGTAGACAGAAAAGAAAGTTACTGTACTATAATCTGAAGCAGTCATCTGAGAACCAAAGGATCTAGTACCTATCACTTTGTATGCCTTTAACAAAAAAACTAGTATTTCTGTGTACAACTCCCCTTTTGAATTGTCCAAGGGAGGACAGGCTGAAGTAAAAGACAAAATAGAGCAAAAATACACTCCAAACATCTTAATAAAAGATTAACTGACCATACCCAGAGGAGCTCCTTCTCTGAGTTTAAAAAAAAAAATCTCCTCCCCAACTGTACATCCAAAACTCTCCCAGGCCCCAGGAAAAGAAGTTGAATTGAGGCCCATTTCCCCCAAGAAGCCCTGGATCCCCAGGAGGAAAGGGATCCTAGGCAAAACCCGGGCTCTGATTCCCAGCTCAGCATTCACTCAGCCTCACCAGACTGACTGTGTGTGCTGGAGTTGTGTGCTCTGCCTGTGCCGGGGCTGCAAAATCCAATCAACCATTAACCTTCACAAGGGCCAGGAAACAGAGAGTCCCCTGAGAAGAGAACAAATTCTCTGACCCATTTCAGGAGGAAACAGAAAATGGAGTTTATTTAAATTTTCTAGCCATCTGAGTCTCAAATGGGTTTTCTGAACAGGCCCACTGCCAGAATTTTTCAAAATTTTCTGTTTTCAACCTGTGCCTTACCAAGTATGAATGCAAAGCCAAAAAAACCAAAAACAAAAGAAATGGAACTTAAGCTCTCTGAGGTTCCATGGCAGCCCTTTGAATATTTAGCATTGTGATTCTAGTCTAATCACATTTTTTAATTTTTCTTTATTTTTTATTAGTACATGTTTGCAGTACATAGTGATCACATTTATCTTGGGGAGTTTGTATGTATACATAACACATCTTAATTCTTTTAATTTCCCTTTCCCCTTCCATTCCTCCCCACTCCCTCTGACTCTTGTTCACCTTCCTAATTTCATTTTTCACAATAAAGATACAAATGTGTACATAGGTGTAATAACTGCTAGTGCAGTAAAAATATACTGTATTTGGTGTGTCACTAAAAAGCTCCTAGTCACACTGAAGGTAATTGGGGATCCTGAAATCCCTTACCTACCCATCTCTCCTTCTCATAAAACACTGTTTTACATTAGTGTTTTTTTCTTTAGTTCACAGACTCTCCTAGTGCTGCAAGTTATCTTTCTGAAGACAAGGTAACAGTTTCTCTGCCCATCTTAGAAACATCAACAAAGAGTTACCCAAGTTGTGCAAGTTCACAGAACCACTAAGAATTTCAGAAGCTGGAGCCAGAACAACAACAACAAAAAAAAAAAAGCTAATCATTCTGCTTATTTAAGTGGTTAGGCCCAAATAACTAAGTATTGATGTTTTAACAACTCAGTAACCACTTGAAAAATTAATACATATGTTAATTTTATTACATAACCACAGTTTATGAGATGTGTATACATGCCGAGCTGCTGAGTACAAATTCTCTGAATCATGCTAAACACTGCCACTTTTATTTCTTCCTTCACATTGATCTTTACATGGTTCTTGCCTTTCACCATGGAAACCAAATTTTTTTTAAAAACAGCTTTATAAAAAAGATGAAGTCATTCAATAGAATACAGGAAAAAACTAATAGTAAAACTACATCATGGTTTATGCAGTATTTGACCATCACTCTTCTCTTGAAGACTTAAAATATCCCTCAGTGCTCTTATGAGTTCACTTTAGGTGACTAAGAACACCATTTGGGAACCAAAATCCCCACAGCCCTCATAAAATCAATACAGAAGGTTGTAACCAAATGACTCGGTGGTTTCAGTGTCATTCTTAAGCCACTGGGAAAGGGTTATTCGCAAAATCATCAGGTTATTGAAGGGGAAAAAGGACTCAATCCAACTTCAAGCAATGGCCAACTACACCTGATGGATGTTTATAAAGGCGGAGGGGAAAAAACAGCGTCATGATAACCACATTTCCATACTGGTGAAATAGCACTTTCTAATCAAAAAAACAAAGAGAAGCTGCCAGAGCATTCTGGGTTTTCCCATCTCCAGGAAGAAATCGCTCCAGAAGCTACAAGCTGCCTCCCAGTATTGTCCCTTTCCTACTCAGTGAAGCCAACTGTAGAGTTTATTTTCCAGTCTCTAGCTAGTGTGGCTATGTGTCCACGTTCTGACCAGAAGAAATGTGAAAACTGCACACAGATCTATGAGAAGCTGACAAAAAGGAGGTGACTCTTTTGGGAAATGAGATTGTTTTTGTCCTTTTCCCTCCTCTTTTCTGCTTTCCAGGTGGAATGTGATGGGTGGAGCACCATCAGCCATTTTGGACCAAGAAGTGACCATGAGTTTGGAAGTCACAGACCACAATGGGAGTAAAGCAGAAAGATGGGAAGAGTCTAAATCCCAGATGAATATGAGGCCATCACATCAGCCTGGACTTATTGCTTCCAACATCCTCCACATGAAAGAAATAAGTCTCTGTGTCACTTCATGTTAGTAATATTCTAAATAAATCTTAAAGTTAGCAAAATGTTAGGGTTCTCTGTTATCTAAACTAGAAGTAATCCTAATATGACCCACCACTGAAATTCACTTACAAGCTCTATTTAAATGAAGGAATTCCATTTACATCAACACAGAGCTCTTCAGTGTGGCAAGAGAACAGTGCTTACTTCTGGGAGATGAGAAGCACCAGGGCCTAAAAACCAAGTTCTCAGTGGGATAAAGAAGCTAATGTACACATATTCAGGTTTAAAATAACAGGCGTAAATGGGGCCTGGAGCTAGCCCCACGACATTAATGGAATTCCAGCTTAATTTTTTTAGGAAGAAGCACTTTTGCTAGGCTGAGAGTTTCAGATGCAGTCTGCGGTTTGCTAAGACATGGAATGTTGAGTGAATGCAGAAGGTGACTTGTAAGGAAAAAGGAAGGCCACTGTAATGAAAAAGTGGGTACCAACGGGGATTCAGGGAGTACTTAGTACAAAACCAAAGTGCTTTACCTTCATTTTTTTCAGCTTTAATTGAGTTTATTGGTACATTTTGGGGATACACTACAGTTACATTCATTGTTGGGATCTTGTACCTCTACATGACGGGTCTTGGTTCTCATTTTTTCCCCATGTCCCTGCCCTCCCTTCACCTCCTCCTCCCCTCCCCATCTACAAACACTTTATTTCCATCTTTTCATTATCTCACATTTATTTCTTTTCCCTTAATACCCTTCCACTACCCATCCCACCTTCCCTACACCTTTAGCCCCTTTCTTCCCATTTCACAATGTCAGTAATCTTATTAGGATCTTATGTATTATTGCAGATTATTCACACCAGAGAAACTATTTGGCGTTTACACATGTGTGACTTATTTATTTCACTTAGGAGTATATCTTCAATATGTATCCATTTTCCTATGAATCTATTTTCTCATTCTTTATGGCTGAGTAATATTCCATTTTATAGAAAAATACATCTCCTTTATCCAGTTTCCAACTGATGGGCAAATGGGCTGTTTCCAAGTTTTAGCTTTACAAACTGTGCTGCTATAAACATGGGTGTGCATACATCACTGTGATATAATTCTTTTAGCTCTTTTGGAAAGATACCCAGCAGAGGGATGGCTGGGTCAAATGGAACCTCTAGTCCCAGCTCTTTGAGGTATCTCCATATTGATTTCCACAGTGGTTGCACCAGTCTGCACTCCCACCAACAATGGAGAAGAGTTCCTTTCTCCCCACAACCCCACCAACATTTGTTATTGTGTGATTTCTTGATAGAAGCCATTCTTTGTGGGGTGAGGTGGAATCTCAATATTGTTTCCATGTGCATCTCTTGAATGACCAGTGATGTGGAGCATTTTCTCATATATTTACTTGCTGCTTTTACTTCTTTGTCTGAGAAAGGTCTGTTCATTTCAGATGCCCATTTTTGAATTGGGTCTTTATATTTGGGGGGGCTGATTGTTTTGAGTTCTTTATATATTCTAGATAATAGTCCTTTGTCGGAGGAGCAGCTGGTAAAAAATTTTTCCCACATTGTAGGTTGTCTCTTCGTTCCGCTGATGGTTTCTTTTGCAGTACAGAAGCTTTTTAATAAGATGAGATCCCAGTTGTTGATTCTTTTTGCTAGTTCCCATGCTACTGAGGATTTGTTCATAAAGTCTTTTCCTATGCCAATGTCTTCAAGGGTTCTGCCTAACTTATCTTCCAGCAAGTTTAATGTTTCTATTTTAATATTTAGATCTTTAATCCACTTGGATTTTAGTTTAGTGCATGGGTCCAGTTTTAATCTGTGGCAGGTTGAAATCCAGTTTTTCCAACACCATTTATTAAAGAGGCTATCTTTCCTCCACTGAAGATAGTCAGCTCCTTTGTCAAAGATGAGGTAGCTGAGTACATCTGGAGTTGTTTTTGTGTCTTCCAATCTGTTCCACTGATCCTCAGGCCTGTTTTTTTGCCAGTACCATGCTGTTTTTATCACAGTGGCTTTGTAGTATAGTTTCAAATTGGGAATTGTTATACCCACTGCCATGTGTCTGTTGCCTAGGATGGCTTTTGCTATTCTAGGTCTCTTATGGTTCCAAATGAATTTTTGGGTTCTTTTTTCTAGTTCTGCGAAATATAGTGTTGGAATTTCAACTGGCACTCCACTGAATCTGTACAGCAGTTTTGGTAGTATGGCCATTTTCACTATGTTGATTCTTCCTACCCAGGAGCAGGGGATATCTTTCCATTTTTTTATATCCTCTTCAATTTCTTTTTTCAGAGTGCTATAGTTTTCAGTGTAGAGATCTTTTGCTTCGTTAGATTGATTCCTAGATGCTTCATTTTTTTGGATGCTATTGTAAAAGGAATTTTTTCCCTAATTTCTTTCTCAGTGAGTCTGTTGTTTGTGTACAAGAAGGCTATTGATTTTTGGGTGTTGACCTTGTATCCAGCTACTCTACTGAATCTGTCAATTAAGTCTAGAAGTTTTTTGGTGTTTTTTTGGGTCTTCAATGTAGAGTATCATATCATCAGCAAATAATGACAGTTTAACTTCTTCCTTTCCTATCTTTATTGCTTTAATTTCTTTCTCTTGTCTAATTGCTGTGGCTAATGTTTCCAGAACTATATCGAAGAGGAGTGGTGATAGTGGCATCCTTGTCTTGTTCCTGATTTTAACATGAAGTTCACCTTCATTTTTTAAACTGTGACTTGACAATATCCTTCACCTTCAAAATTACCACTGGAAGAGCTGGGGATGTAGCTCATTGGCAGAGCACTTGGCTAGCACATACAAGACCCTGTGTTCGATTCCAGCACTTCAACTGAATAATAATAATAATAATTACCACTGATGTAAAATCAATCCTCAAAGGTTAAAGACTAAAGAGGTCAACTGATTTCTTCAAACAAAAAAAAAAGAAAACATGAAAAGTAACTACATGAAGTCCAACTGTTTATTTCTACCTTCAAGAAGCCATGCCGATGTCATTTAATCAAGAAATCACATTATCTATATATTGTGAAGGAAAATAGAAGGCTAACGGCCAAGTGTTGGTCAGCACGTACTCAACCATTTCAGCTCTGGGTCTCATTGTAGGCTGCTTTGGGTCTGGTTGGTTCATTGAGGTTGCATCACAAAATCACGTGGTGAGTGAGAAACATTAGCCAAGGTGGAAAAACCAACTGCAGACATGCCACATGAAGAAAACTGTGAGTTACAAAGCAGGAGAGAGGTCAGAATAATCAGGCCCAGCATGGAGAAAATGAGAATCAAACCAGGAAGGAAACTCAGCTCCATGACTGTTTCAATGGTTTTACCTTTTAAATAATTCATGTGTCTTTTCATTGCAACCATAACATATTTGTTATAGAAAAAAAGCTTAAATGCAAATAAGCAAAAAGAGGAAAGTCAGAATTATTTCCATTGTATCACTTTGAGCTACTATTAATAATTTAAACTAAAGCATATTCTTCCAGACCCTTCTAGTCTCCCAGATATTTCTTTATATGTGGGTTCATGTATATACCTGTGTGGAAACTCAGATAATTATATATGTATATAAACCTGAATACATACATACATACACATATGGAAATAATGTGTATAAAGTTTTTACCAAAACAAAAATCATACTATGCAAACAGTTTTGAGATGTCTTTCAAATAATAATCCCAAGCATGATAGTAATACAACACTGTTTACTCAAACATTATCAAGCCATTTGCAGCCCAAGAAAATTATATCAGAATTTTAATATGAAATATGAGCATAATTACATGATACAGAAATCAACAGTCATTTCCATAAGCAAAACTGACTCTTCTGAAAGGGGAAAACTAGAACATCACCATAAGGCAAACACCACAGTTATAACTGTTACAAGGCAAAATCCACTATTGGATAGTAAAATTAATAAGCAAATCTCTGAGGAGAAACAAGACATTAGCATAGTCTCAAAGGAGCACTCCATTAATTGCATTATAATTTACAGAGAGGAAGCCAGGAGACACTATCGTAAGCTGTATCAAGTTCAACATCCCTGGTATGAAGACGAAATCTGGTACCTCCTGACACCATGCACTTAGGGAAAGACATTACCTCAGTAGTAGTCTGGCTAGAATTCCCTAACTTCAGACTTTCATGAGAAAACATCAGATCAACCCAAACTGAGGAGCATTCTACAAAATAACTGACCAGTACTCTTCAAAAAAAAAAAAAATACTCTGAGGAACTACCAGAATGGAAATGGTAAAGGAAATACAACAACTGAATATTAATACAATGTGGGAACCTGGACTGGAGTCTGTGACCAAAAAGGGACATTTGTGGAAAAAGTGATGAAATCTCAATAAAATCTTAAGTTGGGCTAATTAAAAAAAGAAAAGAAAAAGTCGCTCTTCTTCAAAGGCAATAAAAAAAAGATTGAAAGCAGGATGATAATCACCCTCTATTCACTATAATTGCTTCAACACACTAACCCCAACTAAGGCTAATAAAAGCATCCTTCACCACTAGGTAGATGCAAAGTAGAATCAGGGATTCTTAATTAAAACTGACCCTCTCATCCTTAAATTGTAGAGTAATAAAACTAGTGTTACTTCAAATTAGACATACCAATGCGTGTACACACACGCACACACACACACACACACACACACACAATCTGAGGACATAATCAATAACTATTTACATTACCTAAAAAAATCTTGGAATTCCTCCTTTTTGGTAAAGCTCCACCAGATGCCCCTCTTACCTTCTGAAAAGAAAGCAAGAGATCATTAAAATGCAGCCTATGGAATAAAGTTTGAAAAGCAAAAGCATCTAATTTGTATTCAAAGCTGTATGAAATGACCCCACCTTTTATAAAAAGGCTGGCAGGAACTATTCGATCTAGACTAGATATTCCAGGATAAACAGGAACGTACGGAGCACAGTGCTGCTGCTGCTGCCGCCGCACCCTATTACTCTCATCGCGTTCTACAGGAAGCACTTGCGGAAAGGAAAGGGAACCTCAAAGGCCCGGGTAAAGCAGATGCTTCAACCTCAATCAGCATGAGCTCCCGGAAGGCTGGTGAGATGAGGACAGTGGGGGAATGGCTGTGCCCTCCAGGAGATGAGAGTCCTGTTCCCCTCCTTACCTAGGGGACCCCCAACTTGGTTCTGTGCATGATCAACACCTATTGTTGACTGTAGTAAATGTCTATATCCTGTCACTGATACCCTGATCATGTGAAGCCTTCTTAAACATCTCTGAAGCATGTTAAATGGCTGTGATTGCTGTCCTGATCTTGATGCATTTCTGCCTGGTGTGGAAGTCCCCATAGCAATAAATAACTGCCCAGCACACGGCTGCCAAAGAGGTCATTCATCTGATGCTCACACAAGTAATTTTACTCTCATATAGGATTATAATAATTATAATAATTCCAAGTGGCCAAGGTCATTTCCACAATACATTTTATCAATTCCTAAAAAAGAACAAGCTTCCAATCACCACAACATGTGAGGGTCCAACCTCAGAATCTTTCCAAGAAGCCAAGCCTCAAGACTTTGATGCACATTTGCTGCTTCTTTGTTTTAGGAGTCCTAAGTCTCCTATCGCACATTTCTTCAAAATCAAAAGCTAACTCTCTGTGCTTCTCAGAGTAAGTTTTTATAGCTTCTACTATAAGCTTACAGTTTACATCCTAGATATCTCACTATTGTGGAGAACCATAGATCCGCCCCTCCGCCATTTTATGATACAGCCTATGAAGCCATTTTGTATTAGGTTTAGTTTTCCTGTAGATCACATGATATGTTCCCGTGGGTGTTTGATGTATCCTTATAAGGTAATAATCTGTTCTCTGTATGCTGATTGGTTGCATTATGGTATATATGTTGCCACCCCTTCCGGGCGCGGAGAGCGGGGTAGAGATCCGGAGATGAGGAACTAAAGTAAACTCCTTGTGTATCAAGTGTGTGCCTCTTTGCTCGCGCGTCGCCAGTTCAGGCCCCTGTAGTCGCAGACCGAGTTGCCCAAGGCAATCCGGCTCGCGACAACTATTATGGCTCACTTTTCCTCCAAAACCTTTGTTTATTCCTTAGCTATTGGCATTTCTAAGATGCCATTTGATCAGACTGTCTTCTTTCCCCAAAGATGCCCATCTTCACATCAGTGTAATCCATATCCTTTAACTGTTTTCTCTAAACTGATGACTTCCAGGTTAATATCTCTCCGGAGCTGAAATCTGACCATTCAACTCTAACCTGGATTTTATTATTCAACATCACATAGGTCCCCTCATGTTCGGTGTACCCAAACTGTACTCTGCTCTTTCTCAAAATAGTCCTTCTTCACGACTTCCAGAGACTTCAACATCCTTTGGGTTCTCCCTTCCTTCCGCGTCTTCTTGGTGATTAAGTCTTGTTACCTGGGCTTCCCACACAGCTCTAAAGCCCTTTTCATCCTTACCGTTCTGTCTGAGTACTCGTTATCCCTGAAAAGGACTCCTGCAATAGCTTCCTAATGAATGGAATGGTTACAGAAGGATATAGATGACACTAATGTGAAGATGAGCATCTTTTGGAGAAAGAAAACAGATTGGCCAAATGGCATCTTAGTAAATGCCAATAGCTAAGGAGTAAACAGAGAAAAGCATGCTACTTTTTAAAATGCAAAGGCATCCAGAAAGAAGGAGGAAAGCTCAGAAAGGATGATGCTAAGAAAACGAGGCAGGGACAGTTTCTGTGGAAAGTAAACTCAAGTATTCAAATACTCAAAATGTCAGGTAGCATTAGAGATAAAACACCCACCAAGTACTACAGCACGCAGGAGCTCATGGACAATCTTGGCAATTTTGTAGATTAACAAAGATCAATCAGACTTCAATGCTGAGTCCTAAGGGGAGGTGTAGCAGTGAGTATGAAGAGAAAAGTTTTTAAAGACGCTTCGATTTAAGGATACTATGATTACAGAAGGACCCAAATTAGAGGGAAAGTTTTATGGAGGATTTTAAGGTGGAAGACAATAAGCCAGGAGAAAGAGAAGCCGGAGCTGTAACACAGGTACAATTAATGAACGAGCAAGGTTGTGAGCTAGGAGGAACCAGGGTCAAGAGGACAGATGTATCACAGCTTTCTGCTGAAATGGGAGTGAAACAAATGTGGAAACAGATGCAGACAGGCTTCCAGGACGCAAGGGGAAAATTTCTGGCTCTGTAATGTTTATGTCAAAAGAGTTTTCTGAGAATGAGAAATACTGATAAAAGCTTGAGGAAAAATCCGAAGTTCAGAGTGGTCACTCAGGAAAGTGGGGAGGACACAGACAGTGAGTGGACCCCACAGAAAGGGGAAACTCAGAAGTCTGACAAAGTATCTACTATCATCTGCATGGCGTTTACTACTCCAAATATTTGTGTGTTAGAGACTTGGTCTTCAGTGTAGCATGGGAAGGTGGTGGGACATTTAAAGATGAGACTCAATGAGAGTTCTTTAGGCCAAGGAAGGATGCCTTAGAAGGGATTATGGGACTCTAGCCTCTTTGGCTTCCTGTTTCATGTGATTTCTTCCCCCATACACACTTCACCATCAGCCATTTTTCATGGGGTCCTTACCAGAGCCTTCCTCAGGTATTTCATTATAGTAATGCAAAACAAACTAATGCAGTCCCAGGTGCCATGATGGTAAGGGGGCCTCCAAGCAATTTGTGCATGGAAATGGAGAGACTGCTCAGCTGGTTGGAGTTCTGGAGGACAATTAAAGGGGCAAAACAAGAAACACGGGCTTGTTACAAGAATTGCTGATGATAGAATGTTTAGAACCATGGGTCAATTAGAAGCAAGGTAAACAAGTCACAGGCTAAGACCTAAGGAGGTAGAGCTACAGCCCAAAATGGAAATGAGAGAGTGAAAGAGCAAAAACAAGAGGAGGACCTGGTCAAAGAGTGAAATGTTTCACTTAAAATTTTAGAGACAGAGCTGACCATACAAGATTTACCAGCATTCCACAATGTTGCCACTGACTTTGTGACCCTGAGAAAGTTATTAAGGCTCTAGGCTTCTGTTTCTTTTCTTTTTCTTGCTTGAGCTGCCTAAAATTTTATCACTTTACAATGAGATATGAGCCATATATATATATGGCCACATATATGAGAACTCCCCAAGAATTGTCATGCAGTACCCAAAAGGACGCATGGACATAAATCTTATCACATCAGACCAAAATTAAACTATTCTAAAACTAATTTTTGCATTTATGGCTTGTATGACCTCCAGCCTTTCTCTTAAACAGTGTACATATTAGGTAAACAAGAGAGAGAAATTAATAAAATTCAAATCAGAATTGACTAGAAGATTCAAAACAGTCTGCACATTATTAGGACTATAGAAAATGGACATCTGAAAATTAATAACGTACCAAACTAATATCAATAAACAATTAAATATGTAAACAATAAAAGCAGTAACATGAGTAACAAAAAATTTAGGGTACCTTAGAAATTTATCAAGATGAAAATTCATTTACAGAAAATTTCAAAATATTATTAAACTATAAAAACGATTAGATACAGAAATATGCCAGATTAAGTGGTCATTCAATAAATATTTGTGACGCACTTACTATAAGCTAGGCATTGTCAGACGCTTAAGGACACAGGAGTGAAAACGGAAGATAAAAATCCATGCCCTCATGGAATTTCCATGGTATGAATTATAGATTAATCTGTAGCTTCAATGTGAGTGGGACCTAAACCTCAACAGTATTTTTTTTTTTAGTTTTTTTTTTTTTTTTTTTTTTTTTGGTACCGGGAATCAAACTTGGGACCTTGTGCTTTCAAGGCAGACAGTCATTGTACTGAGCTAAATCCCCAGCCCTCAGGAGTATATTTTTTAAATAGATGAACTGATTCCTAAGTTCATTTTAGAAAAATACATGTCTAAACATACCCAAGAGAGTCCAGGGTTAGGGGGAGGGGAGTAAACAAAGAGTATTTTCACTATAGTACTAGATATGAAGGCTTGTCGCAACAGTACAAAGACTTGCCACAGACTCTCTCCAGAGAGAGAAACAGACAAGATCAACAGAACACAAGTAAGATCCCCAAACAAACCCAAGTGTGAATATCAAGTTAAAATATGAAAAAGATGGTGCCATAATAAGTTATTGTGAAAGGTGTTAGTTGTCATTATGGAAAAAATAGTTCCCAGTTCTTCATACAAATATAAGAATAAATATAGGTGGATTAAAAACTTAAAATGTTAAAACATGCTCATTTACTATTTTAAAAAGCTGCTAGAAGAAATATTTTATGACATTGATTTGGGAAACACTCTTAGATGAGCTCCAAATAGTATAACTTATAAGAGAAAAATTTATTAAATCTAACAATAACAGAATTTAAAGCTTCTTTTCTACAAAAATTTTTCACACAAAAAGTAAAAAGACTTGTCACAGACTATAAGAAAATTTTGTACATAATAGACAAATATTTGATGACCAAAATGTAAAAAGAATTTATCAAATATATAAATAAAAAAGGTAAATTCACAAAGAAGCCAAAAACACAAATAGGAAGATTAGAGAAAAGAAAATCAGGGCTGGGGATTTAGTTCAGTGGTGCCACGTGTGCCTCTCCACCACAAGGTCCTGAGTTTGATCCCTGTTACCAAAACAAACAAACAAAACCAAAATGGACAATAAATATATGAAAAGATGTTCAATCCTCATGGAAATAAATATTAACTTTTTGCATGTCATTGCCTAGCCAAAAATCAAGGATTGGCGAAGCTGAGAGGAAATAGGAATTCCTAAGCATTACAACTAGGAGTATAAATTGCTGCAATCACCCTGGAGAGAGAGACCGAGCTTTATCTAATAAAAATGAATACAAACACACCTATGAACTAGCCATATCACTTCCATTTATCTTTCCTACAGAAATTTTGCACGTATTCCCCCTGGAGAAATGTATAGAAATGTTAGTTTCCACACTGTTTTCAGTAGGAAAAAAAAATCTAAGCATTCATCAATAGAAGAGTAGAATAATTACAAGGTACTCATTGGCTAGAGTACCAGATAACTACTAAAATTAAGTACCCTCAGATGCATCCTCAACATGCATAGATTCCAAAAACCACACTGAATGGGGAAGCACTACACAGAATTATACGTAACAGGGTGACAGCATATAACTACATCCTCAAAATATACAAACTATATATTGTTCATGAACACACAAGGTAAATCAAACATAATGGCACACATGGAAATCAAAAGCAACAATTCACAGCAGTGGTTACTTTGAAAGAAGTCCCTTCCACAGGGACTTGAATTTTCAGGAAATCTATGTTTTTCTCACTAAAAATAAATAAATAAACAATAGCAAAAACACCCAAATGTTTTGTCACTGCTGACTTTTGGACCCATGAGTGTATCTAGCATTATGTATTTTCTATACGTTTTATGTGGACTTTTTCTGTTCTTAAACTTAAATTATCTTTTTTCCCATCAGTCAACCCACGTCCTCTTAACAACTCCATTGCGGAGTCCAGAAGAAGAAGAATAAAAGTGGCTAAGATAAGGATTGGGGAAAATCTGACTTTCTGCACACCGTGCTGTTTTTGTTTTCCAACATCAAAGAGAATGAGAAGGTCCGGGGATTTGGTTCATTGGTTCCACTGCCTGCCTCGCAAGCGCAAGGTCCCGAGTTCAATTCCCGATACCAAAAACAAACAAAGAGAATGAGAAGAAGTTATAGGGACACAGTAAAGCCTCCATGCCCAAGCACACTAAGACAATGTTACAGGGAAAGTATCAAGGTCAGTGGTCTACAAGTGTTTAGCTCACCTCTTTCACATGTCTTTTTAGGTGCATGTAGACACTCTGTCCAGTTTTTCGAAAATGTCTTTCAACATGTTCCCTTCCAAAGGCCAAAAATGTATTCATGCATACATAGAGTCCACCTTCAGAGTTCTAGAAGAAAGACACAGGACAAAACATTAGCCAAGGACATCCAGCCAAGTACTTAGTCAAGATATAGAAAAAGGAAAGGGAAATAGAGGCAGACAATAAAGACAAAGCCTAGCTATAGGCCATTATTACTTGTGTAACCATCTGTGATGACCTCTCTCGATGGCCCCAGAGCCACCCACAAGGGCAGTTCCTGTCCCAACTCAGCTGCAGGAGCTCCCAGGCCGCCAAGCCCTCGGTTTACCAAATACAGGCTACATTCACAGTCAAGTGAAATGCTCAGAGTCCCTACAAAATAAACATGCTTGCCTGACTTTAAAAAGGGAGGAAGGAAGTTAAAAGATGAAAAAAGTTGGCGAAGGATCCAACACTGTCATTACTGTCAGACTTTGTCATTTCTTCCTCCTTCATCCATGCAAACCTCCCAGGAACACAAAATTTTAGATCCTTTTAAGTTTCTTCAAAGATATTCGTTCCAAAAATTTAGTGACACATAAGTAAAATATGACAGTTTAATAAGTACATGGCTTGAAAAGTAAATAATAAAGGGTGTGTTCCGATAATAATCACAGCTATATACTACTGCACGCCAGATATGTGTCAGGTGCTTTACATAGCATATTATTTCTAATGTGAGCTTATGCAAAATGCTTATTAGTATTTTTATTTTATAGTTTTGAAAAAAAACTAAGAGTAAGTCATTTGTTCAAGTTCACCAGCTTGGAAGTATCAGAGTTAGATTTTATCTACTTTCTTTTTCTCTTCCTATGCCACATTTCAAAGCATGTGCGTTATCTCATTACAGAGACAACACTAAAATAAAGAGCCAAAGATAGCTTCTCATATTTTAAATAATGTTTTCTTCATTTCATCTCTCTTTTTCTCTTACTCTGCATAGCATGCTTTGCTCCAGACCATAAAAGTAGTCACCTTTCCTCTAAGGAAGTAGATTTTATCGAGTTCCTGTTAATCTCACCCCTCCAAATAATGAAAAACAAACTTCTTAAACACCTGTCAAAATTGCCAACCAGCCTCTATCAAACTTCCAAACACTGCACTCTAGTGAAGTACAAATTACAACATCAAAACCAACACTGACACACACTACAAATATGTAAAAAAATAATTCTTTAAATTCCAACAACTCAGGATTAACTTAAAAGTGAAAATCTCCAATGATGTATCTATGATTTATAAACCAGGATACAAAAGAAGCCTGCCACAGCCAGGATATTATAACAGCATTTGCTCAAATATGGGCCCCTCACTATAGCATGTATATTGCAATAAGGCAAAAAGTAAAAAGGAAGACAAGGGGCTGGGGATTAGCTCAGTGGCACTGCGTCTACCTCACAAGCACAAGGTCATGAGTTCTATCCCTGGTACAAAAAAAAAGTGGAGAGGAGGGAGGAACAATAAAGCACAAAAATGATTTCTATTTGATGGTGACTATATAGTTTATATGGAAGATGCTACAAAATCTACAAACTAATGAATTTAGCCAGGTCATAGGATACGAGTTAATCGACAAAAATAAGTTGCAATTTTATATATTAGCAACAAACACTTGCAAATGAAAGTCTCAAAGCTCAACTACAAAATAGCATCCAAAAACATAATTATAAGGCAGTTCGTCATACAGGCGACTGGGCTCCAGTGATCTCTAGAAACACAATTGTAGCTGCAATTCCATCTCACAGGGGAATCTGAAGGAATGAAGTTTAAAGGGGCTGAAACACACTAACGTGCTTTCTGCTCTTAAAGCAATTACATGAACATTGATTATTAATTATTATGGGTAATTATAATTATCCTATTAACCTAATTGTTCTCAAAGTGGGGGAAATCAGCAAAAGGAAGAATATGTTATTCTGATAGCCACACAAGCTGGAAAAAACAAATAGAAATTTAGACAACTAGTGGAAGAAGCAAGACACCAGCAAGCAAAAGGAGAAAAATGCTCAAGTGTGGTATCTTCTGAAGAAAAATGCTCACTTGCTGTACAATGCCAGAGGTCGTAAAGTAATATGTGAGACAGTCATAAGGTCTTTGATAAGTTCGTTGTCAAGATGGGTTGACTTGTTAGGGAATCTGACAAAAATTTAATGTATCAAGCATTCATCCTCAGTTCCTGCAGTTGCCTGATATTGTCACCAAGCCCATAATCAAAGAGAAAAATGTGATTATGGCCACCTAGGGAAGGGTTCTATTAGAAACATCCATGAGCATCTCCTCTGAAGCAGGTCATGCTATGAAGACATGCCCAATGGGCCTGACAGCAGGTGTAAAACTTAAGGAAACACTGAGACAGAAGTCCCTTTCAACGCTGTTCCACCTGGAATGAACACCCAATCTAATGTTCTACGCTTTCTTCCCTCTTGCCTTCCTAACAATTAAATATGAGTCCTGTAATATCTGCTCTTTCAGATTCAACATCAGCATTCTATGGCCTGTGCACTGAATTGCTTCATTCAATAATTACGAGAAGACTCACTGGAAAATCTCGGCCAGACCCTTGTGAACAAGGCATAGAGGATGGTGTGCAGCCTGGCCTCGGAGCTAAGCTGATTTCAAACCCTCAACTTTGTCTTCTCATTGACCAGCCACCCACCCACTAGGATCATCACCCCCAGAAAAAGCAGTACAGCACTCACCTCCCAATAATCAAAACTGCACCCACAAAGTCAGGTAGGTTTCAGAATTACATCAGTTGACAGTGACGTGGAAATGAAAGAGTAAAAGAGTAAAATACAAAATAATGCTTGTTTTAAAGCATTATTTTGTTTAAAGCAATAGCAGTAGAGATGCTCCGTTAAATCGAAAAGATTAAAACTGAAATTCATAGAATACTGATTTAATTTTCAAAGAAGAGTAGCATAGAATGGACATTCCAGAAATATATATATTCTATGATAATTAATGAGTATATATCAAGCCATTAGAGACAAAATAGGAAAAATAATTCACTAATAAGGGGCCAGGATGTAGCTCAGTGGTGCCACGCCTGCCTGGCAAGTGCAAGGGCCTGAGTTCAATCCCCAGTACTGGGGGAAAAAAGAATTCACTAATGAAAGCTACTGAAGTGGACTGGAGATGTAGCTCAGTGATAAGAGCACCGGCCTGCCATGCATGAGGTTCTGGGTTTGAGCCTGGTTCCAAAGGGCTGAAGGTGTAACTCAGTAGCAGAGCACATGCTCAGCATGTTTGAGGCCCTGGATTTAATTCCCAGCATTAAAATGAAAGAAAAAGAGAAAGTTGCTGAAACGGTATGACATCAATATAGAAGAAAATTAAACTACACTGACATCTTAAATTCTGTGCTGAGGTCCAAAACATAAGCAATTTATTTATTTTTTTATAGGAAGCACCCACACCCTAGAACAGTTTATTAAGACTTTATTGATGGGCCAGGGATTTAGCTCAGCGGTTCGGTGGCCTGCCTTGCAAGTGCAAGGACCCGAGTTCAATCCCCAGTACCAAAAAAAAAAAAAAAAAAAACACTTTATTGCTTATGCAGTTAGAGAGACAATGATTGAGCTATAGAAGTTTCCTATACCTGGTCACAGGTCACTCTGTCCAGAGCTTCTCCAGACTGTGGGGAGCTGGGACACTAGGCAGAGGTGCAGGCTCCACAGTGGGAAGATGGTACCTCCCAAGAACCTTGGAGGTGGCACAGGCCTTCAAGAGGGCCCAGGGGCAACATTCCCTGAGACAAACCCCAGCCCCCTCTAGGGTCTCCAGACTAAAGGCTGGGTGTGTGCAGCAGGACTGTGGAGAGGGCAGATGTCTCCAGGCACTGCTGGAGATGGGGAAGCTTAGCAGAGTGGCCTGGGTGATGGTTGTATAATTTGTGGCAACTGGACCTTCCCGAATGAGAGTGGGGAATGAATATTCCTTGGGGGAAGTCATGCACCAAGATCGAGCTGAAGCAGCCAGTACCATGCCTAGTGGCAGTGGATCTGCCAGGCAAGGAAAGTCATCTGTTGCCCACATCCTACTCTGAGAAACTGCTCATGCAGGGATGAGACAAGAGGCCTCCCATGTCAGAGATGGGGTTACTTCTTAGGACTATGTGTTGATACTCCCAACTTCTTAGTCTGGAACAACTTGGAGGTGTGGTGGGAGAGTTCGAAGTTTTCTTAAGCAAACCCACTCTTCAGGTCTCCCAGGGGTACCCCTTTACCTAGCACCTCCAGAGACTCATCTGGCTGCTCTCACCTCCCCAGCTTTTCTCACAAGGCACTTGTTACAGAGCTGCTGAAGAGGTTGGGGGAGGCCTGGGAGGTGACTTTAGTAGTGGCATCCAATCCACTGGGTAAGAAAGTGACTGGAGATGGTCAGGAGCTAGTGGCTGCCATGGTACAGGTGCACAGCCAGGCCAATGGGCAATGTGGCCAGGAAGAAGGTGGCTGTGAGCTGCAGTCCCAAAAGGGCTGCTGAAAGTACAGCACTGACCACCAACGAACAAGATACAACAAAGAGGCGTGTGATGCTGCTGCCATGCTTCATGACAGCTGACATAAGCAGCCCATTGAGTGCCTGGCTCAGCACTACAAGTGCCGCCCATCCTGAGAAACCTTCCAGGAGGCCTGGGCCAGGACCACTGCCTGCATGCAGACAAGGGTTCAGCAGCACACCGGAAGTGTAGAGGAAGAGGTTCTGCAGTGCTAGGGGCAGTCGCTGTCGCTTCATGAGCTGCTCTGCGTACACAGAGGACAAGCCTGAGATGAAGCAGTACAGGGTGAGGAGCAGCAGTCCCAGTGGAGTGATACGCAGGGGCATGATGCTGGCAGCAGCTGCTGGTGGGGGCCCTGGAACGGTGTTCCCAGAGTCCTGAAGGCCACCTGCTGCATAAAAGGCCCCTGCGACCATCAGCAGTAGCATTGCCAACCCTTGACATGCAGAGAGGCGGCGCCGGAGGCAGAGGCAGTACAACAGGGCTGTGCTTCCAATCGTGAGATTGCTCAGTACTTGGTAGGTGCTGGGGTCCATGTAATGCTGTAGATAGATCACTAGGTTGTTGCTGGTGCCATAGAGGAGGGCTGACAGTGCAAAAGGAGCAGCTTGGCGCCAGGGTGGGCCTCCCATGGGCCATGCTTGCCATCCCACCAGGAGGGAGAAGGCGCATAACAGTAGCTTGGTCAGCTCAGTGAGCAGCACAGCCGAGGAGGTTCTGAAGGGTACTCGGCCATCCACATGACACAGTGCCAGCAATGGAGCATGTGCGCCATACACGGCAGTGGACAGGAGTAACATCAGGGTCCAATGGGCCTGCCTGTGATGGCCCAGGCCAGGTATACCCTCCTCCTCTACACTCATGCCCCAATCAGACCCTGGGTGGCCTGTGTAGTTAGCAAGGGGCAAAGGGATTGGGACCCATTTGAGAGATATCAAGTTATAGAGCCAGCTCCCAGGAAGGAGGAGCTGGGGTACATTGTGAGAGAGACCACTGAAGATTAGAGTCAGCTGCACACTCCAGTTAGGTTAGAAGAGGAAGGGACAGGTGAATCATAGTCTTGGGGCCAGTCTCATGGAGCCAGGGAGGGAAGAAATCCAGGGTGCAGGCTGACAAGCCACTGTACAGCCTCTGCAGGAAAAAAGCAAAGATGAAGGTGGCAGGACAGATGGATGACAGCTGGGGAAGCCAGACAGTGTCTATGGTCAAAAGGGCTCCACCTTCAGGCCCAGTTGCTCGTCCTCTCTCTTCCATGGGATCTGGAGCTAGTCAGGCCCCTTTCGAAATGATTGGAAGTAGTCCCTTAATGTTTTCTCCACATTGGGCAAAGCATATGCCTGAGCTGCGTAGATGCCCGTGCAGGTGCCCACAGCAAACCCCAGTACTGCTGATGCCCTCAGTTTGGCCACCACATGGCCAGCCAGGAATCCCTTGAGGAATGGGGAGGACAAGAGTGAGCCACCCTGGCCCACACACCACTGTTGACTTCATCTTCCACTCATTGCTGCAGGTGCTCCAACTGGTTCTTGAGAAATGCCAGGTCCTTAAGCTTGGGCAGAGAATCCTTGTCATCCGCCATCTTGCCCGCCGAACTTGTTCCATAAGCAATTTAAAAACTAGAAAAAGGAGCTGAGGTGTAGCTCAGTCGTAGTGGCTGCGTGCAAGGCCAGGGATCCAATCCCTAGCACCAAAAATACAAAACAACAACAGCAACAAGACAAGAGCAGAATAGCATCTTCATATCTAATCCACTTATAAAGTAGAAAATAATTTCTGGCCAAGACAATAAAGAATACCATCAGAGATGATGTAACCAAGTATAAAAATGTAAACACAAATGAATTTTATGACAAAAACTATAATTAAATAGAAAACCAACAGCAGAAAGAGGAAAGATGTAAAGTAAAATGAGCCAAAGATTACATCCACACTATGTAAGAAACTAATAAAAAAAATTATAGGATGTCAATATTTCAAATTAGTAAAGAGGTTTTTTTTAACTATTTTTTATTATTTTTGCTTTTGTTTTTTATTTTTCTTTTGGTACCAGGGATCAAACTTGGGACCTTGCTTTTGCAAGGTAGGCGGAGGAACCACTGAGCTAAATCCCAGGCCCTAAAACCATTTGATTTTAAATATGCAAAAGACATTAAAATCAAATCGTCACATCTTTACAACCTCCTAACATAAGCACATTAAAATAATCTCAAGGCATATGCCCAATAACTAGGGAAAAGTTACTAAAATCACAGACCCTAAAGCTACATAGAAAACCCATATAGTAATCCCCACCATACAAATCAGTTCAGTCTTTCCAGAGAGCAATGAAATTTGACCCTTTGGCACAGTATATCCCCTTTGGGTAAAGACTTCAGGAACACAAAAGAAAGATGAAATAAACCCTAATTTGTAAAGAAACATTCACAGATGCACTATTTACAATGAGAAAAAGTAGCAATGGTCATACATAGAGAAACTAAGAAACCACAGCATATAAACACGACAAAAAATATTACTTAAAATGACAAGTTAATGCAGTATATGTAGTATGCATAGGAAATGTGTGCAGAATTTTATATAATATATGGAGAAATTAATTTTAATGAATAAATATCACATCATGCTGACGGTAGGGCTCTGGGCCCGTGCGGGGGCTGCACATTGGCCAGGGCCTGATGTGAAACTGGAATGTGACAACCCACTCACATTTACTTAAGTTCTTGACTTTCGGGTCCACAGCCTCAGGTCCCACTACATCCTGTTGGTCTAGAGTGATGCTTCTCAAACTGCTGCCATGAAGGACAAGGCTGTTTTGATTTCTTTTGTCTCACTTCTGTTCATTAAGAAAAGCCACATGGCCAGTTGGTTCACAGCTCAAGCCACACACACGTCTGTGCACGTGTGAGTATCACAAAAGCCAAACAGGTCCCTCTCCTGTTCCAATAAATCCGGGGAATGAGAGGTGGCTGCAACGTCAAGTTGCCGTAGAGATCTGAACACTCACTCTCAGTGTTGCACCCGCCTCTTGGCAATGGTCAGTCCCCATGCTTTGGGTGGCCCTGGTCTGGAGTTCAGTGAACCCTGCCCCACTCTCGACACCAACAAAGCATCACCTAGGGGCTGCTGGATGTGAGGTCAGGCTGCCAGTCTTGACAGCAGCCCTCACGGATGCCAAGCACACAGGTCAACATCCGCTGCACTGTGCATGTTCCCCAGATGCCACACACCACCACCAGCCTCGGCCCCTGACCCCCACTCCATCTCCTGGACTAGACCCTGTCTGACTGCCCTTAACCCCAAATCCACTTTCAGTTCACCATTGCAGGCACCCGGTTCATTGAATTCCGTGGCTGTGACAAGCTTCTTTCACATGGAGTCACCACCTTCAGAAGCTCCTTATAAGGCAGGAAAACCATGTCATATTCCTAACTGAATTCCCCAAAACAGTATCTCATGCAGAGCAGGATCAAACAAGCATTGGTGGAGTGAATGACAACTTCTATGTCATTATTTGGCGCTCGATCACATGGTTTAGTCTCTCCCAAACTGTCCCTCAGTACCCTTCTGAACTGAATTTCAAATGCTTTATGGTATAGGTCTGAAGTTTTTGGTGAACTAAGCACCGGGGATCATTATAATAAAACAAACAGCCACATGGTAGAAAAACAACCTGACACACCAGCAGGAATGCCAGTTTACCTGGTTGCCTGGCTAAAGTCACTCTCAGCAGCTTGGACACTTGAACCCAGCTGTGGTAAGCCTCCTATCTGCTGTGACCAAGGCAATCCTAAGTGGGTCTTCAGGACAGCAGCTGGCATCTCCACACCCTCTTCCCTCCCTAAACCCTATCTAGCGCCTGCTCTGAGGTACATCCACCCCAGAAGGACCAAGGTGGATGTTTCTGCACTAAGCTGAAGAGGGTTCTAATGATCATTGTCATAATGCACTAACCAGAAACTTCACTGATACCCAAGACTTTACTTTGACATCTAAAATCAAAAAGAAGTCAAGAAACAACTAGGGGCTTCATAATGATTCCCTTTGACAACTTCTCCCACCCTATGACCAAATGATAAGAGACAGGAACAGCTTCAGAAGCCCATATATTGTTAAAACCCATGCTTTAATATGTGTGTGTGTGGTTGTGTGTGTGTGTGTGTGTGTGGTATGTGCATAGCTATTTTTTTATTATTATATTGTATTAGCTACAAACTATTTAGAGTAACATCAAGGACAAAGCCCCTTCTTTTGTACTGCTTGCCATTTAAGAAAGTTGAAATATTCCCAAAGGTCAAGGTCACACACTTCAAATCAGCAAGTGAACAGTCATTTCAAATAAAAATACACTACATTGTCAATCAGTAGGTGTCCAGGGAACTCTGTTTACCATAGTGTTTGCTTGGAGACCAGCCTCCCTGGAAGGCAAGAAGGGGAGCAAGTGTGTGCGAGCGATGCAGTCAGGAAACAGCACCACCGCGGAGCACTTGTTTTCCTAACTACAGAGCAGCATCTCCCGTGGAAAACAAGCAGTCATTGCCGCAAAGAGAAACATGACGTGGGGATGGAGTCACAATAAATCCCCGTCCTGGACAAGTTACATACTAACGCCACTGGAAGACTGTGCTGACGCATCCCTGCAAAAGGGACCAGGGTGCGATATTTCATCAACAGTTTTTTAAAAAGAAAAAAATTTTAACTAAATTTTAGCTGCCAGAAATCATAAAATTAACCTGAATGCTTAGTAATTTATGGTACATCCACAAACTGCGATGCTCGTTGGACATTTACAATTGACTTGTAGGTGAGCCCTGACTGATACGAAACACATATGCAGTATTTTTGAGTGAAGAAAGAAGAACAAATCAGCACTGTAATTTTACAATGTACACAACATGTACACTCTGCCTGGTCTCATCCATGTTATCTCGGGGAGGGATTCTTCAACTCCATGTTCTTTTCTGGCATTTTGTAATTGCTCTTCCAGAACTTGAATTTGCCTTTTATTTGAAAAATAAAAACCTTCTTTTCTTAACTGAACATTTTTGGTACCCAAGTTTATGTACGTGGACCAGACCAGAAAAGGTTCACTTTTCTTGAACCTGGTTTCCCTGGCATTAAAGACCCAACTGCGTGGCTGTATGCGTCTGCACACTCTCCTTACTCAGAGTGAAATGTGGGTGAAATAACTAAGATTATCTTGTAGCTAAGGAATTTGGAAACACAAGCAAAACAGAAGCGATGAGGAGAGTAATCTCAGGGAGGCAGAAGACACTGTGATTACCACTGAGAAAAATGAAACTAATCAAGGACACAGTCCCCCAGTTGGATGCCACCCTTGTTTACAGAGAAGGACGACAGTGTGGAGTCTAGAAAAGAAGCTGAGAAAGAAAAGGAGGCTGTGACGCCTCCTCCAGGGCCAAGAGAAGCTGATAGGGTTGGAGCCGACAGGAGAGGATTCAGGGCCTCCACGCTCCACAGAGGCCAACAGAGAACAGAGCAGGGTTGGTGCCCTAAAGACAGTGACATCCTAGGAAGGAGGGACAGAGAATGAGCAAGAAAGATCTAGAAGGTAATTTCTAGCAATGGTAAGAGTAATAAGGAGTCTGAGTGTCGGGGTCTTTTTATAGATGGAGAACTAGAGATGAGGAAGAGGTTTCCGGGAAACTGAGAAAACAAAGGAAGAGCACCCTAACTGGACCAGAAAGCACATGCAAAGGCCGCAGCTCCAGAAAAGCGCTGCCTTTTTTCACAGGACAGAAAGGAAACCCAGGTCCTGTAGGAGCGTGAGAATACAGGTGACAGCAGAGGCCGGCCAGCTCCGGGGGCCACAGGCAAGGGAAGAGCTGGGCTTCACTCTAACTGGGATGCAAGGCCCTTGGAGGGCTTAAAAGTGATAAGTACCACGGTCTCGTCGGCATAAAGCTCATTCTGGCTACTGGAAAAGAATTGTGGGGAAGAGGTCAAGAAAATATACAGTAAAAGACCTATCATACAGTGTAGACTCATGCTGGCCAATGGAGTACAACTAGCCACATATGGATATTTAAAGTTCAGTTAAATTTTCATTCCTCAGTTGCACTGACCACACTTCAAGCATTCAATAGCCACCCCACCTCTCAGGAGCACAAACACAGGCGACTCCATCATCACTTCGAGTTCTTTTGGACATTTCTCTTCTACACAAGGCCAGAAGGTGGCCTAGCGTGGGAAGGTGGCAAGGAAAGGGGAAAACCTGGGCAGATTCAGGAGGTACTTTAAGGACGAAGCCCACCGATATAGAATACAGATTTAGGGACGTGTGGAAAGGACTGAATCAAGGACAATTTCTAACTGGTCAGTCTTTATGCCAAAAATCACCCACCTCACTCTATTCAACTCCTGCTTTCAGCAAGCAATCATCCACCTCTTAATTCAACCTCTCAAGAAGGCACTTCATGAATATTTCAAAATCCGGAGCACCGATATTCTCAGTACATTTTGGATTCTAGAGCAAATCAGACAAGAAGTTTTCTTTTGGTTTAGTTTGGTATGGTTGTTTTTGTTTGTGTTGCTGGAGATCGAACCAAGGACCAAACCCATGCTAGGTAGTGTTTTATCATTGAGCTACAGCCCCAGACTTCAAATTAGCTAGGATTACAGGTGTGCATCACTATGCCCAGCCAGACAAGACTTTTTAAGTGCAAAACTTAGGCACATGCATATGAGAAGTAGATATGCAGTAAGGAACTAAAGGTTCCAGATCAAGTTTATCGAGCATGAAGTGTACAGAAAGGGAAACTACAGTGGAGAAAGCATTATCAGAAAACAAACTGGATAGCAGGGGATCAATGACACTAACAGGTCAGCAGTAAAACAGAACTGCCACAGAACAAGATTGCAAAATCCAAAACCTGGGATTCAACAGCAAATCCACAAAAATAAATTTATCTACAGAAGTAAAGCAGGAAAAAAAATGCATATAATCAGAAGACAACATAGGTTTCTCCACTAAAAGCAAGGATAAATCATGCTTGTGGCCATGAAATGTTAAGGGAAAAAAAACAGAAATATGAAGGTAGTGATGATTTTTTTTTTTTTCAGGATGCTCTCACTTGGAATGTTTTCCTCTCTACAGAAGATTCCAATACCTTGGAGATACATGGCCCAGTCCCACTAAATAAAGGCAGAGTCCAAACAACTAGGTTTTGATGCCACTATAAATGTATTGTTCCATTGAAGCATCATGTACTAACTTTTTTCCTAGGTATAAAACCCAGCTCTTGCTCTGGGTATTTTGGGCAGTGTGGGTGCTGTCACTAGCAATGGCTGGGAAGGGACAGGGCAGAACAATGGGACAGCTACTGTTATGCTCACAGGACAGGCAGCATTATGAGAGCCATGGGTGAATGGAGACACTTAGCTAAACACCCTGGGCAGTGCTACCAGGAGGCTGTAATCCATACGAGCAGTTCTTGGCTTATACGTTTAAAAAGGGAAATGTAGAAATACTTTATCCACAGTACGATCTTTTCTAGTCATTTCTTATTTTTGCTTTACTTTTCAAAAGAGATGGTTTTCTGCAGACTGCATCTCCTCTGATAACCTATGTTAATATGAGAAGTGGGTTTGCAAGTTAAGCCAGAAAGCCCATCAGTCTGAGCTGATGTGAATAGGAATAAAAACAAGCGTGAGCAGAGCTTCCTTCAAAGACAACAATGATATTCATCACTTTCACTACAGGCAGAGCACCATGTAGGATTCAGAGTCTCTTGGGCAGCCCTAAGATCCTATGCATGCCACCTCTCCTTCTCAGAGGGATTAGGGCAAACCCTTCCACCACAGATTCTCCAGCTAGAGTGAGGAACAGCAATGAGTAGCTTCTAATGGGCAGCTATGAGGACAACAACCCTGAGGCAAGCACTAGCAAGTGGGACGCCCAGGCTCAGAGAAATCCAGGGAAATTAAAGCACTTGCTGAAGTCACGTGGCTACTAAGTAGTAAGGGGGGTGGATTTGAATTCAGGCCAATTTGGCCGCCACAGGCTGCCTAGTGCATCTGAGAAGCAGATGTCATTTTGGTGGCAGGAGCCAGGTGGGTGGCTGTCGGCAAGCACAGCTGTCATCTCGAGGGCTTGGAGAAAACAGCAGTTTGTCTTTTTTTTTCTAGGCCTTTTCATTCAATGAAAGCGGGAGAAGCAGCAAAAGGAGGGCAGTCCTCTGAGTGGCCTGTGCCAGGCACTGTTAGGCTTTCTGCAGGGAGGAGAGGTGTCCAGCCCTCAAACTCCAAAGGATGGCTGGAGTCCCCGGGACGTGACCGCTCCTGGCTGACAGGTCCCTGACAAAAAAATTTCAAGACTCAAGAGCCTGGGCTCTGAGCCCTGGTGAAGTAGCTGCAAGGGTTCTCGGCCCCTGCAGTCCAGCCCTCATTGACTCGTGTCTCCATACTAGCCTGGGTGAGATAACTCACTCCGACTGGGGCTCCTTCCAAAGCCTCAGGCTGAAGACTCAATGGCAGAACCGACCAAATGGCACGTCCAAAGGAACAATACAGTTCTACCCTCAAAATACAATATGTGAATGTCTTCCACCCCTGCTTCTATACTACCCTCATGTTCCAGGCCTTATGTCCTCTTTCTTCCTGACCAACCACACCACTAATCCCTCTACCAGACCACAAAGCCTATTTCTAAGAACGGCTGGGGATGGAGACTTCCCTGTCCAGATCAACACTTTTTACAGTCACCCCCACCCCAAAATTCACCAAGACAAGAAAAGTAACACTTGGTCTGATTAGGAGAAAGTTTTTGCAATTATAATTCACTTAAAAGAAACTTCAGCCTGTTGGCCAACTGCCTGTGTAGTGTACATGCAGCGGAGTTGCTCTCCAGTGATTTTATGTCATGAACAGTAAGTCCTCATGTTCCATCTCTTCATACTTCTAAGTCCTAGAAGAAACAACTGCTCCAGGCCCCTCCTACCTGAGTTCCTCTGGAATTTGAGCCAATCGGAGGGAAGGCTAGAAGTGAGAGCCCATCGCTACTTCTGCTACAACTGGGAGAAAAGCCCCACTCAGGAGTGTAGAGGTGGAATCTGGGCCCTTCAAATGGCAGAGCTACTCACAGATGCAGACTCTCTAACCTAGGGACTGTGCAGCTCTGAAATCCACACCCCAGCTCTATTCCAGTTCCCAGTATTCCCAGGGGCCACA
Organism: Fukomys damarensis; assembly: GCF_012274545.1. Lineage (NCBI taxonomy): Eukaryota > Metazoa > Chordata > Mammalia > Rodentia > Bathyergidae > Fukomys > Fukomys damarensis. The sequence continues at coordinate 39,840,277 of NW_022900924.1, read as the reverse complement.
CAGTCCTGGTCCATTTCTTTTATTCTCCCACCTTCCTCACTTGGGTCCTTGAATAGCTACAAGCCGTGAAAAGCTTCTTGACCTTCACGCAGTGTGTGTGTTCTGCTGCTAAATTGGGCCATGTCTTTATCGGACTCTCCTGGGTTTATTCTGCCCCCTCCACCCAGACCTCTACTCCCACTGTCATCATCTAACCCAGGTGCTCCGCTCCAGCTGCCCAGCAGTGTCCCAGTTGGATCTCATCCAAGGCTGCCTCACCTCCCTCAGTCCACTTCAGAACAGCAGCACTAAGTGACCACTGTCCACACACTGTTCTCTTGCCCCAGCTGGCTGGCCCAGTAGGGTTGGCCTCCTCAAGACCAGCCTCACCTTCAAGTCCCCCCAGTGATGCTCTCCTCTGTAAGTTTCCTGCTCTACACACATGCCGACTTGGGTCTCACCTCTGTACCTTTGTTGTCTCCGCCTCCTCCTCCTCCTCCTC
>NW_022900924.1:39830220-39839455 GCF_012274545.1 Fukomys damarensis | reverse complement strand
CCTCCTCCTCCTCCTCCTCCTCCTCCTCCTCCTCCTCCTCAGTTCTAAACCTAAATATCTTAGAAGTGCTTCCACTCTAACCTCCTGACACATCAGGCCTTAAATTCCATTTCTGTGATGCACCAGTCTTTGGGCAAATGACCTAACCTCTCAGTAATGACCTGTAATGCGGGGCAACAACAATAACTGCATCTTCTAAGCCAGTTACTGTTAAACAAATTAAACAAATGATGTATGTAAAAGTACATAGAACTTGTTTGTTTCATACTCAATACATGAACGTAGTGTACAAAATCCACTATGATATTCATGTCATACTCGGGCTTACCATTTATTCACACCCTCTCTGCCTGCTATAGCATCTACCTCGCTGCTGGGTGCGTGGTGGGCTCTAATTAAGCAGTAATACTTGCTAATTAACACAAAATACAATTGTTTCATTTTTAATCTTACCACGAGAAGCACATGCTATTCTGAACCTCAAGCAACATTTTTGGTCTTGAGATACATTCAGATGCATTAAATTCTTGTCATTGTTGCAATGCCCTGATGTTTTGGCCCTAAAAATAGATGCTCTTATTCACATCTTCACTGTGCATGGGGACAAGGAGTGTCCTCGACTGATCACAATACTGGATGTCAGCAGCAGAGTGAGCCAAGTTCTGGCTACACCCACAGAGACCAGGTCTCTCTTATCATCTCCGGAGCACAGGAGCCCTTCTACCAAGCTTCCTGGGGCACCAAAAGTTACAAAGCACAAAACACCCAAAAAGTAGCCAAGTCACCCTTCCCTGGACTTTGAAGGGTGAAAATCAGGACATTGTAGATTATATGACAAAATAAAAACACCATATTAGCTCTTTTTGTAAACTTTTTATCACAAGCATACGTTCATGATGTCAAAATAAAAACAGAAAAATCAGAAAAGGTGCAGGCTGAAGAGCATAGGCTCCCAAAAGTGCCGGTTTCAGTCCTCTGCTCTTGTCCCTTTTGTTCTTTGTTCAGACCTCAGCTATTCCACAACTTCCACCATTTTTATCCCACCTGTGACAGAGATACACAAAGTGCTTTGAAGACAAAGCAAAGGAAAGGTCTGGCTTAGCTTGAGTCATGGGGGTTTTCCTACAGAACACCCAAGCTAGCTTTAAAGGCTCTCCAGGGCTTTCCCAGAAGGATGAGGATTTGGGAGAAGGCATCATCGCCAAGAAAGAGCATGGGCAAGCACACGGAAGGCTGAGGAAACTTTTGACAAGTGAAATTAATTAGAATCACTTTATTTTTTCTCTCATTGAGTTTATTGGTACATTCTAGGTATACAGTACAGTTACATTCATCATTGGGATCTTGTACCTTCACATGACAGGTCTCGGTTCTCATTTTTCCCCTTGTCCCTGCCCTCCCTTCACCCACTCCTCCCCTCCCCACTTACAAACACTTTATTTCCATTTTTTCATTTTCTCATATTTTTTCCCTTATTCCCTTTCCCCTACCCTTCCCACTTTCCCTACACCTTTAGCCCTTTTCTTCCTATTTTACATTGTCAATTATATCATTAGGATCTTATGTACTATTATAGTTTTTCACACCAGAGAAACTATTCGGTATTTACACATGTGTGACTTATTTATTTCACTTAGGACTATATCCTCAATATGGATCCATTTTCCTATTTGCCCATCAGTTGGACACTGGATAAAGAAGACATGATTTTTCTATAAAATGGAATACTACTCAGCAATAAAGAATGAGAAATTAGATTTATTCATGGGAAAATAGAATCACTTTAAAGTTACATCTCCAATTTTGATGGAGATTAATGCCAATGTGTCTTTTATTGTACTTTTTTATTTAAAATGTTAATTTACAACTCCAAAAGAGGATAAGAAGTCTGTTAGCTCCTCTGTTTTGTTTTACCATCACATATCAGTTTATCTGTTGATTAGAACTATTTTTCCCAACAAGTAATCACCATCTGGGAGGTCTCAATGCCTATAAGGCAATGTACACAGCACAATAGTAAAAAGCACAGAACCTACAGAGACCCACATACCTGTACACCAGTGATCAACGCAGTATTATTCACATTAGCCAAAAGGCAGAAACAACCCCAATGTCCTTCAGCAGATGAATGGATAAACCGAATGCAGTGTAGATATACAATGGAATATTATGCAGCCAGAAAAGGGAACGGAATTCTAATACCTGGCATAACAAGGAGGAGCCCGGAAAATACAGTAAGTGAAATCAACCAGGCATGGAAGGAAACACCCTGTGTGATTCTACTTGCATGAGCCACCCTAAGCCACAGAGACAGAAATTAAAATCATGACTGGAAAAGGCTAAGAGGATGGGAAAGGTAGAGTTTAGTCCAAAAGATAACAGAGTTTCAGCTTGGAACAATGAAAACCTTCGAGACACAGACAGTAGTGATCGTTCCACATCAGTGTGAATGTACTTAATGCCACTAATTGCACAGTGAAAAATGATTAAAATGTTCTAAAAATAGGCAAGAACCAGACAACTCAGATTGAAATACCAACTCTACTGCTTACTACCTGTGTGAGCTTTACACTTCAGTCTCACCTATAAGACGCTAATAACAGTGTATAACACAGGGCTGTTATGAGGATTAAATGAGCCAGTATATGCATAAGAGTGTGTGCCACAAACAACACTTAGCATCCAAGAAACGACCTATCACTGGGTCTTCAACTCTGGCACACATCAGAGTCACTTTTCTTTTTCCTCACTGAGTTTATTGGTACATTTTAGGTATACAATACAGTTACATTCATTATTGGGATCTTGTGCCTTTACATGACAGGTCTTGGTTCTCATTTTTCCCCTTGTCCCTGCCCTCCCTTCACCCCCTCTTCCCCTCCCCATTTACAAACATTTTATTTCCATTTTTTCATTTTCTTACATTTTTTTCTTTTCCCTTATTCCCTTTCCCTTACCCTTCCTACTTTCCCTGCACCTTTAGCCCTTTTTTTCCTATTTCACATTGTCAATTATCTCATTAGGATCTTGAGTACTATTATAGTTTTTCACACCGGAGAAACTATTCGGTATTTATACATGTGTGGCTTATTTATTTCACTTAGGAGTAGATCCTCAGTATGTATCCATTTTCCTATGAATGAATCTAATTTCTCATTCTTTATGGCTGATATATTTACTATATCACATTTTCTTTACATATAAATATTTTTCTTTATTCATCTGTTGATGGGCATCTAGACTATTACAACAGCTTAAGCCATTATGAATTGCGTGACTATAAACATGAAGGTACTTGTGTCACTGTAGCATGATTTTTTTCACTCTTTCAGAAAGATACCAAGAAGTAGAGCTGGATCAACCAGTACTTCTCCTTTTAGTTTTGCTGAAGAATCTCCATCCTGATTTCCATGGTGGTTGTACTAGTTTCCATGCCCCCCAACAATGTGGACAGGTTCTTTCCCTCCTCCATCCATACCAGCATTCATTGTTTTTTGTGATTTGATGATAGCCATTCTGACTGGAGTGAGACGAAAACTCATGTAGTTTTGATTTGCATTTCCCTAACAGCTAAAGATGTTGAATATTTTTTCTTATATTTATTGGCCCTTTGAACTTACTCATTAGTGAAATGTCTAGTCGGTTCATCTGTCCATGTTTTGGTTCAGTTATTTGTCTTAGGGGAATTAATTTTTTAGTTCTTTATATATTCTAGAGGCTAATCCTCTCTATCAGAAGAATAGCTAGCACAGACTCTATCCCATTCTGTACGTTGTCTCTTCACTCTCTTAACCATTTTCTTTACTGTGCAAAACTTTTGGATGTACTTCCCTCATTGATTCTTGATATTATGTCCTGTGTTATCTCCCACAGATAAAACTTCTGGTTTTATACCTATGTCTTTGATCCATTTTTATTTGACTAGTAGAGTGAGAGATGGGATCTAGCTTCAGTCTTCTACAAGTGGATATCTAGTTTTCCTACATCATTTGTTAAAGTCAAATGTGCATGGCTTTGACCACTTTGTCAATAATCAGATGGTTGTAGGTACACAGGTTAGTTTCCATTCTTCTGTTCTATTCCAGTGGTCTACTTGCCTCGTTGGGTGCAGGTACCATTTTTTTTTAATCAGTATGGTTTCGGAATATTACTTGAAATCCAGCATTGGATGTTTCTAGCATTGCTCTTTTTGCTCAGGATTACTTTGGCTATTCTGTGTCTTTTCTGATCCTATATGAATTTTAAGAAATTTTTTCTAGTTCTGTGAAGAATATTCTTTGTATTTTCATAGGATCATATTGAATCTGTAGATAACTTTTCATAATGTGGCCATTTTCATAATAGTCTTTCTGATTCATTAATAAGAGAGGTTTTTCCATTTTCTAATGTCTTCTTCAATTTCTTCCTATGGTATTCCAGAATTTTCATTCTAGAGGTCTTTCACGATCTTGGTTAAGTTAATTCCTAGGTATTTAGTCTTTTTTAAGCTATTGAGAATGGAGTTGTTGTCCTTATTTCATTTTTAGTGTGCTCAGTGAACAGTAATTGGTGAACAGTAATGCTATTGATTTCTGTGTAATGATTATATTCTGCCACTTTACTGAATTTATTTGCCAGATCTAAAAGTCTTCTGATGGAGTTTCTGGATCTTCTACCTAAAGAATCCTATCTTCTACAAAAAGGACCAAATTAGCATTTTTAATAGTTCCAGGACATGCTGATACCGCTAGTCAGAGGGCACAATTTGATAATGTTAGCTGTCACGATCACTCCTGACAATGCCTGACACAGTACCAGACATATTAACAAACACTTGTGGAAGGAAATACAGAAAGAAGGATTTAACGAATGCCTAACATAAAGTTTTCCCACAAGTAGATGGAGATCTCAAAGGCTCTCCTGGTGAATGTCTAAACCAGTCCTGACCACCAGGCCTCCATCCATCACAGTTTTACAAAGAATTCCAGGAACTCAGAGAACCGACTGAGACACTTCAATATTACCAAAGCCTCTCAGAACTTCAGAGAATGGGAACAAAGCTCCCTCTTAGCAAACAGCCCTGATGATGGAAGGGAAGAGGAGGTACTGGGAGTACTCTCTAGTGAGTTTCACGGCCCCCTGCACCACAGTGTGCAACTAACTGTCACAGCAGGTGTCTCTCCACAGTCCTAACCCCAGCTGCACCCACTAGCTGCTCAGCTGCTGCTATTAGTGGGAAGCCTGAAGGATCCGACTCAGCCCTGCCAGGCACAAATGCAAACCTGGAAGAGTGAGTGTGTTTCTCCTCCTGGAGCAACACTTGACCAATAGGGGCTGGAAGCCAGCAGATAAACATTCCCCCTCATCCATATCTCAAGTAGAGGACTCTGCAGTGCATTCCACAGTCCCCCAGCAAGTCTCCAAAGGGATTTAGCACCAGTTGCATACTGTGCAAGCCAGCTCAGTAACTGATTCTTAAATTGGCTTTCTTTCCTTCTCTTGGTCCCTATTCCATTTCTGTTCCCTGAGATACCTTTCCAAAATAAATTGCCTAACCAAGGGCTTGCCTCAGCTTCCACATTTTCAGTTGTGACCCAGTGTAAGACATTGAACAGACAAGCGCTCGACTCATCACACAGGTAAGGAGTGGGCAGAATCAGCACTAGAGGGGCTCACTCTTCACCGAGGCCCAGTGCATGGAACAAGGCTTCACATCATCTAGTAAACTCTTTAAAAATAAGAATTCAGAGGGTAAAAGAAATTAAATAATAGTCAACTACAGAGAATAGACTATAGGTTCTGCCTTGTATCATACAGACTGTAAGCAAGGTAGTCAGAGGAAAAGATGAAGCCTAAAGCAGAAGAAAAAGATAAAGAGCCTTGAAAAATGATCAGGAGAGGAAAGCATTCTGAGAAAAGGAAACAGGCCTTACACGTGGAAGAGCCATTGACTGACCTCACCACAGTTGACAATCTAGAAACAGAAGAGAAGAGAGGGAGGACAAAGTAGCCAGGAACAAAGGAGGAGCTCAGCAACCAGGGCGACAAGAGACTTCCATGGTGGTCCATGAAGGCTTGTGAGCAGAAGTGCAAATAAGCAAATTTCTCCAATTAACCCCATGAAACTTTCTACATAACACCCAACAACCAAATTCTTGGCCTTACAACATGCAATTCACTCTTTATCTCCTCCTCTTTCTTTCTTCCTTCTCTTTCCTTCCTTCCTTTTTGTTTCTTCCTTTTTTCCTCCTTTGTTTTTTAGAGCAACTGTGTGATAATACTAGTTGGCCAGATACACTTGGCAGAATTATTTTCTTAATCCACAAAACAACCCCTTCTCTCCATTTTACAGATGGAGAAGCTAGGGTACAGGGAAGTTACAGAGCTGGGTGTGAGATTCAAACTCTGCCAGTCGGCTCCCTCTTTCATATCTGTCCCCTAAAGTCAACAAAGTCACCACTTTCTACATGATAATCCCACACAATTCCTTTCCCAATATTTCCCATATTCTGCATCCCACCTTTTGCAGAGCCTATCACCCCACTGTGATTCATTCATTTCCTAAATATTCATCAAGTTCCTAGTGTATCTGCCAGCTGCTGGGCCAATGCTAGAAATGAGTGTCCACTTAGCAGAAAAGATTCACTCAAAGTCAGAGACAGGCATGTAAAATGTTGCTGGGAGTTTGACAGAGAAGCTTATGAGTCCAGCAGGGGCAACGTAGAAATGACTCACAGAGGAAGAACTATTTGAACTGAGCCTTCCTGCTGGGAAAGGTCTTACAGACTCAGAGATGAACCAAGCCATGGAGAGATGAAACCACAAATCAAGGTAGGAGGGTAGGCCTGGATGAAACTAAAGAGGTAGGTGAAAAAACAAATTCTTCCTCACCTTCAAACAGCTGTCACTGAGCAACAACCCTAGAGGCAGGAGGAATAACCAAATGAATACATGTTGCCCCACTCAATACTCACATTGCACAAAGGTAAAAGAGAGCAAAGGTCCTCCCACTGTGCCTGAAGCATAATAGGTACATAATGAGAGTCTGTCGATCATCGTCTTCTTCCAACACCTCTTTAAATCTCATTACTTAGAGTAGCTTTCTGTATAAAATAACTGTATAAAATCAAGATCAGGCACTGGGGATGTAGCTCAGTGGTAGAGCGCACATTTGGCAAGTGCAAGGCCCTGGGTTCTGCCTCCAGCACCAAAAGTAAATAAAGACATATCAAAATCAAATAATTTTCCAGGATTCAAGGTCCAGGATTCATCTGCTCTCATCTTGATTCTCAGCTTACTCCTTGCTACTTTCCAGATAATTCTTTTTCTTTCAAACACATTACAGGCAAATAAGAAGAAATAGCCATACCTTATGTGTTTCCACATATAATTTCCCTTGTGTAGAATATTGGTCTCCTTTATTTTCTGCTCATCTCATCTATGAACTTTTTTTCAAGTATCCAATACAAGGAAGATTTTATTTTTTTCATTTAACTGTTGTTTTGTATGGGGGCGGTGTATCGTTTTTGTTTTTGTTTTTACCTTTCTCTACCACAGTACCATGGCACTTGTAGATTAAGTTTGATGTGTTTGGCACTGATGAAACTTTGCTCATATGGCTCTTAAGGTCATGCATATATGTGAGTTAAACACAGTAGGTACTCAAGAAATGTTTATTGGATTCAAAATGAAATGTTCGTTAAGTACCACAAGGAAAAACCTCACATGATGAGGCACTGCACTTTAAGATGCCTGTCGTAAAACTTTCCTTCTCTTCCTCCCCTGAAACACAGATAATGATTCATCAGGCATGTAAATAGTTCTACTCTCCCCCAAGAAACTACTCTTGACAGAGTGAAAGCAAGCATCATTTTACACTGGGCAAGATGCTTCTACAACAGTACAGGCACACAGTAAGTTCCCAATAACTAGTTTGTGGAAGCTAACTAAAACAATCAGCTTTTTCTCACACCTGCCACAATGTAGTACATTTCTCTAATAACGAAGTTTTTTAGCACAATTTGAAGAGCAACCCGAATCAATCATAGGAGAAGTCATTGTACCCATTTTACATGCTGTCCCATCCTAAAAGTTTCAGAAGTCTTTTCTTTTTTCTTCCTGGAGTTCAGTCTATAAATAGCTTATGTTAGTTAAGACCTTCACCTCTCTACACTCTTGGGAGCTATTAGTGTAACCTGCCCAACACTGGCAGGCGACAATTGGGGACAAATTCCGAAAATGGCATTTTCAAGTATTCTGTGGAAAACAAGATGTAATGGCACTGTGGACAGTCACTTCAAGTAATATGATAAAAACACGCTGTGTGCTAAATAAAATCCTTTCACTCCACTCTGCACAAGTCTTGAAAGAAAAAAAGTCGTTACAAATATGTTAGATTTTTATCCCCAAATGATCTGGAATAGCATAAAAGAAAAAAAATGAAGCGTTGCAATGAACACATTAATCCTGGATCTCCAACATCTACCCAACAAAACTGCTTTGAAACCAAAATTAACCCATAACCTGCTAAAGAAAACTTTGGAAATTTTGCTGCTGTTTTGGACCCCGCCCCCAACAATATTCTCTATATTCTGAATAAAATAGTTCAGTGTGTGAGGTGAGGGCTTCTGCCTGCCATCATGCACCTCTCGATGCATTGCCATTGCGATCGGCCGGGTGACACATGAGATCTAAAGTGGGTGGATAAAAATAACACGGTCTTCAAAAAGACATGATAAACGCCAGACAGCTGAGTCACTTTGAAGCCCATTTTGACTCCTGTAAGGGACGTTCACCTTTCTTCTGCTTCTCACACTCACAGACAGCCAGGTGGAAAACCACCCCTGGTGGGAGGAGGTGATGCGTCGTCGCTTGTTCCTCCGGGCTCTGAGGTTTCCACTCGGAATTGAACTTTTAATAATTTACCCTGGCGCACGTCAGCTCAAGTACTCATTTAGAAGAGAAAGGAGGAAAGACCAAAGAAAATCATAATCCGGTAGTCCCCAGTTTCTGCGGCCCGGGTGGCGGCACCCGAAAGCTGCTTCTCACCTTCTGATGGCAGGAAAGAGTGGGAGAAATGGGAAGTGAGCGGAGAAGAGCTCAGGGGGACACCAGGGTTGGGAATCCCCGGGCAAAGCACACGGCCACCGACAGACAGGCCGCGTGTCAGGGAGCAGGGATGGAGCCCCACCACCTACCCGCCCCGGTCTCGCCCGGGGGCGCCAGCGATCCGCACCGCGCAGCTCGAGCGGGGCAC
>NW_022900924.1:39805001-39829330 GCF_012274545.1 Fukomys damarensis | reverse complement strand
AAAAAAAAAAAAAAACGAAGAACGGCGACTTCCCCGGATTGGGAGGGGAGGGTCGGGTCGCAAATCTACAGGGCCCAAAACTGTTTGTGCCACGCACTTCTGAGCTACCTCACTTTTCTTTCTTTAAGCATCAAACGCTCAGCAAGGGACTGGAATAGAGTCCACTGAGGATAGATGTGAGTATATGTTTTATATATTTTTATAGGATAGATATAGTGCAATAATACAGGTATTTCTTACGTGTTGCAAAGGGATGGACAGTCAGAGTTTTTCTTTTCAGGGCAGAGGGAAGCTTTATGTTTTTCTCTACCTTTAGAACACCTTCTGTGTGCTTCAAGGACCCTATGTCGAACATTCAAGGGCCTGGTTTGTGGCTCTCATGTTCAGACAGACAGACAGACAGACAGACATATTCCTATCCTGCTCATCCAGGTCCTCAAAACAAATAATGAATGGGTTTGTGTTGGGGAGTTCGTGATTTGCTAACCGCGCACAACTCACGAAATACTCGCACCACCTCCTTCAAAAAAAAATGTTAAACACGGCTCAGTGCCGAGAGACTTCCTGACCACACCAAACGCACTTGTAGGGTAGGGTGTCAGCAGTTCCTGCCAGTTAATGCAGCAGAAATAGCGAGAAACAGTGGATTGTTACGCCTCTCGTAGATCAGATAGCGCTTAAAGCTGTTTATTGCTGTTATTTTTTGCTAAATTATTTCCCTGTTTCTCACCCAAGTTCTCCGTGGCTCTCTAGATCTGTCTAGATTTCCATACCCTCAAGCAAGACTTGAGCAGACCACATAATTCTTGTAATTCACAATTCCTTCCGAGTGTGCCTTATGGAAATGAAAGAGGCCGCGGCATAGAGCGAAAAAATCAGCACTGTTGCTATCCCGACATCAGCCGAATACTCTACACCAGTGTTTGTTTGAGTCTTACTCCCACCACTTTGCTGTCTTCTACGTAGCGTCTATTCTGTTCATGGATGACACACTCTCCAAATACAGGGGAAAACGATTCAGAACAGTCAAAACTTGTAATTTAATCTTAGATTCATTGTAAATTAAATGTGAGGCCCTGTTTTTCATCTTTCGGACGGATAAAGATATATTGAGTTAGGCTTGTTGGAGAAATAGGCCCTCATGTACGTTGTTGGTAGAAATAGCAACGGGAAACTTTGGAAGGAGATTTAATAATATCCATCATAATTTTATTTGCCTATACTGTTTTCTCTGTGATTCCTTGTCTAGACACTTATGCTACAGATAAATTCAGACCACGTAAGAATATTTGTTGGTGTGCTGTTTATAGTGACAATAGGCTGAGAACAACGTAGACATCCACCTGCAGGGAGTGATTAAAATATAGTACTCTTGAAAAAAAAAGAACTGTTCTACATGTGCTAATGTGGACCAGTCTCAAATCATATTACTGGATGAAAATAACAAGGTGCAAATCAGTGCATAAAATCGAGGAACGTGTGTAAGGCTGATAAAACACAGCAAGTACTCTAGCACACTCTATGTACCACGGGCCCTCCTTCTGGCTGACTGTACCTGTGGTAAATGTTTTTAAGGTTGCTCCTCAAGACAGACATGTACACCTGCCTGTACGGTTGGCCTTTCGATGTCTCCAGAAAAAGACAAAAGGAACTATTGACTTTAGGATCTGCAGATAGAAGCAGAAAGCCTGAGGTCAGAGGACGATTTACTACTCCTCTTTACCTTTTCATATGAGTCAAATTTTTAGTATGTGCAAGAATTATGTTAAAAATTAATAAGACCTCAGGTGTAGAAAACACTTCAAGTTCAATAACCAGTCAGAGTAAATGCAGGTTGAAGACAATTGCTGCATCACTGTACCGAAGCCTGCCAACTTTTTCCACAGATTAAAATTATAGAAATGGCACCTGTATCGCCAGCTGAATTAATCAGTCAAAGATGCTTCTTGCAGCCAAAGGCTACTTGTCTGGTGGCTTGACTCACCACAGGCTCCACCTGTTCCCTCCCAGAGAGCTGAGGAGATGTCACACTTCAGTCTCATCTCTGCGCGCCGGAATGCCATTGGCATGCCAGGTGGAAAGGTCTAAACAGGGGGAAATTGAAACCATCTAAACACAAAGGATTAAATCAGATACTACGCAAAATGCCTATACAAATCTTAAAGCGATAAGTATGAAATAATTGTTTCAATATTTTTGTAATAAAAACATTTTTGTAGTGCATTGCTTAACATATAATGCTTATACAATATTACTGCAACTGGATAAAAAATCAACATGCAGTTTGCCATGGCCAAAAGGATATAATAAATTTAAATAGTTAAGTTTGGAATTTGGTTATAAGAGATTTTGTTTCTACTTTGAAATGACTCCATTAATGTTAATTTTTTATGTAATATAAAGAGCATGACAAAAGTATTAGTAAAAGCAAATTCACTAAAGAAAGATTTATTAATCAAAACATTTTAGGGGTTGAGTGTAGTGGCACCGCTAGTAGTCCCAGCTACTCAGGAGGCTGAAACAGGAGGATTGCTTGAGCCCAGAAGTTCAGAGCAGTCTGACGTGAGAGCGTGACCTTGTCTCAAAAAATAAAAATTAAGAAGGGGGCTCATTTGAAGAAAAGGTTCTATTTCAATTACTAGTACCTTTAAATATAATTTTGCAAGTTCTACAAATGAATTTCTAACTGGACTGTTTTTCTACTCACCAGTTTCTGCACATGGATCTCAACAACCAAGAAAGAAAAAGAAATGATGGGCAATTTTAACTTCAAACATGAATTCAAAGCCTTAACCTGGAGATTTTGGAAGCCATTGAGACTAAGAACTGACTTTTGCCTGTCAAGGTATGGCGGCCACCACCTCACTCCATCAGTCAAAAGCTCCCATGATGCTCGAGGTAGAGCCCTAGCTCCAATGGTGTAACACTCTGGGGCCTCTCCTTCAGACTTTACCTCTCACCCCAGCACTTCTGGAAACATCAACTCACTGTCCCCTAAGTACAAATGAACTTGTAACAGATGAAAAGATCTTTTCATTCACAGTGGCAGATAGGGGACTGATCCCACTCCCTTCAGTACCCTCACACCTACACAAGCAGAACTTTATTGGGGGGGTGGGTCTCTTCAGCCTTGAAAGGTACAAGCAGTTGATCCAGAGAGTGACCAACCTGCTGCTGAGAGAAATAGGTTTTTATTGATTTGCTGCAGTGGGCTAAAGTCCAGTAAATTTCCATTAGCCAAGAGTATGGTTCCAGAAGCTATTTCCTCTTGTGATGCATTTGGACCATAGAGTTTTTGTGTATCTGGCATCATAATCATCCTGGGTGGAACCCCCTGGCCTTGCACTTGGTAGGTTTTTGACAGTCTGTCAACTCTGACCAAGAGCTGCTGCATTACTCTGACAGCTCGCGTCATCATCTTGTGTAAACCTCCTGGACTTATGGCAGGTGAAGGACTGTTAGTGTTTGGAGATGCTGAAAAAACATCAAGGTGGAAAGAAAAGAACCACATACCACCTCCAACAGGAAACAGGCTATATTAACCCTGAGTCATAGCATTGGATGAAGCATGATCGGACTGTCTACTTGCAGAGTTGAGTAGGAGCTGACTCAAGGGTTAAGACTACAAAAGGGACAGACATAATATGAAGACAGACATCCTGTGCATTTTATCCCATTTTAGTCACCCATCAGACATCTGCAGGCCCCAGTGAAGTCAGCGTCCTCAGCAAAAGTGGCCTTGAGGTCACTGGGAAGTAACCCAGGCAACTGATATCACAACCCACACGTCAGAGGTGCCATCTGCAGAAAAGCCAGTAGGAACCTAACAATCAATGTACCACCCAGCTGTGGGACATCCAAAATTAGTGATTTTAAAATTGTTAAGAGCAAAGGGAGCTAGAGGGTTTTTTCTTGAACACAATTTCTCATTTCATGCCAACATTGTGCAGCTGTGGTTTTATCAGGGCCTCATGACGTGTATTTCACAAAGGGCACCCAAGAGTTTATCCACCCAGCCTTCAGTCCCACCACTGTCCCACAGTGGCGGGCCCTAATTATCTTTCAACCTCTGTTGAAAGTTCTCTCCTATTTCTATCTTCTTAATCCTTTCAAGACCTAGCATTTTGGACTGGAGATGTAGCTCAGCGTCAGAGCACTTGCCTAGAATGCATGAGACACTTGATTCTCTCCCAGAATCACCAAAAAAAAGGCAACTTGGTAACTTTGTCCATGAATCCCTTTCTGACACCTCAGAGATGAATCTAAAAATCACAACCCCTGTTGTCTATCCTCATCGTTGGAAGCTTCTTTATGATAGCTCTTGTACTGTGATGAAATTAGTCTTCGTTCCTTGTCTTATACCTCTATATAGGGACCAAAGCCTATGAAAGAAGCTACATTTCTTAGTATCCTTGCACATTATGAAAGCTCAGAGTTGGTGGAATATTGCTCTCCTAGAATGGTTTTATTTTAGGCACTCAGTAAATATCCAGCAAATTGTGATAAATATGTTTTGCAGTCTACCTTGGATCTTTTCAATAAGATTCATCGCTGCACAAATGTCATTCCAGGAGCTGACAGAGGTTACATTAAAATGTGATGTGAATATTAGTTGTGATGACAAATGCCAAAAAGGGGAATTGGGTAATTCTACAGAGGAAAAAGATATTCTAATCATTTTAATTAATGGGATAGTTCTTGACCTCAACTATGTTCCAACCGTGTACAGTGTGATCCCGGTTGAGGCTGTAAATGGTGAGACTTGTTAGGGATAAATAAGCATAAAGTGTTTTATTATGGTAGTTAAACTTTGCAAGAAATGTATTACTAAATATAGGACAATAGGGCAATGGTTAAGAAGTTAATGTCATTTTCTCTTTGGGATAATGTTATATGTAGCCATAAAAATCGTGTAGTATAAGAATATTCCTTGGCATAGAAATATGGTTACTATAGCATAGAACAAAATATAAATTGGAAAGGGCCATACGTTAACAGTGGCCAACTCTGAGTGTTAATTTTTTTTCTTATGTACCTTTCTGTATATAAATCTTTTGCCCTGAGCATCTATTTTTTGGTGAGTGAAGAGAAAACATTAACTTTTTATAGTATCACACCATATCAATTTCCTCTTTCATCTGCCCTCCTCACTTGCCCCCTTCACCACCCATATAAAAGTAAACAGGTTTTGCTATTAGATTCATAAACCATCTGCCTAGCTGGAAGGTAGGTTCACACAGACATGCGCAGACTCCTTGAGCAGCTCTTAATATCAAGGTGATATACTCTGTTATTCAATTTATGAGGAAATCTGAGATGCCTGCTCACCTTTTCGGATTTCATGATGTGCAGTACTCCCACGGGCTTGGCAAGAACCTGACTCATAAGAGACTCACAGAGGTGGGCAGATTGTCTTCCGTCTAGTCTGACAACAATCATCCTTCTTCAAGCCCACCATTTCCGTGCACACACAGGAATAAATGTCCTCCACTCTGGGGTGGAGAACCTCAGCATGGGCAGTCATGAAATACCATGAGCCAGAGAATGCTTTTCAGATTTCCCAGGAGTGGGTAAAAGCCAATTATCTAAATATGACACATATTGACTCCAAATTCCAAAGAAGCTCACCAAAACATTGTGTTTCATTCTTAGTGATAAGGAGCTCAAGAAGAAAAATTTGACCTTCACTTTTCTTGGTTATTGAATGCTCTCTGAGATATCACTGGCATGGAAAGCCCCTGTATTTCCTCGGAATATGTCTCCTGCCCTCCACCACAGAGCACTCACCACTCCCTGTTATCTAGATCAGATCTATACATTATCATCAATACAAGGATTCAAATCACATGCCATAGACATTGATGGTTAAGATTAAGAGCTGGTAAACTGAGGTACTGGGGCCAGATTCTGCCTGTAACCTATTTTTGTAGATAAAGTTTAGTAGCTATGCTCATCCATCTATATATTGTCTGACAGTTTTGTTTGTTTTTTTTTCTGCAATGGCAAAGCTGTAATGGAAAGTGTATGAACTAAATAAAAAAACTATTTACTATCTGACCCTTTATACAAAAAGCTTGCCAAATTTTGGTCAAGATGACTGCAGACTCTATATTGTGAAACAGGATATCAGAGACTGGATACGACCTTGAATAAACAATCTAGCCTAATGAGGAAACTGCTTTCTCCATATCAGTAGTTGTGAGCTTAATATCAAGAATTCATGAATTTGCTTCAGATCACCTTTGGGACATCAACCAACTTAAAATCGCTCCCTTGCTCACTTTACTATGGCTCATCATTATTCTCCATTCTATTCACAGCCATTAGCTAGAATGGGAAGATTATAACAATCAACAAACCTGCTTCTCCTTGGTTCTTAATGATGACACTAATTCCAGCAGTTCATCTAGGACTACAGTCTTGTTTCATATTTCTCTTTGTTAGGGAGGACAACACCAGCTCTTGATCCTTCCTAGAGTAGTAATTACTACTCCATGGGTCTGGAAGCCAATGTGGAGAGTCTGCTAAAGCTATACATTCCCATAATTCTCTCAAGAACTGGGCCACTATCCACAAGATGAGCCTGGGGTCCCACAGGGCCCATCAAGAGATGCTTAGGGTCAGAACTGCATACACCACCAAGCTTCAAGTAAGCCTGGAGAGAGAGAGCGGTGTGCCTCAAGGCTCCAGTTCTGCTCAGAGTCAATTTCTGATAGTCTCTAAACAGTGTGAAGAGCACAGTTACTGGGGGAGTGGCCACAGAGAAGGGTAGGAAGAAGGTTCACAGTGTCCATACTTCATAATATTGCATATTCTTTCCTTAAGCAGCCCCCATCCCCTTCAGTTAAGGAGCTGTGAATGCACCAGCTAATTCCTGTCTGTGGCCTTGACTATCTACATGGTGGTGTGACTCAGACCCAGCTTGGGGTTGCAGAGGGATGGGATGTAGCAACTTTGTGGAATGCCCACTGTTTACATTCCTGGGAACTCTGTGAGGAATCACAGCCAGACTTATCTTGAACCAGACAACCCTGAGATCTGTTCATCACATTTGGACTGCTGCCTGCTCTCGTCATAACCACACTGGCTTTGCTCCTCGCAGTGATCAGTACCACGCACAATGTCCGCCCAGGACTCCTCATGTCCACAGGGATCAGAAGACCACTTCAATGGCAATTCCTGTCATAAACATCCTGAGCTGGGTGTAACAATTAGTAAATTGACTTTCAAAGATTCTGAGCCCCACTGGAAACATATTTAATAGATTAAATTTAGCATTTCTATCTCTTGAGTCCTTTCCCTGTGCTGTGCCAAAAGATCTCTAGCCCATTGTCATCATCTAGCATGAGCCAGCATTTGATTCATATTTGTACTGGGCAACTCTGGTTTGCATTAGAATCGTAGCCCATGGTAATATGATCTATACAGAATTCATGCTGAGTAAATCCATATCAATCAGCTCAGCCGGATCCAAATTCGTGTTTTGCCCTCCTTGGTTAAACATTCTTAAAATCCATCTCCACAAACATGGTTCAATTTTGTAGAATTTGCTGCTTCCTACAACTCCTTTGAGTATGATTTCCGGGTTTCCCCACTCTGATTCTGCAGTTTTACCCTTGGAAACTAGACTGAGTTACCAGAGAAAATAGTTACCCTAAAAAATACAGGGGGGATGCACAACAGGGAAAATGTTAACTTGCTCCTGAAGGGAATTTTTCATTCACTAGAGAAGAAAAGCATCTGGGGACACATTCCAATGTGTTCCACATTAGGGACTTTCCGTGTTCCCTATACACACCTAGACTTCTCTGTTTCAGTTATAGGGATTCTACTCTTTTTTTATTTATGTTTTGATTTGGACATAAATGCAAGTAATTGAAATATCATGTTTAGCAGTAGGACTTGATTTTAAGGGATCTTACACTACAACTCAGGAAGTAATCATTTTGTCGTGGTCATAAAAAATACTCTGATTCATCTTATTCTTTGAAGAATTGGAGAGCGTGTCCATTCCTTACATCAGATTATCTAATGTTCTGATTTCTTCCATCATTATTCCTCCATCTCCAATGTCTACGGCAGGAGACATATTTCCCCACTGCATTAGGGATCTGTGCATCTAGTTCTACATGACACAGAAGCTAACTTGATCGACCTGTTTCCACCTTCTCTCTTGAAATTTGAGTGAAATACTCATTGAGAGTTTGAACTGAGAAGACATTCTAAATACTTCTCACTTTCTTGAGGACTTGGTGCTTGCAATATAGTCTGTGAGACAAAATGTTTAGGGTTCTACTGCTGTAAAAAGTAGAAGCTGCCTGTAAGATGAGCAGTAAGAAGGGATACTGTGGAAAAAGTAATGGGTGACTCCCAACACTGAAAGATAGGCTGTGCTGTCAGAAATCAAGGCTCCTATAAGCTAAAATCTAAGTGGATCAAAGATCTAAATATTAAAACAGAAACACTAAACTTGCTGGAAGATAAGTTAGGTAGAGCTCTGGAAGACATTGGCATAGGAAAAGACTTTGTGAACAAATCCTCACTGGGATTTCATTATATTAAAAAGCTGCACTGCAAGAGAAACCACCAACAGAGCTAAGAGAATATACAAAGAATATATAAAGAACTCAAAAAAAAGTAGGCCCCTCAATATAAAGACCCAATTCAAAAATGGGCATCTGAAATGAACAGACATTTCTCAGACAAATAAGTAAAAGCAGCAAATAAATATATGAAAAAAAAAATGACCTCCCCAGGCCTTCAGTCTGGTGAGGGCCGCCCAGCCGCTCAGGCACCTCTGCAGCATCCCCCCACTCCTGTGCTCTCAGGCCTCCTGCTTGTGCCAGTACCTGGAGCCACACTGCAGAGGCACAGGTGGTCATAAAGCCTATTTTACTGAGCTCCAGGAGATAGAATGGAAGTGAAGAATTACAATAAAGGCACATCAGGCCTCCACAGTTGGTAAGTTGGAGGGATCACCACCTGGCATCAGAACTTGGACTAGCTTCAAGGGAAGGGCAGCAGGAACCCTATAGTAGAACCTTGCAGAGTTCAACCCTGCAGGAGGTCAGGGAGCTCAACTTGGGCCTTGCAGCCAGAATTCAGCCTAAATCTCAGGGGTCTGCTGTTGGCTAGCTGAGAATAATTGACTTAGTTCTGCACATTGCTACCCTCATTGTCTATTGTGATAGCAGAAAAATACCCTTGAAGAGGCACCTCAAATTTTTTTTTCTTTTCATTTTTTTAATTTTTAATTTTAAAATTTTATTTTTCCCATTCTGCTAATTCTTCCTTTTTTTTTCTTCTTTTTCCCACTCAGTCTTTTGCTCCTCCATGTTATTCTTCATCTCCCTTTTTGTTCCTCCTCCTGCCCTAATTCAGATTTCTTCTTTCTTTTTCTTTTCTTCTCTCTTTTTTCCTTCACTCAAGTGTCATGAGTTTCAAAGGAAAATGATTATAATTTATAACTTCCCTATTACTGTTAAGTTGTTCTATTCTTGTCTTTGTTCTTGCACTCTGTCTTTCCCTCTTGTTTTCAACAGTTTCCTAGAGTTTACACCATGATCCTGTATTCTCTGGCTTCACTTGAAACCTTCTCCTGTTCTTCTACCTATCTATTCCTCACCTCCCAATTCCTTCTAAGTCCCCATCCTAAAGGGTAAAGTTGCTATATTGAAGATTTTATTCACTATAGACATATTTTGGGCTGGTCCTCAATTGTGATTTAATTCACATGGTTTAAATGTGATAGATTAATAACTACCACAAATGGTCAATTTCTAAGTTGTGCTTGATCCTACTGTGTTGTTGATTGTATCAATTGGGCTAAAGGATTGTGATTGATTTAATGAGTTGTCCTTTCTGATATTATGAAAATGAGAGTGTCTATAAGTCATTAGAGATTTAAAACCTAAAGAACAGCTATATCAAGAAGATCAAAGTACTAACCAATGAATTAAACCAAGGACAGCCCAACAACAAAAATAAAAATGAGAAAACACTTTAGGCACAAAGATATTTCTACTTCGCCAACAGCAAATTCGAGGGGAAATGAGGTGGAAAAGTCTGACAACCACTAGGACCCCCTGAACTCACAGGACAGGAAGTAACAAAACAGATCAATCAGGCTCTAGAAAAATTCAAAACAGAAATAATTTCCAGATAACTACAGAGATAGTGAGCACAATGAAAGACATGATTAGAGATTCTAGAACAGAAACTGACAAAAAAATAGATGAGCTCAGGACCATGATAGAAGCCATGAATGCCCAGTATAGGAAATAAATGGAAATCATGAACGCCCAACATAGGAAAGAAATGGAATTCATGAAACAGATTCAAACAGATAATCCAGATTAAAAACTCATTGAAAGCATTCACAGCAGTATAAATAAATGTTAAGATAGAATTTCAGATATAGAAGACAGGATTGCAGTCAGTGACCATGAAAAAACAGATCTCTTAAAAACAGTAAGGGATCATGAGAAATTGATCCAACAACTCCTAGATGATGCAGAGAAGAATAATACAAGAATGATAGGAATCCATGAAGTATCAGGAGAAAATACAAATGACTTTAAAAAAGCTGTTCATAGAATTAATGACAGACAACTACCCAGAGGGGAAGAATGTGACATACAGATAAGCCAGTCACATAGACTCCAAGTGCCATGATCAAGAAAAAGCTACACCTAGATATATAATAGTCAAGATCCCAGAAACCCAACAGAAGAAAAAAATACTGCAAGCAGTTAGAGAAGATAAACAAATGCAAAGGAATGCCCATCAGAATCACAGCATACTTTTCAACACAAATCCTTGGGTCAAGGAGAGCCTGCAGTGAGGTATTTCAAGTCCTAAGAGAAAACAACCTCCAACCTAGACTGATGTATCCTGCAAAACTCTCTTTCAAAATGGTTGGGGAAATAAGATACTTTCATGACAAAGAACACCTGAGAAACTTCGTGAATACCAAACCAGCACTTCATACAATTCTAAACAATATCCTAGAAAAAGACAATGAAGGTCACAACACCATAAGGCCTAACAGAGCAAATCAACTAGGCAGGGCAAGAAAATAAAAGGAGAAGGGGAAAAATTATAAAGAGCCAACAACAGGACAATAGCATGACAATGATAACCCAGTACATATCAATTATAACCATTAATGTCAATGGCCTCAACTCACCAATCAAAAGAAATAGACTGACAGAATAGGTCAAGAAGCAAAATCCAAAAATATGTTATACACAAGAAACACACCTAGTTCAAAAACAAACTCATAGACTGAAAGTGAAAGGATGGAAAACAGTTCTCCATGCAACAAGGAGCCCAGAAAAAAGCAGGAGTAGCTATTTTATTTGCAGACAAAGTAAATTTCAAACCAAAACTTATTAAGAGAGAGACAAAGAAAGCCACTACATCTTGTAAAGGGAACATTCCAAGAAGAGATGACAATCATAAATATATATGCACCAAATATTAATGCCCTAACTATATAAAACAAATATTAAGGTTCATGAAAACTCAAATAAGCACTAATACAATTGCAGGGGGGGACCTAAATACCCCACTATCACTAATAGACATATCATCTAGACAAAAACAACAATGAAATACTAGAACTCAACCAAGCTTTTGAGCAAATGGACTTGATAGACATCTATATAGTGTTCCACCCCACAAAATCAGAATATATGTTCTTTTCAGCTGCACATGGGTCATTCTCCAAAATAGACCACATACTAGCTCACAGAACAGGTTTAAATAAATGCAACAGAATCAAAGTTATCCCACGTATATTATCAGACCATAGTGCAATTAAGCTGGAGATCAATAGCATAAGAAACTGTAAGAACTTCACAAACATGGAAATTGAACAACACTCTCCTGAACAATCAATGGGTCACAGAGGAAATTAAAGAACAAATTAGACAGTTTTTACAAAAAAATGATAATGCCAATACAACATACAGGAATCTATGAGACACAATGCAAGCAGTTCTACATGGAAAATTCATAGCAGTGAATGCCCACTCTAGGAAAACAGAGTGAGCTCAAATAAACAACCTAATCATTTATCTTAGGCTCCTAGAAAATGAAGAGCAAAAAAAACCCAAAGCTCATACAAGGCAGGAAATTATAAAGATCAGAGCAAAAATCAATTCAATGGAAACTAAGAGAACAATACAAAAAAAAACAATGAATCAAAGAGTTGGTTTTTTGAAAGAATAAATAAAATTGATAAACCCTTAACCAACCACATCAAAAAAATAAAATAAAAGGAAAGAAAAGGCTCACATCCACGCAATTAGGAATGAAAAAGGTGAAGTCACAACAGATCCAGCAGAATTCCAGAGGATCATCAATACCTACTTCAAGGACCTGTACTCTAATAAAATGGAAAACACAGAAGAAATGGACAGATTTCTTGATACTTATAAATTACCAAAATTGAGTGAAGAAGATAAAAAAAATTCTAAATTCCCCAATTACAATGAGTGAAATTGGAAATGTAATTAAAAGTTTACCAGGTCCTAATGACTTCATGGCTGAATTCTGCAAACCTTTAGAGAAGAACTACTACCACTACTCTTTAAACTTTTTCAATGAAATTGAAAGGGAAGCAATACTTCCAAATTCATTCCTGGAAGCAAGTGTTACTTTGATTCCCAAACCAGGGAATGACACAACCAAAAAAGAGAACTACCAGGCAATCTCCTTAATAAACACAGATGCAAAAATCCCCAACAAAATAGTGGCAAACAGAATACAGAAGGTCATCAAGAAGGTCATACACCTTTACCAAGTTGGATTTATTCCATGGATGCAAGGATGGCTCAATATATGTAAATCAATAAATTTAATATGCTATATTAACAGAGTCAAGGACAAAAACTATATGATCATCTCAATAGAGGCAGAAAAAGCTTTTGATAAAATTCAACACCCATTCATGATAAAAAAAACCCTGCAGAAAAATTGGAATAGATGGTCTTTATCTCAAACTGATAAAGGTTATCTATAAAAAACCAACAGCCAACATCATATTAAATAGCCAAAAACTGAAAACCTTCATGTTACAATCAGGAACAAGACAAGGATCTCCATTATCACTGTTCCTGCTCAATATAGTTCTGGAAACATTAGCCACAGCAATTAGACAAGAGAAAGAAATTAAAGCAATAAAGATAGGAAAGGAAGAAGTTAAACTGTCATTATTTGCTGATGATATGATACTCTACATAGAAGACCCAAAAAAACTCTGCCAAAAGACTTCTATACTTAATTGACACTTTCAGCAGACTAGCTGGATACAAGGTCAACACTCAAATACCAATAGCCTTCTTGTACATAAATAACAGACTCACTGAGAGAGAAATTAGGAAAACAATTCCTTTCACAATAGCATCCCAAAAAGTGAAGTATCTAGGAATCAATCTAACAAAAGAAGCAAAAGACCTCTACACTGAAAACTACAGCACTCTGGAAAAAGAGATGGAAGAGGATATAAGGAAATGAAAAGCTATCCCCTGCTCCTGGGTAGGAAGAATCAACATAGTGAAAATTACTATACTACCAAAACTGCTACACAGATTCAGTGCGATGCCAATTGAAATTCCAACCTTATATTTCACAGAACTAGAGAAAATAATCCAAAAATTCATTTGGAACCAAAAGAGACCTAGAATAACAAAAGCAATTCTGGGCAACAGAGACATGACAGGGGGTATCACAATTCCCAACTTGAAACTATACTGTAAAGCCACTGTGATAAAAACAGCATGGTACTGGCAAAGAAAAAGAACTGAGGATCAGTGGAATCGATTAGAAGGTACAGGGCTGGGGATTTACCTCAGTGGTTCCAGCTGCTGCTTTGCAAGTGCAAGGACTCAAGTTCGATCCCCAGTACCCACTCCAAAAAAAAATTATGCACTCCAGATGTACTCAGCTACTTCATCTTTGACAAAGGAGGCAACCATCCTCAGTGGAAGAAAGCCTATTTAATAAATGGTGTTGGAAAATCTGGATTACAACCTGCCAAAGATTGAAACTAGAACCTTATCTTTCACCATGAACTAAACTAAAATCCAGGTGGATTAAAGATCTTAAATATTAAAAAAGAAACACTAAATTTGCTGAAAGATGTTAGGCAGAACTCTCAAAGACATTGGTATAGGAAAATACTTTATGTATTTTCCTCAGTAGCATGGGAACTAGTAGAAAGAATCAACGACTGGGATCTTATTTTATTAAAAAGCTTCTGCACTGCAAAAGAAACCACCATCAGAGCTAAGAGACAACCTACATTGCAGGAAAAAAATTTTACCAGCTGCTCCTCAAAGGACTATTATCTAGAATATATAAAGAACTCAAAAAAGTCAGGCCCTCCAAATATAAAGACCTGATTCAAAAATGGGCATCTGAAATGAACAGACATTTCTCAGACAAAGAAGTAAAAGCAGCAAATAAACATATGAAAACAAGTTCAACATCACTGGTCATTTAAGAGGTGCAGATGAAAACAACACTGAGTTTCCACCTTCACCCAGAAAGAATGGCTGCTATCAAGGAATCATACAATAACAAATGTTGGTGGGACGTGGGGAGAAAGGAACACTTCTCCATTGTTGGTGGGAGTGCAGACTGGTGCAACCACTGTGGAAGTCAATATGGAGATACCTCAAAGAGCTAGGAGTAGATGTTCCATTGGACCCAGCTATCCCTCTGCTGGGTATCTTTCCAAAAGAATTAAAAGAATCATAGCAACGTGATATATGCACACCCATGTTTATAGCAGCACAGTTTGTAATAGCCAAAATTTGGAAACAGCCCAATTGCCCATCAGTTGGAGACTGGATAAAGAAGATGTGGTTTTTCTATAAAATGGAATACTACTCAGTCATAAAGCATGAGAAACTAGAGTCATTCAAAGGAAAATGGATGCATACTGAGGCCGCACTCTTGAGTGAAATAAAAAGACACACATACGTAAATACTGAATAGTTTCTCTGGTGTGAAAAACTAGAAGTGTAAATAAGATCCAAATGGTATAACTGACAATGTGAAATAGGAAGATAAGGGCTAAAGGTGGAGAGGAAGTGGAAAGGGAAGGGGAAAGGAAAGAAGGGAAAAGAAAAAAATAGGAGAAAATGAAAAACTGGAAACAAAGTCTTGGTAAATAAGTAAGGGTAGAGGGGATGAAGGGAGGGCAGTGACAAGGGGAAAAGATGAGAACCAAGATTTATCAGGTAAAGGTACAAGATCCCAATGATAAATGTAACTGTACTGTATTCTTAAAATGTACCAATAAACTCAATGAGAACAAGATGAAAGGTCCTGACGTGTGAAGATTGTCCTAGATCACTTGTGTAGCCCTAAATGCAATCACAGGTCTTCCTATAAGACAGAGGCAGAATGTTGTGGGAGTAGAGGTTGGAATGAGGCCAAGGAACCCTGGCAGTTGCCAGAATCTGAAAAGGGCAAGAACGGATTCTCCCTTAGAGCCTAAGAAGGACCAGACAGTGCCAACACCTTGATTTTGGCTTAGTGGTACTGACTTAAGATTTGTTCTCCAGAACCGAGAGAGAATAAATGTCTGTTCTTCCAACTTGCCACATTTGTAGTCATTTTCACAGCAGCAGAAACTAATACAAAATTGCATTTCTACTTCTCTTTAAGGAGAAACTGCTCTTTCCTACAAACCACCTGTTACTGTTTCAACGCCTATCTCCCAATATCTCATGCCTAACTTATTTCTGAAGCTCAAAATGTATCTGGGAAGTGTGAGAGACCTACATTTCCCTTTGCCTACCTGCGAAACAATCTCCACAAAAAACATACAAGTGATAAGTTATAAGCCGTATGACAGAGACCAAAAACTAGCACAGCAAGGAAATAAACTGAATAAATTTAAAAGACAGGCTAGTTTGGCAAGAATTGAGGATCCAGAAAGGATAGCATTGAAAAGTATGTCAACCTGCCAACAGACTGAAACAGGACAAGGATATGGGGTTCTTCCTTTCAGGCTATGGAAGTCAGAAGATTATTTAGCAGGAAAGTGAGAAGATGTGATTGTCCCCTGCCCGGTAAATACTGTGTTATTCCGTATAAACTGTGTTATTTCCAGTGTCACTCTGACAGCCCCATCCCAATTAAGTAGTTTGCAAGAAGAGTTTAAACACTTAAATGTAATTCAAGAAAATTTTGTCCTATAAAATTGACAAGAGGAAAGAGAGGTAAAGGGCCATAAAAAGGGTAAGGACTAGCAGAAAAAGGGAGGGGAGGAGAGAAGAGAAGCAGTAGAGTGACAGATGGATGAGCTACTGTACCAGATGTATTATCTCATTTAATCCCCTTCACAACCCTAACTTTTCACAGGGTCTGCTCTCATTCCCATTGTACAAGAGTAAATCAAAAATATATCAAGTTAAATAACTTGCCCAAGGTTACACAGGTAAGAAATGAAAGAGCCAGAATCCAAATTCCTAAGCCTCCTCTGAAGAAGCTAATGGTTTTATATAGAAGGGCAAAAGTTCAGTATGTGACCCAAATGAAGAGACAAGACAGGAAAGCACGGAATCGGGGCCCATGTGGTACATTACAGCGTTTCGTTCAAGTGATTTCAGTCTTGGCTCGCCCTTCTCTTGCTTACCTGTGCACAGAGTATTCTCTCTATCCGGTGTCATCGAGGGCTGGTCCTTCAGTCTAGATCTTTAGAAAGAAGAGATATGTAGTAATCACAGAGCCCAGTAGATTGAAAACTAACACTCAGCCCTCAAGACCAAGAACTAATTTCTCAGGACTACTATAAGCCACTGACATGCTGAGATTGTTCATTACCACAGCAAAAGCTGGCTATCCAGACTGAAAGGTACAATATTGCTACAGGCAGTCAAGTCTCCTGCTAAACTTTTTTCTTTTTTTCTGTTATTTTCCTGACAAAAAAAAGCAGTATTTTTAAAAAGTATTTTGGTCGGGTGTTGTGACGCACGCCTGTAATCCCAGCACTTGGGAGGCTGAGGCATAAGGATTGCTGCGAGTTCAAGACCAGCCTGGGCTACACAGTGAGTTCCAGGTCAGTCTCAACTACATAGTGAGACCCTGTCTCAAAAAACCAAAAAAATAAAAAATAAAAAATAATAAAATAAATAAAAAATAAAAAGTATTTTTAGGCTACCTCACTTTTTTCCTACTTTTGAAGAATATGCACAAAAACGTTTCTGTGAATGGAAAGCTAGTTCACACCAACAGAAATGATTCTTAAAATCATCCATTATCGTGGACTTAACAACAGAAACAACATAACACTGACACAGTGGATTGAGGCATACAAATCATCCGAAATCCTTTTTTTCAGAATTACCATTGTTAACACAAGATGAACTTTGTGCCACCTATCTTTGTATGTCTATAGATAAAAAAGTGTGTGAATGGGTAGAAAGAAATAATTTCATAAAAATGAGAATACAAAATACTTGAAGCCAGCTTGAATATTTTCCTCCTTATAAGTCATTTGCTTTTTCTGCCTGGAAATCTCTCCTACCCCATTGTTAGGCCCTAAAATGCAATCTTTTAAAGAGGATATGACTTAGTGCCTCTTGTTCCACCATTTTCTAGAACATAGTGTGCCCTTCAAGCTTTTTGTTCAGGTATTTCTTGGAAACCTCTCTTCTTGCATCTTTGCCTCAGAGATACTGTTTGTGCCCACGCTACGTTGAACAAATGCGACACTGAGCCCTAGGTGGGCTTCACAAGAGGCTCTCTGCTTTCTCTGGGCAGGGGGGCTACTCTTGCCAGTCCTCGCTTTCAATATCTACAATATCTTTCAATGTTTTTAATATAGCATGACCCGCCTCTCTTGCTTCAACCTTTCTATCCCTCTCCTTTTCCCTCTCTCTCTCTTTCACACACAAGCACACACACACACATACACACACACACACACCCTGACCTCACATGGATAGAAATAAAATGATATTAATATCTAACTTCTACTTTCTCTTTCTCTTCCGCTTTTTCTCTCCTCTCTCATCTCCTTGAAAGAATCTAAGGCTCTTCCTTTTCTTTTCACTCCTTCCTGTTGAGTCGACTCCCCTTGTTCTACAAGTGACATTAATTCACCTCCTTCTCTGTAGTTACAATAGTGATATTGTTCCAGGAGTACAAGATCTATAATGGGAAATTCTTAAAAATCCACTTTCTCTCCCCAGGTATTCTTGTGAGCATGAAACCATCTTTAGATCTCATGTATCAGGCTTGAGGATTTAGCTCAGTGGTTCCACCGCCTGCCTTGCAAGTGCAAGGACCTGAGTTTGATCCCCAGTACCAAACAGAAACAAACAAAATAAAATTGCTTCTTGGCCTTTTGGCTAAGATCAAGTGTAGATCCCGTATGTCAATGTTGGGATTCTGACATGATGGATAGAGAAAAAAGAGTAGCCTGGAAGCCCACTTCCCCCTTAAAAACCACCCAACTTTTGGAAAATACTTCAATGTATTTTGTCATTAAAGCACATGTGGTCTCCAAGCAAATGTAGGAGACCCACAGTTTCCTGTAGTATGTAGAGTAGGCATTGATCTTCATGGGCAAGAATAAATTCATACACTATGCAAAGCTATGGAAAGTCAGAGGAAAACAGACTAGCTTTGGGTAAACTATGGCCTCATAGCCAGAGTAAAGTAGACTTCATGTTTTCCAAGGACTCATTGACATTAGAGACACGCTTTTTGTCAAGCTAATGGCAGTGACTGTTGATGCAACAGCTCCATGCAGCCAGTCAGCACAGAATATGGGATTAGCCCCGTGCAAACATTCTTCTTTCAGCTCCAGGGTCTTGAGTCAACTCTGGAAGCCTGTCAGGGGTGTCTTCTATTAAACTGCATGCAAGTTGAATACAGAAAAGCTATACTGCTGGACATGTTGGTTGGCCCCATATTCTCCCTCAGGCTGTGCAACAGATACGTGACAAAGACAACTTCTCCAACTCCAAAATGCTTGACATTCTTGCTCACTATCTGGAACTCACAATGGTGCGTCAACACTCATCAATGGGGCCAAGTAGAACCTGACTGGAAACTAACCTCCTAGTAAAATGCTCCAGCATTGGACTGAAATAGAAGCAACTGCAAGGAAAACCAAAAGCTCATTGCAGAACAAAGTAAAAAATGTAAGAAAACAAGTCAGCATGAATGAGAACAGGAGAAACAACCAACTCACAGAAACAGATCTGCAAGATCTCAAATATATGAATTCCCAAGCACAGAATATAAAATACTATTGTGTTAAAGAAATCAGACACCTTTAAAATACTTGCAGAGAGCAAAAGGCTGCTAGCTGCAGGAATTTGTTTTGTTGGTGCTATCATTTTTTGTTGCAATTCAATGAGCACATCAAGCACTGTAATAAAAAGTCAAACTGCCAAAACCCAGAAGGCTGAACAAAGATTTAAGGTCTTTGATGAGTGGGAAATACTATCTTGAGAGTGACACTATTTACAAAACCTTGGGGAGTGTTGAAAGAGACTGTCACAAAATCCTACCAACAGGCTGACAAGAGATTTGGAAGCTCTAAGACTTCAGGACTTCAGCAAATTCATGCCATCCTATGCTGCCAATGGGAGTGTGAGCTGGTACAAAGTTTCAGGAAACAGTGTAAACAATCAGTGTAAAAAATCAAAAGACATACTCTTCAAGAAAATATTTCTCTTCTAGGAATTTATTCTATGAAACCCATTATGAAGGCATGCCAGTATTTTGCTATAATTGGGGTGTTTGTGTGTGTTACTGGGGATAGAACCCAAGGGCTTTCAAGCTGTGCTATATCCCCAGGCTAGCCCATCCATATTTTTATTTTGAGACATCTCACTGAGTTGCCCAGGCTAGACTTGAACCTACAATTTTCCTGCGTCAGGCTCTCAGAGCTTTCCCTTCCCTGGTATTACAGGCATGTACCTATGGATTCAAAGAAAAATAAATGTCAAAGGTGAAATTGTACCAGGCATGTGGGCACACCCCTGTAATCCCAGCACTCAGAAATCTGATGCAGAAGGATCACTGCGAGTTTGAGGCCAGTCTAGGATATGTGGTCAGTTCAAGCCGAGCCTGAACTGCATAGGTAGATCGTGTCTCATAAAAAAAAAAAAAAAAAAAAAAAAAAAAAAAAAGGAATTGTTAAAGAAGTTATGAACAAGGGAAAGGGGCATTGGGAAGACAGATGTGGCAGATGAAGCATTTCCATTGGAAGTTGTGTTGTGAGGGGAACTGAACCCAAGGCTTCCAGCATGCTAAGCATGTATTCTGCCCCTGAGCTACATCTGCAGCCCTCTGTCCTTTCATTTATCTTAAATTTCTTTAAAACGTGGCTTGCAGCTGGTGATTTAGCTCATTTGCAGAGCGTTTGCCTAGCATGTACAAAGCCCTGAGTTTAATACCCAGCACACACACACGCGCGCGCGCACACACACACACACACACACACACACACAGTATAATTTTTACTAGATGTAACTTTAGATTCCTTATTTTAACCTTTCAAATCTTTGTTTCCATTGAAGGACAGTGATCCCTTCACTAAAGTATCATTGCAAGATATGCACAAAATGCTTAGTCCATGTCTGCTACAAGCTGGACTTGATAAATGGCACTTTTAGTTCATTAAAATAATATTTCTCTATGCTAAGTTCTTCTTTCATTTATTTTTGTTTTATTTTTTTCTCTCATTGAGTTTATTGGTACATCTTAGGTATACAGTAGTTACATTCATCATTGGGATCTTGTACCTTTACATGTCAGGTCTTGGGTCTCATTTTTTTCCCCATACCCCTGCCCTCCCTTCACCCGCTCCTCCTCTTCTTTCATTTATAATAGAAAGGGAAAAATAAAGTAAAACCTTCAACTGTCACCAACCCAAGAAATCTAAACTAATGACCATTAACATCTCTAGGTCTAGCATCGCCTATCACCACGCACAAGGGCTCTTATGGTTTTCCTTATCCCTCCTACAAAACTGATTTTCATAAGCAGGGGTTTTAGAGCAGTATGTCCTTCTCCGAGGCCTGGGGCTGAATTACGGCATAGGGAGCACTAGGTAAAATCTAGAAATAGCTGGACATGGCCGCCCTCTTCTGGGGAAATAAGAAAATGCAAGCATCCCAAAGGCTCTTGGCTGCAGTCAAGTGCATATAGTTGGCAATCAATCAAGACACCCTGAACCAACGGTCTGTGCCTTTACACTGTGTTTAGGTGGCAAAAGAATTTATCCATCTAGCCCTGCAAATATATATGGAGATTCACTGGCTCAAATTTTAGGAGACCTGAATTCATTTTCACTTTCATGAACATATTAAGAACATATTTCTAAAATTTAGATTCACTGATAGGTTGAAAAATTGGACGACTGAAGCAAAAAGACCAAATTTTTTTTGGAAATGTTAAGTGCCTGTATAAAGTACTTCAAGTTTCACTTATCTGTAAAACTCAAGAGTAATAGGTTCTCGTAAGGTGATTTTTGAAACAGTAAATAAAAGGCAGGTATGAGGCACAGTGTTCAGCAGATCAATGTCTAATGGCAATCATTATTTTTAACTTTTGGTCAAATTTTGAAATCTTCACAGTAATCATTTTACTGTGTAAACTTCTCCAGTGTTTAAAAAAAAACAACTTTAAAGAATCTTAGAGACTGAATCTAAGCAAAATGCATGTATATGTGTATATAGTTTTAATGATATATGGCTAAAAAAGAAAACATGAAAATATTATAAACTTGAAGATTTGATTCCCAAAAATTTAGGGTGCTAGCATTTTACATGGCAGGCTGAAAATTTCTTGTGTAATTTAAAATCCTGAATAGCTCCTGAGTGATCCAATACAGACATGTGTACAAACAACTTCCCAATATTTAACCCATTTTTGCATTTTTGCATGAAATTCATATGTTTAGAAAAATCCAAGGAACAAGAATTTGAAGAGAAAAAATTTTATTATGCAGCACTGTTATAAGCATTCCAAAAATGGGACACTAGGCATTGAAGGGTTAATGCAGTTAAGACTTCCCCTCTTTAAGGTCCATTTGCCAAATAAAATACCAGCCTATCAATACTACCAAAACTTAAGGAATTCACAAATTGTGATTTTTCTAGTTTTTATTATTTCATTTTAAACCTTAAAAAAAAAGAAACCAAAACCACAAAATCAAAAACCTTCATCTGAACCAACAAGAAACTAAGAAACAAAGCATTGAAAGAAGCTCTTTTATTCATCACAGAGCAAAAGCACATACTATATTTATCAACTTATTTCCCCTTAAGAGAATATACTTTGTATCTGATGAAATAAATGATTAGTTGTCAGGTGTTGATTTTGGAGAATGATCAATAAGTGCCTTGTCACTGGTTGGATACTGAAACCAGGGTCCATCGCCTCTCGCACGCATTAGTCTTCGAACTTCCAGCTCCTTTAACCTGTGAGAAATGGAGTAACAAACAGTACCATGAGCCCAGGGTTCCCAATTTCAAATTTAATCATCATCTCCATACATCTGAGAGAACACTTTTATCTGAAGAAAGCAGATTTTGATATCTGATGTGAGATTTCAATAAAAATCCAAACTCTGTGTTAAAAAAAAATAAAAAATAAAATCATCTCCATAAAGACGAACCCCTAGAGAATCCTTTCTTATATACACAGACCTGCTGGAAGCACATATGTACTGCACGTCTATAAGCAAAATGTGGAAATGCTTTTAACTTCCATCCCTTTGCTTATGCAGTTACACATCAGTTTTTGTCACGAAATCACTGGAAATGATTAATTTTCTCTGCTCTGTCTGGACAGATCACGTTCACGGAATTGGGACAATGCTTTTCCTGTCTTTTCACCTTTTAGATGCTTCAAGCCTTTACAGAATGCCTACTGTGATGGCCAATTCTTGGGGAAGTGCTGGGAAAATGATAATCTTTCTTAGAAGAGCTCACATCCTGTCTATATTGGCTGCCCATCACCATGAGGACAGAAAATTTATCTAAAGGAAATGCTACCTTATTCACCAGCATCATAATGTGCTTGGTTAACAGCAGACACTTAGTTGATACAGTATTTGTAAAGAAAAAGAGGGGAAGAGAATTAGGATTAAGAAAAAGGCCTTCCAACTCTACAATCTACTGATCTGTCCTCTTTCTTCACAAATTAAATAATTTCTTATTTATTTATAAAGATGCTTTTTCTCTCCCACATCCAAAGTGTGCATAAACTACCATACATTCCTGGAGAAATGGTCCCTTCTCCATCTAACCTTTGCTTTCCATTTTTGCAGAATACATATTTTTCATAAGACTGAAAATTTATCACATCTAAACAATTTACTTTATATTAGTTTTTGGTTTTGGATTTTGTTTTTTTGTACTGGGGATCAAACTCGGGACCTTGTGCTTTCAAGGCAGGCGGCGGAACCACTGAGCTAAATCCCTGGCTCTAAACAATTTATTTAACATTAACCAGCCCACTAATCCTATCTGTGAAAGAGTATATTTCTTTGTATTTGGGCATTAAGGAAACTTATGCTCATTTTTCTTTTTTAATGATTAAATATCATATTTCTTTTCTATTCTTCAGGATGTAACTGTCCAAAATTCAAGTAATTAAAAATTCATTTATCAGGATACTAACTGGATAAGTGAACTATGGTTCACCTACATAATGTACTATTAAAAAGAATTAAGGAGAACTTATATGTAGTAATATGGAAGGAGATGATAATACAGTTAGCTTATAAAGCAAGGCATAGAGCCAGGCATGGTGATACACACTTGTAATACCAGCACTTTAGGAAGCTGAAGCAGGAGGACTATATGTTCAAGCCTAATCAGGGAAATTTACTGAGACCCTGAATCAAAATAAGAACAAAAAGGACTGGGGGTGTAGCTCAGTGTAAAGGCCTTTGGTTTAATCCCCAGAACTGGAAAAAAAAATTTAAACATATTAAGGACTAAAGTCTTCTCTCGGGTGGAGATAACTAAAGGAAACAGTCCCTTTTACATATTTCTTTAATCTCTCAGTTTTCTGAATGTCTAAATGCACACTTTTAAAACTGTAGACACTCCTCATTCCATACTCACACTGGCATCTTTCCTGTAGGGGTGGAAGTCGAGGTTTTGGCTGGTTTGCTTTTAGTTTGTTTTGTAGCTGTTTAGGATCACTCTGTCTGAGGAATTCTAAATTAGAACTCAAAGGTTTGTTTCTGAAGTTCAGAAAAGCCTTATACTACTAAATAAGAGCCATACTGTTGTTCTTATGCTTTTAAACACATTGAACAGTTCTATATGGTAACTATA
>NW_022900924.1:39756887-39804682 GCF_012274545.1 Fukomys damarensis | reverse complement strand
ATTTCTAAATGTCAGTAATCTTATTAGAATCTTATGCATTGTTGCAGAATATTCACACCAGGGAAACTATTTGGTATTTACACATGTGGGACTTATTTATTTCACTTAGGAGTATATCTTCAATATGTATCCATTTTCCTATGAATGAATCTATTCTCTCGCTCTTTATGGCTGAGTAATATTCCATTTTATAGAAAAACCACAACTTCTTTATCCAGTTTCCAACGGATGGGCAAAAGGCAGAATCTTAGCATTTAAAAGCATATAGCATTTGGCTTATCAGTCCCACCAATAGGAATTTATTTTCCATAGACATATAAGTATGCAAAAAAAAATATGTATGAGAAAACCTACCACAGCATTATATATAATTCTAAAAAACATGGAAAGAACCTAAGTACCAACAATAGGGAACTAGGTGAAAACATAAAGCACATCTACCCAGTGAATACATAATGCAACCACTAAAAAAAACAGGGTACAGGTTACTACAGAAGAATCACCAAACTACATTAAGTGAAATACAGACAAGGTGCAAAACAGTTTTATGAGTCTCTCTCTACAGTATTAATACAATTTTCAAATTGTAAGATCTATTCATTAACATATAAAATGTTCTCTAGGAACAGATGTAAGAAATTGTTAGGCTCGGATTTGGCTCAGTGGTTCCACCGCCTGCTTCACAAGTGCAAGGGACCGAGTTCAATCCCCAGTACAAAAAAAAAGAAATTGTTATACAGAGGTCATTTCTAAGGAGAAGACAGGGTAGAAGGAAATGAGGTAGTATGGTGATGGGGTGGCCTTGTACATAAAAGCACAGAATATTTACGAAAGAATTCCTTCTAGTCTGATGTATTTTATCTCCTGATAGCTACCCACTTACAGTCTTCACTTTAGGCGAATTCTGTATATCTTCATTCCTGCACATAATTCTTTAGTGCAGAAATAGCTGTATTCATTTTTTTTTCCTTGTAGTTTGCAACTCAAGGGAATGATTTTCTTCCCCACCCCTTTTTCCTACCGTAACTCAGCCTTTTCAGATTCAATGTGAAGGATAGCCATTGTCCTTTCATAATTCTTTTCAGGGCTGTCATAGAAAGTACGAGCAATCCATCTTGATATAGGATGCTATAAGAAAGTATTTGTTTAAAATTAGTTTCTGAACAATGCTTTGCTTTTCTAGGTGATTACTCTTTAAAAATGACTGTCTCAGGTAGCTAAACCAGTATTTAGGATATGCCACTACTTTACATATTTTTTTTCATTAAGTTTATCGGTACATTTTAGGAATACAGTACAGTTACATTCATCATTGGGATCTTGTACCTTTACATGATAGGTCTTAGTTCTCATTTTTACCCCATATCCCCACCCTCCCTTCGCTCCCTCCCGTCCTCCGCTATTTACAAAGACTTTGTTTCCATTTTCTCCTTTTCTCATATATTTTTTCTTTTTCCTTCTTTCCTTTGCCCTACCCTTCCTACTTCCCCTACACCTTTAGCCCTTTTCTTCCTATTTCACATTATCAGTTATACAATTCTTTATATATATTTTAAATAACTTTAGTTCATTAGGTAGATACTATTTTTTGTCTCCATTTTAGAGATGAGCAAATTGCGCAAACTAAGTAGCAATGTTTGGACTCACACCGGGTCTGACCGACTCCAAAGCCTCTGTTCTTGCCCATTATCCTATGCTGAAGTATCTTAAGTGGCAGATTTAGAAGGCGAAGCAAGATTATGTCGATCCAAACATGAAGATCTTCCCACCAGGTAGCAAAAATAAATTAATTTCTTTTATTTACCTTGTGATTTAATAATGAAGCATTTTTTTAAAAAATACAATTCATTCACATAATAAAACACAATGAAGTATAGTCTACCCAAGGTCGGCTCACTACCATACTTGTGAAGGTATGTAACAGATTAATTTTGCATTTTGGTGACATGGATGCTATGCTGTAATGGCCATACACCAGTGCTGGCCTGAGCGAGACTGATGGTTTCTAATACATACCGGCTCTACCTCTTAGGCTGGCCACTTTATTCCTTTTAAGCCTGAGCTTCCTCATCTCTAAAGTGGGGAACAATAATGGTACTTTTTATGTGGGATAAGATAATTTTGTAAAAAACTTAGCATGGTGCCTGTGACACAGAAGGTACTCAACAAAAGACAGCTGCAATTAGCACTGGTAATCTCTTCCCCCATGGCTTTGACTTAGAATAAATTCTGTCACTCTGCTAGGTTGAAAACACACTGCAAAGTCAGTCTTAAAAACTGTAAAGCTTTAAAAAAAATACCAAATGTAGCTGCTAGTAAAAAATGTAACACCTACTTGATGTCAAAAATTGAATATAAAAACTGTATCATAATTATCAAATTAAAATATTAACTAGCACTATGACAAAACACCTAATAAAAAATAAATTTTAATGACCTATACAAACCTTGTAATACTCCCAGTATTCTGGGATATAGCCTTCTGGTATTTCTGCTAATTCGGCTTCACCTAATAAGAGAAAAATGGTGATGTTCAGCTTTGGCATTAGGCATTTATAATATTAATTCTTCACTAATAAAGCAAGAAACCAAGTTCCTGTGATTTTAAGAAATCCTTTATTTGTACCTATGAAGATCTACTTTTCTAAATTCACCTTGGTCATCTGGTTGTGTATCAATTCATTCATTAGGTATATTTAGATACCTTCAAAGGTAAGGCATTATTTTAGACATTAAATAAGAGCTCATTTTGTTTTAATAATAAAAAATATATTATTCCTTCTGGTCTTCCCTATAGCCTCTAAATATTTTAGAATTCAAGGTATTAGAAGCACTGTGAACAGAATTTCCCATGAAAAGCTAATAATGTTTACTGCAACTAACAATTTTTTTTTCTAAAAAAATTATAGATTTCTATGTTCCAGGGCAGATTTTTTAAAATTCTTCTATCTCTTAGCCTCTCTTCCATTTGTGTCTCTTTCTACTTTCCTTATTCAGATTTATCAAAGCTGATTTGGGGAAATACGAAAGAAAAGGAAGATGAGGTTTTTGGATGAAGCCTCTAGAGAATGTGTGACCTTAAAGGTTTTGGAAAGAAAAGAAATGTGCTAGAAAATAACCTCACATATTATTAAAATTTGGTTACTTTTATTGTTTTTTTGTGGGTTTTTTTTTTTTTTTTTTTTTTGGTACCGGGGATTGAACTCAGGTCCTTGCGCTTGCAAGACAGGCCACCGAACCGCTGAGCCAAATCCCCAGCCCAAAATTTGGTTACTTTTAAATAAACAGCCATGCTTATGTTTACCTTACTATTGAAAAGGTTTTTCATTATAATATTCATTATTTTCTTTTTAAAAATTAATGTACATTTATTTTTAAAATTTACCCATTCAGTACTCCTGGGGTGTGGGTGACTTACCAATAAAGACGTTCACCAGAGTTATGCCAATTACTACTGGAACCCCAGTCAACAAAAGGTAGAATCTCTGTTAAGATTAAAAAACAAAAAGGTTTTTCTCATGACCATTTCCTAACTCTACCCACCCTCAAATCATCCTCGTGTGATTCCCTCATATTTCTTAAAAAATAAACTTGCCAAATTGGGGATACGGTATAAAGTTATTGAGTTCAGTAATATTATTTTATTCCAGGTTTAAAATCAAAAATGAAGGAAAAAATAAGGTTTAACTATATAAGTATACAAGTATAATACAATATATTTAAATGGCCACTTTCTGGTTAAAGCAATGCCATGGAAGTTAGAAAAAAAATGTAAAAACCTTAGGGTGATTTAAACCACTGAACAGGGTTTGAGTTGGCCATGATAAGAAAAAGTGGGACATAAACCAAGTAGACAGAGAGGGGCAAGAAGTGAAAGGGA
This sequence comes from Fukomys damarensis, assembly GCF_012274545.1. Taxonomy (NCBI): domain Eukaryota; kingdom Metazoa; phylum Chordata; class Mammalia; order Rodentia; family Bathyergidae; genus Fukomys; species Fukomys damarensis. The sequence goes on along the minus strand of NW_022900924.1, from coordinate 39,800,802 downwards.
AGGTAAGAGAAGTTCTCAAGAGAGCTAGAATCCAGATGATGATTCAGAGCTTTAGGGACAGCTGCAGTGTCCAGACAAGCTTCTGTTTTCTCAGCCTCCACTTGGTTCTTATACAGACTTGAGATACAAATACACAATCAGTACCCTAAGTAAGCAATATTGTTATCGATAACAGTACCGTGCTAACCTGCAGTATAGGTTAGCATCAGTCTCTGAAATAAAAGTTCCCAAATGACATATCAATAAAAATTATTCAAAATAACAGTGCTCCTTTATTAATTTCTTTGGCAATTTAAATACTTTACTAATGTAAACTAATCATCCTCATATAAATCAATTTTCAGTTTTATAATTTGCAGATTTGCAGAAAGAGAGAGATTGTGTGTGTGTGTGTGTGTGTGTGTGTGTGTGTGTGTGTGTGTGTGTGTTTGGGTCTGTGTTTGTGTTGCTGGGGATCAAACCCAGGACCCTGTGCTAAGCAGGGGCTTTGCCACTGAGCTACACCTTCAGTCCTGTAGATTTTTTTTTATCTTAAAGCAGGGAACAATTATATTTCAAATCTCCATAATCTTAAGAAAGGAATGGCTCAAGTTTTACCTCCAGTTAGTGTGAACACTTTTACTGAAAGAGAAAAAGTTCACTAATTTAAAAAAAGATGCAATAGCAAATAAGAATTTGCCTCACAATCTCAGTATCTTCTGAGCAAAGATATATGAATTTATAAAATCAAATCTTTTATAACATGGAAGATGGTAAAGAGGCAAAAAATTTAATCCTAATTATAAGGCAAGTTAAACAAAAAAATTTTAACTCACCAATAATTTCAAAAACCGCTTGTCATAGAATGAAGAAGGTCTGACAATAAACAGTCTTTTCCCATGGTCTGCACTATGTCGTACAGGGGCTGCAAATATTAAATTACTTTATCTTATACAAGGTCCATGGAAGTATACTGTTACAAGCTAAAGACAGATCATAAGAAAATGTACATGCATAAATATTTTATATGAATTAATATTTTTAAAATGCTTTTTTGAGTACTAAGAGCAGATATGGTATCTTCAAAGCAATGACTAATATACTACTGTTCTAAACTACAGATCTAGTTTTTCTCTTTTTTTTTTCTTTGTAATAGTATCGATCAAGTCCTGGGCTTCAAGTATACTAGGTCAGCACTCTACCACTTATTTTAATTAAATCTTAAATAAATATTCAAGTATTCATTTCAATTTGTTTCAGTAGCAGGCAGGGATGGTCAGATATTCTTGGTGAGCTGATCGTCTTTGTTTCCTCTACTATAAATATTTGATAATGCTGTAAAAGAAATAAATCATTATAATTTAAGTCATGCCATTTATATGATGAGGTAGTATACATCAAGAAGTTGCTAGCCTGGTAGATGCCTGTAATCCCAGCACTTGGGAGACTGAGGCAGGAGGATCACCAAGTTTGAGGCCAGCCTACGGTACACAGCCAGGTCAAGGCCAGCCTGAAATATATAGTGAGGCTCTGTCTCAATAAAGCAATGAAACAAACAAAAGTTGTTGCAAAATACATAGAAAAGACCAACATTATTTATCCAACAAGTCTCCATTAGGAATTTGAACTTGTTACAGAACTACAGACTCTACATTATGTGGCTAAAATCCATTTGTAAGCTATTTCTGATTAAGAATATCCTCCTCTTCAAACTGCTCCCAGATGGAACTTAATCAAGGACTGCTGGAGATAAAATGAGGCAAAATTTTGCTCATGTTGTATATCTGCAGTGCCCTCCTTTCTCCCGAAGGCTCAAGTGACATCCTATTATCCAAGAAGCCAACATTGCTCCAATCAGATGAGACCTCTCCTACTTTTGAGTTGCTGTACATCCTCGTGACATGTAACAAGTCATCCTTCTGATTAGGTATCTTCCTGCACAAGTCTGGTTCCAAGACCCCCATGGATAAAACACTCCACAGATGCTCACGTTTCCTATACCAAATGGATCCACATATAACACATCCTACTGCATAGTTGCACCTCTTGGTTACGTATAATATCTAATACAGTAAGTGCAATGGAGTTATTATCTAAGAGAATGAGAAAATTAAAAGCCCAAGTATTTCATTATGGGCACAATTTTTCCCCCAAATATTTTCTACTTGCAGTTGTTGAATCCAAGGATACAGAACCCACAGACACAGAGGACCAGCTGTACTTGCTGTCACTGCTGCCACTTCTAACTATATTTTAATATTTTCAAGGCAGGATCTGTTTTAATTTTGGTATCATTTGCAGCAGCTTGCAATGATTTAGGAGATTAATTCACAAGAGAATTAGAAGCTGGCATCAATGTATGAAGTGTAAGCCATACTACTAAGGCCCCTAAAATAACAATATTATAAACCAGAGAACTTGACAAAGTATAGATTTCAGCCAATCATTTGTGAGGTACCATTACTGAATTTTTTTCTGAACTACATGAAGAAAACAGACCACATTATACCACAAATATTCATTAATTCAATAAACATGTAAGAGCCTACATGTTCAGATCCTTTGCTAGGTTAAGAGCCTAAGAAGACTATAGATTCTTCTGGGAGAAAAAGACACTAAATAAGTAATTGCAAATCCATAAGAGCAACAAAGGAAAGAAATGGCATGCAGGTGGAAAAGAACAGGTCAGAAGGAAAGTTCCTATTTGGAGGATGTGGGGAGGAGAGGTGGGGCAAAATTGCACTAGAAGCTGAGAGGAGCAAGTTAATAAATTTGTAATGACTAACTGATTGGTTGGCTATAACCAAAAGATGCTCATTAATTAATGTAATGACCTACCAAAGGGAGCTCTCAAGATTTTTATGAATGGCCTGGATGAGGCAGAAGCAGCATTCCCAACTTGTTGAGTCTTGGAAACACAATGCTACTGCAACAAGAGTGGCTAATACACTGAGGATAAAGTGGGCCCCTGAAAGAGTCCTCATACTCGTTTACAAAAGGCTGAATCTAATAGGCTTAAATGTAGTCAGAGGAAATCCCTGCCTTGAAACCCAAAGGCTAATTAATTCAATCTTAACCTAATGTACAAGAAGTACAGAGTCAAAACACAACAATCCTCCTTGCTTCCACATCCCAACTATCTCTGCAGAAGTCTGTCCCCTTTAAAGCACATTCTTCCAAGGGCAATCTGGAGTGTTCCCCACCTTACACAACCAGAAAACTGAGCTGAGACTGAAAGATCTGAAGTTAACTGGCCCACAATAAAAAAACTCCGGGCAGAGACTAGATTAACTTTCTAAATAGCTAAAGAGCTATCTCACAACCGAAGGTTACTCTATAATGACCTGAAGGAAAGAAACAGGATCAGTGTGAAACAGTAATTTTCAGCTTTATACATGAAATTCCCAGCAATTTTAGTTGCTGAAAATAAAAGAGGACTGTCATTATACAGCTATTCAAGTATCAATAGGAAGGTTAAATCTGATCGTGTCAACTGGACAGGCTTAGGTGCCCAGGGGATTGGTGGAGCACATTTCTGGGTATGCCTGGCTGGGTCACGGAAATGTGACCTAGGTCTCTCACTCCTTCTTCTCTGGGACTATTCTGCTCTGCTTCCCGGCAGTCATGGACTGAGTAGCTTTGCTCCTCCACACCATTCCACTATAATGTTTCTACCTTGGAGCCAGTTTACCATGGATTGAATCCCCAGAAATCATGCACCAAATTAAATCTCTCCTCCTTTAAGTTGTGGGTGTCAGGTATCATGTCCCAGTGTCAGAAAAGCTGAAAAATACAGGATATAACAAGGACTAGCATAATATAAGGTGTTACCCTAGAAGATCTTTAAATTTCTTCCCCTTAGAGAATATGAATATATGACCTCTTAGAATAAATAGGTATACTTTTCAACACATCTCTTTCAATGGTTTCCTTTCCAACTCTTAGAATGAGAAATGACTTGAATATACAATTTTCCACAGAAGATATACAAATGGAAAGGCACATGAAAATATGTTCAAAACATTAATCATTAGAAAAATGCAAATCAAAACTACAATGAGATATTACCACATACCTAATAGTGTGACTAATAGCAAACAAGTGTTGGTGTGGAGAATGTAGAGACTGGAGCTCTTGTGCACTGCTGGCAAGAATGCAAAATGGTATAGAAACTACAGAGTCCCCCCCCCAAAAAAAAATTAAAAACAGAATTAACAAATGATCTAGCTATTCTACTTCTAGGTAGATACCCAAAAGAACTAAAAGCAAGACCTCAAAAGATATTTGTACACTCACGTTCATAGAAGAATTGTTCATAATAGCTAAAAGATGGAACCCAAGTGTCTAAAGACGGATGACTGGATAAGCAAAATGTCATATAGTAGACTCCATATCTGGATTCTACATCCTTGGATTCAATCAAGTACGACATTAAAAGCATCGCTTCTGTACTAAACATGTATACAGTTTTGTCATTTCCCCAAAACAATAAGAACTACTTATATAAGATCACACTGTATTAGGTATTATACATAATCTAGAGATGACTATATCAAGGACTTTTAACCTATGTAGTTTTTTAAGTTTATATTCCTATATTCCTGCTAGAAATCGTTTGAATACTATTGCTCTTTTCCAGCATGTTCCAGTGCAATGCGTTAAGTAGCATACTTAAAACTGGGAAAAGAGGTAAAGACAGAACAAGATATTTTGGGGTTAAAGACAATAATTTTGCTTTTAGGATAAAAGTTTCACTTCCTCTCTATTTGTATTGCACAGGGCAAATAACTTTGATCAAGAGGATTAAATAATTCAATATTTTAAAGCCTTAAAATGGTGCCTGACACACAAGAGGTGCTCAATAAATTCTAGCTGCCACTATTACTGGTCTAGCAGAACAGTGCATTATTTTTATAATAACGAGTTAGTCTCCTCCCCAGTAAAATTGGGACAATAACACTGTATTTACTTTGCAAAGTCTATGAAATAAAAATATAAATTGAATACCAATCATTTGATATTTTGCTCTTTTGATTATTCACCCCTACCCGCCTCAAGCATCCACAGTACTCTGTGGTCCTAGGACTGCATCATTATTTTTCTGGGATCTAAGCAGTTATGTGTTTTTGGTTCCCTTCCTAAAATATTAGAAATGCCATTTTATGACTGCACTAATACAAAAGATCATCAGAAACAAGGAAATAGATCTATTGCAAATGAGGAGGGTACTAAGAGATAGAGGGAGAAAGGAGGAAGGAGAGAGGGAAATAAAAATTGAGATGTGATAGGTACAAGCATCAACTCCCCACAACAAATGTAATCATTATGTACTGCAACCATGTACTAATAAAAATAAAAAATAGAATCTAATCCGAATTCACTAATATTATAGTCTTTTAAAAAAGAAATTTAACTTAAAACATTTTCATAGACTTCTAAAATTAACATGGGCTCTACAGGTACAATGATTACAGTGTCAAATGGGTAAGCTGGCCCTAAGCCTACCTATCTACATATTACACATTATCAGTGGGTTTCTCAGCAACAAGACCTTACCATCTGTGGGCCCAGAACCTACTGCCGGTGATTAAGTACCAAGAATCCGGTGCCCTACACAGGTCTCAGCTCTTATAGCCTTTTCAGCCTCGGCTGCAAATAGCAAAATGTTTTACAATTAATTTAAACGCAAGCGATTTTATTACTTCAGGAAAATCCTTTACACAGATGGTGCTCCGTTTATCCTAAAAGCCCAAGCCCACAATTTGTCCCGGTTCCCACCAAGGTCACCTGGGAACAGTCCTCCAATCTCTCACCCCGTCCCCCTTGCACGCACATCCTCCCAAGGCCAGCACGCACCAAGAGTCTTTGGGAAGACGCGGGTGATAAAGCCTCCGTATCCAAGCCGAGTTCCAAGGCGGCGGCCAGACAGAGCCGTCACTGCAGTGACAGAAGCCCGCTGCAATAAACTCATGGCCGCCATAGTTGCGACCTGCAACAGGAAGAAGCGGGAAAAGCAACGGGAGCCGAGAGAGTCAATTTACCAATGAAGTTGAAGTTGATGGGCAACCATGTTGAGTAAGGGCAAAGGCTAGTACAGTTCTTTTCTATTCGGTTTGAGGCAGCGGAAATGACGATTTGTTGGCGGAAACAGGGTTTGCTTAGCTGTGCAGGGGTGGGGGAGAGAAAAATGGCATTGGCCAGTGTGGCTACTCTTTGTAGAAGAGTCTCAGTAGTCCTGAAGGTTTCTGGGCCATTAATAACGGCTAAGGCCCCTGCTGGCACAGGGTAAGTGAATATAACGTAGCTTTGTCCACCGCTCTAACTTTGTTTGGTTGCTGAGATCCCGAATGCTCAGGGAGGGAAGGATCGGCTAAATGGCAGAGCCCAAACCCGCCTCTGTGAGGAATAAGTGACCTTGGAGAAGTTGCCCACCTCTGGTAGCTCGTCCCTTCCACATTTTGTTGCAGCCTTCTGTAGACCAAGCAGTAGATGGGGTTTGTAGATGCTCTGTATTTGTTGAAGGTACAGAGCCATTCTCTTGGGCTGGGTAGGTTGGGGAAAAGTCACCGAAGAGCTTTTGCTATGGAACTAACGGCTATACCAGATTTAGATAGATAAATAACAAGGGAGCTTTGTACTGTCAGGTTCTGTCGCAAAGAGGGTTCAAAGTAGGGCATGGTGGCTCATTCCTGTAATCCCAGCACTCGGGAGGCTGAGGCAGGAGGATTGCCGCCAGTTCCAGGACAGCCTGGGCTACATAGTACGTTCAAGGTCAGCCTGAACTACAAAGTGAGACCCTGTCTCAACAAACACCAAAGAAATTGTTCAGCATATATTAAGTCAATACCCAAAGTTAGCCAGATCAACATAAAAGCTTCCCTGCAAGTGTGAGAAAGGAACATCATAGAAGTGTTTATTTTTTCAGGTGGAAAGACAACATGTGTTCTGGTCAGACCAGTCATTTTTTAGTTATGATGTATGGTTTCCCGAATTTGATCCCCAGTAAAAAAAAAAAAAAAATCAAACCAATAGAAAAATTAGGATTAGTACAAGGAATAACCATATATTCTTCACCTATGTTAGCCAATCGTTAACCTTTTGTCACATTTTATCACTTTATATTTATGCTCTTTTCTCAGCTATTTGAAGTATGTCAGATTACAAACATCATGTTGCTCCAGCATCTTCTAAGAACAAGGACACTGCCTTACTAATCACAATACAATAATTACACTTGGGAAATTTAATTAATATCTTACTGCTATTGCAGTACTATTTATAGTATATGGCCAAATTAAGATTGACCTGGTGAATTCTTTTTCTTATTGATTCAAGATTCAGTGAAGGATGATCTACTACATTTTTTAGTTGTCTTGTTTCCTATAATCCAAAACACTTTCTTTTTTACACTTTAATGATGTTGGCATCTTTTTATAAGATTAGCTGTTTTAGAATACCCCTCCATTTGGGTTTGTCTGATTGCTTCCTCATAGTTAGATTCAAGTTAAATAATCTTGGTAGGAAAATAACACTTGGGATACATTTCACTATTTTGTTTTGAAATCATTTCCCCAGGTTATTAAATATTTTGAACATAATTTTTAGATTATTGCAAAATAGATAACCATGCAGATACATAATAATTTTAATAATTTTTAAAGTTTACTGCTTCTGGTACAGAAATACCAAGTAAGTTTTTGTGAACACTAAAGAGAAAATGATTCGCTTTATTTCTTATAAAATCCAAATATTGTTAAAATTTAGTAACTTGTTTATATGTGCTCCTTTGCAGGTTTTCTCTTAGTTTGTTACCTAACAGTGCACCGAATGTTGCATCCTTTAATCAGTGTAGATTACTTCATACCACTTTGTCAAGAAGAGGCCTGGAAGAATTTTTTGATGACCCAAAGAATTGGGGGCAAGAAAAAGTGAAATCTGGTGAGCTATTTGGGTTGGTCGATAGTGAATGTTTGTTGAAACCTCGATTATTCTTGAATTACTTGTCCAGTTTAGTAATTATGTAGCTGTTTCTTTTTTTATTTCCTTTGGACCATTAGGTCATTATAATAATAGAGTTAGTTGTGCCTTGGCAGGTTGCAAAACTTTTGAAGAGGAATAAATCAAAAGTATTAACTAAAGTGAGATTTAAGGCCAGGGATGTAGCTCAGTGGTGCTGCATCTGCCTGGTAAGCACAAAGTCCTGAGTTCGATTCCCAGTACCAAAAAATTAAAATTGAAATTAAAAACCAAGTGACATTTAGAGTTTAGATTCCCAATTTAAGTGGTAATTGAAAACTAATTTGTAATGACAAAATATTTTGATAGATTGTGAAAATACATTCACTGTTAATGCTGATAGTCTTAAAATGCTATTGCCTGTCTTGTTACTAATATTTTCATAATATTTCATTGAATTCCAATCATGCATAGTAGTACAGCTATATATTTTACAGATAAGAAAGCAGGTTTAAAGAGGTTAAGTAGTTTACCAAGGGCACATAGCTAGGAGCATTATTTCATGTTATGAATTTATTTTAATAGGAGCTGCATGGACCTGTCAGCAATTAAGGAACAAAAGTAATGAAGATTTACATAAACTTTGGTGAGTATAGCTAGGTATTTGAAGCAGTTATAATATAATAGTGAAGTAAAAATGCTACATCTTTCTGATGTAAGAAATGAAGTGATCTGTCTTGTCATATTGCGGATGATACGTGTCTGGTGGTGAACCTGTGGCACACATGCCAGAGCCCTGTTGACTTGAGAGCCAAGTCCTCCCAGCATCACCCCACAACCGAGCATCAGATAACAGCACACATAGGGCTGGTGTTGGCCATAAATAAGTGGATTTTGGGTTGCAGTTTGGGCACTCAGTCTCTAAAAGGAACATATGTATATATGTTCCATAACGTCTTGAGAGAGTTAATAAATATGACAGAGGTGAGATTACATTAAGACAATATATCACAGTTCTTATGTAGTTGGGAGTTTGGAAATTTTATTGTAACTGATACTAATTAATGCTTTCATCCTAGTAATTTGGGTAAACGAGGAAAATAAAAAGGGGAGTAGTTGGTCACATACATGACTGCCTTCCTTTTTGTTGCCTTTTTCATTGTCTGGAGTCTTTAGCCTCTTAGTTTGGGGGTTTATGTTGGAGGGTGCCTTTCCTGGGCATTGAGGTAGACCTTTCAGGCAGGTTCTCATGAATTTGAAGTTAAGAGAATTTAAGACAAAGTTGCTTCCTTAATTGACTGTATTGAGCCCAAAGATATTTCAAACAAGGATTCTTGTTTAAACCATACCTGTTTTGAAAATTGAGTATTTCACACAAACTTAAAAGACTTTGGTTTCTCTGGAATGGTCAGACTATGGTCTAGTAACACTGCCCCTATGTTCCTGCATGACAACAATTAACTTATCCTTCCAGATGTCCCTTCTAGATTTGTTATAGAGAAATTAGTTGTGTTAAAGGACTTTTAACTGTGAGTTGTCAGGAAAGGGAGTTAGGGCTGTTTTAGCTTTTATTGTGGCTAAAACCAAACAATCCCCCACTCCTTCCCCCTAGATTGTCTTTTTTCATAACATAAAGTACCCCAGTTCCTCTGTCTTGTTTTCAGTGCCCTCTACATTTATTTCCTTTCTGTTCTTTCAACTCTTAATTCTAAACCATTATATTCACAGAACCCACCCCTACGTAAGCTCCGCTGCTTCAGTTCTTTCGATTATGGTTGCTTTGCTCACCCTTCCTTCTACCAAATCCCGTCTCCTCTGAATCTTTGCAGGTCATCTGAACCAAGAACAGATGTCTGTTTCTCCCACTTACTTGCCCTGGTACTTGATTCTCCCACCCACATCACTTTACAGTTTTGGAGCATGATAGAGTAAAATATAGAATTGGTTTTGCATACGGGGAATAAGATTTGAGTCTGGAATTAGCTATGTGGTCCAGAATATCTCACTTTTCTCAGCCTTACTTCATTTAGAATGAGGAAATAACACTAAGCTCGATGTATTGTTGTGAGAATTAAATGAAATAGTTTACATAAAATGCTTCACACTGGCATAACACGGATACGCAATAAATGTTATTTAGCTTCTGTTTTCCTTTTCTCTCCACTGGGAGCTCTTTAAAAAATATGTTTTTTTGAACAAATGAAGAAGCAAAGAGTTTTTCTTTGTAATGATAATCTGTACATCAAGATTTCTAAAGGGCTTTCAAGTATAGATTCTTCATTTTGATATCAAAGCCACAACTTTTTTAACTTACCCACTGAACAGCATTATAGACATTATGTTCTCTGATACAGGTACGTCTTACTGAAAGAAAGAAACATGCTTTTAACTCTAGAACAGGAGTCTAAGCGGCAGCATTTGCCAATGCCAAGTCCAGAACGGTTAGAAAAGGTAAGGCCTGTGGGAGGCTGGTTGTTCTTGTGCAGGGTAAAAGCTAAAAGGGATCACTGTGTGTTTCTTTATTCCTTGTCAGATAGGTTCATATTTTTATATTTCTGTTTCACTTTTAGATATTTACAGCTATGTAGCGGTCAAGACTGTCTTACTTTAGAACATTTCTGTCATTTGCCAAAGAAATCTCATACCCATCTGTAGTCGCTCCATTGCTGTCTGCAGCCCCCAGCATATGGGTGCATGTGTGTTTTTATTTCTCTTGAGTGGACGCCAGGAGTGAAGGTGCAGGGTCGTATGGTAGGTCTCTGTTTAGCATTGTAAGAAACATGCAAGCCATATTCTGAAGCAGCTGTACACAGGGAGAGCTTGTGCTTGGCATGTAGGACCCCTGGATTCAATCCCCTGCCTCCAAAAAGTAAAAAAAAAAAGGTAGCTGAACCAGTGTACATTTCTAGCTGTAGTCGACCGCTTCCTCACCTACTAGATCAGTTTTTAATGTATTAAAAAAAAAAAAAAACACATAACATAAAATTTACCATTCTAACTATTTTTAAGTGTACAGTTCAGTAGTGTTAAGTGTATTCACATGGTTTTGGAAAAGTCACTTATTATCTAAGTTTTCTTTGTGATTATAAAAAGAATCCTGTGTTCCTATTCCCATTCTCAGAGATTATCAGTCTTTGTGTTTTTTATTTATCGCTCAGAATTTTTCTACACTTGTCTAAGTGTATTTAATTATTTTTACTTACCCAGATTTGTTTTTACCATATGTTTTTCCTGCAACTTACATTTTTTTAACAACCTAGTATATCCTGGATTTCTGTATATGTAGATCTATTGGCCCTTTTTTATTCTTACCATGTTTAAAATATTTTTCTCATGTATGAGACATTTTGTTTTTATTTAGATTTGTAAATTTTTTCCTAGATTGGTTTCAAAGTGAACAGTTTATTGTATTGTAAGGAGTCAGTGAGACTGTTTCTGTAACAACTCTAGTCCTGCTGCCTGACCTCAGCTACTTTAGTACTTTCCTTTCCCTACGCTGGTCACAACCATTTGGCTGTATGGCCTTTAAGATGGAAAGACTTAGCACATCTGGAAAAAGCAAAAGAAAGCATGCAATAAAATCTCAAGTATTTACTGTAATTACCAAGAACGTGATTCTGGCTTAGTGAAAGCTAACTATATAGCATTTTGGGATTTCTAAGCTTCATTTTGACATAATAGACTTTAAAAAGTTAGAAAAATAATATAAATAATTTTTAATGCAAGAGATCCTCTTTTTTTTTGGAACCGTGGATTGAACTCACATCCTTGCACTTGCAAGGCAGGTGGCAGAACCATTGAGCTAAATCCCCGGCCCAGTGTAAAGAATTTTTGAACAGGAAATTAACATGAATGTAATAGTACACTTTATATAGATCTTACTCAGATTTCATCAAGTATCCCAATAATGTTTTTTTGTTTTTGTTTTTGTTTTTTGCGACAGGGTCTCACTATGTAGTTGAGACTGAACTGGAGCTCATGATGTAGCCCAGGCTGGTCTCGAACTCACAGCAGTCCTCCTGCCTCAGCCTCCTGAGTGCTGGGAATAATGTTTCTTATAGCAAAAGAAAATCCTGGATCATGCATTTTCAGTTTTTGTCTCTTTAGTCCCCTTTAATCTGGAGACTCAGCCTTTTGTTGTTTGGTGTTTTGTTTTGTTTTGTTGGATTTTTGAGACAGTCTCCATATGTAGTTCAGGCTAGCCTTGAACTTGTGGCAATCCTCCTGCCTCAGCCTCTTAAGTGCTGGGATCACAGGCGTGCACCATAGCCTAGCTCATTGTATGTGCAATTGATGTTTTTGAAGTGAATAAGCCAATCCCTCTTTAAGTTTGTCTGGTATTTCTGTAATATTGACAGGCGTATCCCAGAAAGAATGGCTGCTATCAAGAAATCAACCAATAACAAATACTGGAGGGGTTGTGGGGAGAAAGGAACCCTTCTCCATTGTTGGTGGGAGTGCAGACTGGTACAACCACTATGGAAATCAGTGTGGAGATTTCTCAAATAACTAAAACTAGAGGTTCCTTTTGACCTAGCTGTACTTCTTGATATCTTCCCAAAAGAATTAAAAACATCATTCCACAGTGATATATGCATATCAGGTTTAGCAGCACAGTTTGTAATAGCTAAATCTTGGAAGTAGCCCACATGCCCATCAACTGATGAGTGGATAAAGAAGATGTGTTTTTGTAATATACAGTGGAGTACTACTCTGTCATAAAGAAGGATTAGCTTGAGATAGGCCTTGAGAACCATACTTTTTTTTTTTGTACCGGGGGCCAAACTTGGGCCCTTGAAGTTGCAAGGCAGGCAGCGGAACCACTGAGCCAAATCCCCAGCCCTGAGACCATACTCTTAAGTGAAATACATCAGACACATATGTTTAAATACTGCATTGTTTCTCTGGTGTGAGAAACTGAATGTGGAAATAAGGACTGAGATGTATAATGGATGTTGGGAGATGGGGAAAAAGTGTTCAAATGGAAAGGAGAACAAGGGAGGAGGGAGGGGGGAAAGGCAGGAAGTGGCAGAAGAGAAGTGAAAATAGAAGGAAAAAATGGAAACAAAGCTTTTGTACATAGAGAAGGAATGGGGCTTGTGGGGTCAGCGAATAAAATACAATGTAGTTTTTAAAATACTGACAGGAGGATCATAGAAATGGTGCTCTGGTGTTCAGAGTGCATCCGACCTGGAGGTCCAGGACGTTACTTAGTTTTCTTCTTGATGAGCATCAATACCTTGGTGAAGGTGTTGTCTGTCAGGTTTCTCCACCATGTAGTTACTAATTTTTTCTTCATATCTAAATAAGAAACACTTATTAGGAACTACTTTGAGATCATGCAAATGTCCTGTAACTCCTCAACATCCACTCGCTGGCTTTAGCACCCACTGATGAGTCTTGCCTGAATCAGTTACATTTGCTAAATAGCAGTTATCAAACCCCAGAATTCATTCTGCATCTATTAGTTAGCTTTCTTCTGTAAGAAAAGGCTTTCTCGTTACCAGTGTAGGCTCTGCATTCCAACTTTATTCAGTGAGCTATTCTCCTTTAATATCATCATCCCAGACCTGGCCAGTGTAAGTTTCTTCAAGCTAGGCCTTTTGCCCTCATTGCTCTTTGATGGGTTTCAAGCTGCTCTGGGTGTAATTGGTTACTTCCTTCCCCCGGCTCTGGAATCAGCCACTTTACACAGGCACCTATTTTTAATGGAAAGTGTCATAGAGACTACTAATACCTGGGTGCTAGGGACCTCGTTGCAACATGACATTTATGAAGTAATTGATTTATTGCCAGGTACATTTGCTAACCCTGCGTTTGAGGGAATTTGGGTTTTAGAGAATTTTAAGTGCACTGACATGAAAGGATCCTTTATAAAATGTTACTTGACAAAAAAGGTTTTTTTGCCAGGATAATGCTATTACTGACCTTCAATAATAGATTATCCCTTCTTCCTGCTTTAAGCATATATTTCAGTAGGTAATCAAAATCTAAAATGTTCCAGAATCCAAACTTTGAGTATAGGTGTGATGGTCACTGTGTATTTCTGATCTTCTTTCTCATATGTTGGCATAAACATTTGAATGTTAACTCTGTGGACTTGGTAGCCATCTGATTTGTATCTCATGAGATAGCATTTAGGAGCCTCATGCCCTACCCTGGTTTGGGCACACTTCAATACAGTCCTCAAGTCAATTTACTAAAAATTCCTGAGGGTTGTAGAGCTTTGTGTCCAGCTCCTACTAGTGTTTTTTCTTCACTCCCTTAGATTTTCTGTCTTCAACCTAGGATTTGTCAGCCATTCATGGTGGTGCACACCTGTGATCTCAGTACTCAAGAAGCTGAGGCAGGAGGATTGTGAGTTTGAGGCCAGCCTGGGCTACATAATGAGTTGTAGAAAAACATATATTTTTTTTAAAAAAAACAAAAAACTGGTGTTATCCTTTTTTTATTTCTCAAGCATGTTGTATAAATTTACCCTGTTGAGAGGAAGGCATGAATCGGCTACTGTAAGATATTGAGTGAAAATTTGGAACAGCAGAAGTGCTGAGCCTCAGCTGATTTGTTGAAATTTGTGGGTGATGAGCTTCTGGCGGATGTAGTTGTTACTTGGAGGAAGCAGCATCTGCACCTGCAGTACTAGAAGGTGTTCCCACTGACAGTAAAAGCAAGGACGGAGTCCTGTTGGATGAATTCGGATTGCCGCAGATCCCTGCTTCATGGACTTGCATCATTCCAGTACATCACATAAAATAAATGCGTGTTCTGGGACTAGGAAATATTTCCAAATTTGCAACAGATTTCAGTTTTCTTTCCTTTTTTGAAGGAAAGGTTATACTGCCTTTTTTTTCCCCCCATTAAGAAACTCATTGCTTGGAGGAAGCTTTCTTTGTACTAAAATTCGATTCTTTCTCTCTTAGGAAAGACTAACTTAAAAGAATCTTTGGCTTTGTATGACTTGTTTTCATTCATTAATAACTGAAATAAAGTCAAGGAGACAAGAATCTTTAGTAAGTTCTACGAGAGTATAACTTTACAGTTTCAGTGTGACCTTGATAAATTGATAATATAAAGATGAGATTTTTGAGGCTGTTCATATTATGTTTCAACACTATTTTCTATGTGGTATTCTAGGTGGCTGAAAGATGGTGTTTTTTTATAGGTTTTGTGGTGTCTTGTGAACAAATTACTGTGTCCAGTACTGGAATGGAATTGTCACTACTATATCAAGAGTGGATGTTTTAATTCTGTGGTTTCTTCAATATTACAGCTTGACTTGTAATCAATAATGAATATTTCTTGATAATTAATGTATAGGAAGGACATTTATTTATACTCAATAAATATTTTTCAAAAGAAAAAAATTTGTGGGGCCGGGGATTTAACTCAGTGGTCCCACCACCTGCCTCGCAAGCACAGGGTCCCAAGTTTGATCCCCGGTACCAAAAAAAAAAAAAAACTACAATAAACTTGTGGCTTTCACATCTTCATCAGATCTCATACTGGCTACCTGCAGAGGGTGGGTTAGCATAATCTAAACTTTTTTTTTAAAAGAATTTTTTTTTTTTTTTTTGGTACTTGAGGTCAAATTCAGGACCTTGTGCTTGTGAGGCAAGTGGTGGCACCACTGAGCTAAATCCCCAGCCTGAAGTATTTTTATAAGAAACATATATATTTACTTATATACAGCATTTGATATCTGTGGTAATGCTCAAGGATAAAACACATACCTTCCTAAAAATGGCTTTCAGTATTTTAATACTGAACAAATTTCTCTCATATGACATTATAATCCCCAATATGAATATTTCTGTACAAATAACTATTACTCTACCAGGATATGTACATTAAAATCATACCATAGGAATCTTCAAGAAAGGGATAAAAACAAGTAAAACTTGTAGTACTGTCTTCTTACAGCTTGGGGGATCTTTGAGATTACTCTAAAATCAGGATGGACTGATACTACTTTCCCTGTAGTAAGAAGAGCTGCCAAGCAGGGTGCAATATCTGGGTGAGAATGTGAGGAAAATGGTGATTAGTTGAGGCCAAAAACATGTTTTTTAATATAACAAAAGTAACAAACTATTACCACTTATTATTTCAGTGAATTTTGAAATGGCATGTGCTAAATTGAGTCTCCAAAAGGAATTTAGGCAAGTATATGCCACACCAAGCAGAAGTAATACATGGAAATCCAAGCTAAGTAAATTTTCATTTAAACAAAGCCAAAGCATTTTAAGAGTTACAGAAAGTAATATTAGGGACACCAGTGAACACATACCTGGGCCAAAAAAGGTTTTTAGGAAGCACTTCGTGGTAGTTCCTTGATAAACATTTTGATCATAGATCATCTGTAGCACAAATCTGTATATTCTTTTTCTTTGGAATATTTATAGGGGGATGTTGAAATTGAATCTTTCTGTTCTTTTATCAGGTAGTTGATTCCATGGATGCATTAGATAAAGTTGTCCAGGAAAGAGAAGATGCTTTGAGGCTTCTCCAGACTGGTCAAGAAAAAGCTAGACCTGGTGCTTGGAGAAGAGACATCTTTGGAAGAATCATTTGGTACCCAGATTACACTGTGACTCTTCTGAGATGAGAGCGGAGATCCTATATCTCATTCCCCTGCCCAGAATTTTTTAAGAAAACTTAAGCTAGCTACTGATAGTCCCAGCTTCTCAGGAGGCTGGAACAGTAGGATCACAAGCTGGAGGCCAGCCTGGGCCACTTAGCAAGATCCTGTTTCAAAATAAAATAAAAAAGGGCTGGAGATATAGGTCAGTGATGGAACAGTTGCCAATACTGCAAAAGGGGAGAAAGACAGACAGGCCATGTGAGATAGATATATTCAAGGTGTATCTTATGTAAGAGAAGATCACAACTACTTTAGAACACCAAGATACATGAATGAAGGCAGCTCTGTATGGTTAAAACCAATACTAGCCCAGACATCCCATTCATATCATTGTTACAATATATGTAGTGGGTTGTTAATAAGTGATTCATATCTTGAGTCATCAGACCTTTTGAAATTTTGATGAAAGTTATGGATCTTTTCCCTAGAAAAATATATACATACCATTTCAGAAGATTTTAAAGCTGATTTTAGGACTTCGCCCTGCCATCTTTGCCCATGAAGAATCCATGAGTATTTTTTAAAAGAATTTCTTGAGGAATAAGGTCAAATGAACCACTTTCAGTTTTCTCGCGGTACCATAAGAAAAAGGTGTAGGCCAAATTATGTAACAGTTACTGTTTTGCTTCCTTCTGTGTGCTACATATAGTTCTCAGTCTTGCCAGGCACTGGGAGAAATGAAAGTGAAAATAATTGAGAAAGCCTAAGCTAAAAATGTGAGAGTTTACATTTTGGTTGAGCATCTAAAATGTAGTTTTGTCAGTACCTTAAACATCAGCAAAATGAAGAGTACACTGGATAGTTAGAGAACTTTCCCGGTTTCTTGAAATTACACCACATAGCAGTACTTACTCATTCCCTAAGTTCTTTCAGTGGAGTTTATAGTAATAGCAACGCTCAGCCATTTTTAGGGCAGTAGTTGTGCTGTCTGTAATTGTCCAATCCAACACAGAAAAGAGAAATTGCCAAAATGTCTCACTAAAAAGCTTTTCTAGGGCCTACGGATGTAAATCAGTGGTGGAGGGCTTGCCTACCAGGTATAGGTTTGATCTCTAGAACTGCAGGCAAACGAAACAAAACTTTTAAAAGTTTTATTTTCTACTAATTTTTATTTGAGTTAATTCCTTTGACATCAATTAGGAAAAGGTGGAAAATTAGGAAAATAAAAATGCTGTTTTCTTTGAAGGAAATACCTTTTTTTCTGTCTTTGCAGGCACAAGTTCAAGCAGTGGCCTATACCTTGGTACCTAAATAAAAGATACAACAGGAAACGATTCTTTGCAATGCCTTATGTGGATCGTTTTATCAGGTGAGCACAGATACTTAGTAGTGAAACAGTCATTATCTCTACATCAGATATGTGTCAGATTTTCTTTACATTTTAGTTTCTATTATGTAAATATTACATGTTCATTGTGGGAAAAAATAGGATCAGGTAAAAATAAAAAAGTCATATATACTCTAACCATTGAGAAATAGCCACTGTCAGCACCATACATATCCTCTTGAAAGTTACATTACCTGTTTATCTACCTGTATGCAAATAGATGGGAAATCCTACTGTAATGTTAAAATGCATATCCAAATAACTCAGGTCCATAACGAGCTTATGATTGCAAGGCTAATGAAAATATCTAGGTAAAGAATTCTGTTGCATCCATTGTGTCTGAATTATGCTGTCCTACAAATACTGATCTCCGCATATTTCCTATAGCAGATTTGTTTTAACCCATTTATGCCAGAGATTAAAGGTTTTTTTTAGTTTTTGCGTGAAATTCATATGTTACCTAGAAAAACTGAAGGAACAAGAATTTGCACTTGATCTTAGCCAAAAGGCCGAGAAGCGATAGGAACAAGAATTTGAAGAGAACACATTTCATTATGTTTCCGTTATGGGCCTTCCAAAAATGGATTACTAAGCATTGATGAGTTAAGTTGATTGTTGAATAGGGAAAATACAGGCCTTCCTTTGTGGTAGAAAAGGGAAGTGGTCCCAAGAACCACCAGTTGGTAATTATGAAAACTAAATAAGGTATTTAAAAAGAGCTATTTAAAACACTGGGTCCATATCCAAAAGCAGACAGAAACCAGAGAATTTAACCCCAAAGCTGCAAATAGAGGGGAAAGAATGGCAAGTATGTGGTTTCTTACTCCCACTGCTGTGTCCGCAGAGATGCAGGGTTTCTGGCTAACCTGCTACAAATAAAAACTCGAAGGAAAACAGCTGAAGGTTAACTTCAACAACTGCCTTGGATCGTACATCTTAGTTTCAGCAAGGACTCTTCCAAAACTGACCTTTTCCCCCAAAGGCTTGTTTCCATACTCCACACAAAAAAATTAAATAAACTTTTTTAACACAAATGGAATGTATCTTAGCGTTACAGTGTTTAGTGTCAGTTTAAATTTTCCGTCTTCCCCACTGAACTGAACCAGCGAGCTCATTGTACCTGTAGTGTATCCATCCTGTGTGGGCACCAAGGGCCATCACTCATCACCAGCTCTCTACGGGCAGTAGTCAGTACTTAGTTCTGCAAAGCGTCTCCAGGATCTGTCTCTGCCCTCCTCATTAACTCGAGGTACAGCACCTGCTCCCTGGCTAGTTTTCCTCAAGCATTTATCACATCAGTGCTCTTCAGAAATAGTTGCTTCTTGTCTGGCGAAAAAAATACAAAGTCTTCCCCATGCAGTGTTCCTGCAGTTTAGACTTTGCTACTTTTTTCTTTATAGCTATAAAAATACCAAGCTGGTACAAAGGTACACGATACGATTATTGTACGAATCCATACATTATGGTCCCTAAACACTTATATACTAATGGCTGTTTTCCTTCATGGTTCAGGGCAAGTTTAGATGGCTGGTGTTTGTAAGGGCCCAACTTTTCTTACTTTCTACTCAGCCAGTCTTTTCCACAGTCTTGCCGGATGTTTTGTTTGCCTCTCCCTCTTGCTGCTGTATTTGACAGGTTTCATTTTCTAGTTGCACAATAAGTCCGTTCAGTCTCGTAGTTCTTACTGACCTGGGACACGCAGTTTGACTCCCTTTCTCTCAATTTAGATCTAGCTGTGAGTTTTATGTTCTTCCACTGCCAGTTTAAATCTTGAATACATTTCCTTAACTTCTGAAGCTCTGTACATGTTCAATCATATGAACTAGGTTTTCGTTATATACTTTCCAGGCATTATTACATCCATGCTGCGACATTAGCTCCAGATTCTCAAACTGCTTGGTTCTCTAACTGGGCCATAGAATTGTTCACACATTCTTGCCATGCAGTAATGTCATTTTTCTGACCTGAGGAAGGGGCTGGAAACTCCTATCGTTTCATACTAACAATTCAATTGGTTGTTGAGCAGCCAGTCTTTTCAGTTTCATTTCTCATTATGTCAGTTTTGAAAGCAGAATAACCCGGGGCTGTTAAGTAGCTCGGGTAATTCTTGGTAAGGCTGTATCTGCGTGTTTCCTGCCAATGCCGCAGCCCTTTCTGCATGTCTAGCACCTCACAGCCTTCAAACTATGGCAGCACATCCTCTACTACCTCTCCAGCCACCAACCCTGTTCTACCAACCCCGTTCCTGCCATGGCAGAGAACATACTCGTGTCTGCAGTATTTACTCTTGAAAGTCGTATCTGTCACCTTATTTCTTAACATCTTACTCATTTTCTGTTTTTATTTTTGTTCCTACAGCTTTGAAAGCTTTCCATCTATTCACATTTAAGAACTGGTTTGAAGCAGCCGGGTGTGGTGGCGCACGCCTGTAATCCCAGCACTCAGGAGGCTGAGGCAGGAGGATCACTGTGAGTTCAAGACCAACCTGGGCTACATAGTGAGTTCCAGGTCAGTCTAAACTACAGTGAGACCCTGCCACAAACAAACAAAAGAACTGGTTTGATGCTGATTGAAAGATATGAGTGCACTGGCTTTTTTTCCAAGCCCAACGTTGAGCCATTTGGTCCTTTTGGCCTCTTAGAAATTAAGGTGAAGCTATACATGACTTTTAAAATATATGAAAATATGTCAATCCAGTGCCACATTTATAAGCTTAATACGTATTCTACAATTTCATTTTTAAAACTTTAGTTTTCCATTCAGGGAATGTAGCATAGTCTTCAAAATATTAATAGCAAACCTTTATTGTTTAAATGGTAAAAAAAAGGTCTAATTGGAGCAAATATGGATGAAATAATTTCAGCTGTTTAGTCTTTATACTTTTCTAACTATGTCAGGTGTAACTTATCTCCAGTTTGTGATCTGACAGTACTAGTGTATTGTAATTATTCAGTGTCTCTTCATTGTATTATTATAGTTTAAATAAGCAGATAGGACACTGAAATACTCACTTAAGCACCTCAGAGACTTGGCACCCATGAATTTATCATCTTCAATTTCGATGATACCAAGTGGCCCTACAGGTCAGGATAACTGAGCTGAGGTGCAAATCCTTCATGCCCTGGGACGCTGATGTGGGAACAGACTCCTTTAGAAAGTGCTAAGTCTAACCAGTGCCCACGCATCATCTCAGCATGGTTTTATTCCGTGTGTAGCGATAGCCAGGGTGAGTGCTATTGGAAATCAGGTAATCCCACAAGTTCTGAGAAACATAATAGGATCGAACCTCAGGCCCAGTCTGTGACAGGCTTGTAAGATGTGGACGTTTTCCAGTCACAAAGTAGGATCCATAGTTAATTCAGATACAGGTGCTTTTGATTTCAACATTTGTCTCTTGTGTACATGTATAGTAAATATTAAAGTTACATAGTGCATCAAATAGATTAATATGATTCAAGCCTTTATGTAATTGATTAGGATATATATAGCATTAAATAAAAATTACTGTTATGCTTTTATTATTCTAGACTGAAAATTGAGAAACGAGCCCGCATTTCAGCAAGAAAGAAATCTTTGGAAAAAAAGAAACAGAAAACTCTAGAAGAAAAGTTTCCGCATCTTGCTGAAGCCCAGAAATCAAGTCTTGCCTAAAAATTTTCTAATTTTTTTCTTGCATAGTAGTCTGTATACAAAAATATATATTAAGTGGCTTATAAAAAATTTTTAATCAAATGACTTAGCAGTTCTAAAGGTTAACATGGCATGTGAATTCTGAAAATGATCTTGCTTCTACCACATTTTTTAAAAACCAAGTATAAAGGGCAGGGGATTCAGCTCAGTGGTTCTGCCACCTGCTTCGCAAGCATAAGGTCCCAAGTTTGATCCCCAGTACCAAAAAAATCAGGTATAAAGTCCAGACCAAATTGTCATCTTAAAAATTCTGACATCTGTGCATGCTTTAATGTCACCTGCTGTCTAATAGTCAAAGCAAAGGCAGTAAAGTAATTTTGGAATTCAGACACCATTTTTACTCTTACTATTAATAGACTATGAAGAGGATGGGAACTACTATTAATCTGAATACTTTCATCAAAATAATGATAGATACTTGTGTTTAAAAGTAGCAAATCAAAATATACAACAATCAGAAAATATTTCTGGAATGGCTGGTAATTTTTATTTAATTTTATAAGCCTAAGGTAAAAAGCATAGGCAATAACTTTACAAGTCAATAAAAAGCAATTCTACCATTCACTGGTAATTAATATACTAAGCAGAGTTGGAAAGCATTTTACTGAAAGCAAAATATTTAGAGAAAATAGAGATTTATACAAAATTATAAAATGCTCAATCAGAATAAGTGCATTTCAAGGAACACACAAACTCATTTTAATATAGAGCTAGTTAAAGCCTTAAAAATTTTAAGTGGAAATTGAAGTATGCAAAAATGTATAAACATTCTACAAAAGATGGTAGTTCTTTCCTGAGTATACTAAAGCTATGAAACGTAAGGTGACACAGGAAGGTTGAGTTCTGGGAAGTCTTTTAAGGGCATTTCCTTTCTACACACTGCTTCCCTCCTTCTTCATATTCTTGTTTGGAAATCCACATCTGTTGAAAGGTACCCTGGAAAATGGAAATACGTAATTATGCCTGCCTTAGGAGAAAATACTTTTTATATATTTTGATAATGCAAACTTTGAACCCTTAAACTCCCTCCCCCAAAACAGAACTCCATTACTCTCTCATTTCTTCCCTCCAAAACTATCCAAAGATCTCATCGCCTTGCCTTTCAGGTTTACAAAAACATTAACTCATTCTCCACCTGTTACACTGTGTAGCACCTGTGAAATGGGCAGGAAGCAAGTAATGTGGCCGTGATGGCTCTGTGCCATCGTAAGGCAATAACAAGTTTTCAGGAGGCCTAAGAACTTTGTGACATTTTCTTCAGCCGTTCCAAGGAAAATGGGAAGTGCCTCCAAGTTTCAGGTCCAAAAAAAACGACTTTTTCTCCTAATTCAAGGCAGACTCCAGTACAGGACCCACCACAGTAACTTCTTTTGCCCAAGAACCAAATCCTGACTTCCAACATACTTCACCAACAGACCAGGGAAGAGCCCAGAACTAAATTACTTCATTTTAAATATACTACAAACAAATCCTAGCCATTGCCAACGGGGGTATTAAGAGGCATGAATGTGTTCACATTTCTGCCTGTTTTGCGGGAGGAAATTGAAATTAGTCTAACAAATATCCAATAATAAGGCAGTCATTTTGTTATATCAAGACATAAAAAACTGGTTTTTTATGGTCCTTCACTCATCTGAAAATTATGAAATACAAAGGATAAATGAAACACTGGAATTCTTAATTCAAGTAAGAATCTTTAAAACTGTTTTTGTCATTTACTAACCAAAGAAGCTAGAATGGAGCCACCAATCCATGAACTAAACCTCCGTTCTACTGTTGTGTTATTTGCAATCAGTTTCAACCGCATACTCTAAAGTAGAGGGGAGAAAAGTATTAGTACAATTGAAACAATGGATTCAACTTAGGAAATCAAATTTTGCCAGTTTTTTAGCTAGCATTTAGATCCTATAAGAGAAAACATACTACCATAAATACAGTACTATGCTAAGTGCCTTGTACAACAACATGTACAATTACCCCAGCCTGCCTCCCTTTCTGCAATGCTGCCCTTCCAGGTCTCAGGCTACCCTAACCCTCCCTTAGTTCACCAGACTGCAATCATCATGTCTCAGGTAAGACTGAACTGCTTTCCTTCCAAATTAGTGCTTCTGTTTTGAATTCACTCTCGATACTCTCATAGATCACTGTTACCCCTCATCTTATTTCCTATGTCCAGCAATTTTCCTCCCTACCTAGGGATCTGCCTAGAAGTTCTCAAGTTGTTAATACCTCCCCGTTATTACACATATGAACGTACAGTTTGAGTCTTTTTCACTGTATGTGGCAGGAGTAAGGTATGAGATATGGGAATCAATGCTGGGAATGGAACCCAACGCTTCACACGTTAGAGACACACTGCTACCGTGGCTCCGTGAAATCTAATGGCGTGTGTTTCAGGTACACTCTAGATGAGACTGTAGCTCCAAGAATGTAAGACAGAGCAGATGTCAACCTTGTGGCTGTATCAATATTCAAATACCACTCAACTACAAAAATATGCCATATATAAAATATTTTAATATAAGAAGCCAAAAGACTATCAAATATACACATTCTATGGATTTGTTAGGGCCCATGTAACTCTTCATAAATTTATTTTTCAAGTTAACATTTAGTGGCATCTTAGAAAAAATACTTGATAAAACTTTTTAAATTATGACCCCTAGTTTTTTCTATCCCTTTAAAAGTTGCAGCCTGTGATCTTTTTTAAAACATACACCATTTTAAAACATTCATCAGTGCTCTGCCAGATTTTATCCTGTTGAAGTTTGCCGAACAAAATCCAAAACATTGAGTAAGGCACACCCTGCTATGTATCAGTTGTGGGTTGACTTGTATCCCCTAAAAAGATACAGTATGTTGAAGTCCTAATCTTTATTACCTAATATGAATATGACCCAATTTTAAGTCTTTGCAGATGTAATTCACATGTATACTGAGATCAATAATGAAGTAGGATGGGCTTTTAATCCCCTGTGACTAGTGTCTTTATTATTTATTTATTTTGGTTTTTTGAGACAGGGTCTCGCTATGTAGTTGAGATTGACCTGCAACTCACTATGTAGCCCAGGCTGGTCTCGAACTCACAGCGATCCTCCTGCCTCAGCCTCCAAAATGCATGCACCATCATGCCCGGCTTAGTGTCCTTTTAAAAGAAGTACCACAGCTAAAAGCTAAGGATTACTGGCAAGCCATCAGACTCTGCAAAGAAGGAAGAAACTGTTTTCCCCTACAGACTGCAGAGAGAAGCTGGCCCTAGTGGCACCCTGATTTCAGATCTGGTCTCCAGTACTGTGATAATACATTTCTCTTGTTTTAAGTCCACCACATTGTGGTACTTTCTTATGGGCAGCCCTAGGAAATTAACACACCATCCATGTTCCCAGCCACATCATTTTCCCCCTTTACCCACATACAGAGCTCTACTGATTACTTTGAATTACTGGAACATAATCCTCCCACCATACTTTTTCTCCCAGTACTGGGGATTGAATCTAGGGTCTTCTCACTCAGCTATATTCCCAGCCCTTTTTTATTTTCGAAACAGGCCAAGTTAAGTTGCTAAATTGCCAAGGCCAGGCTCAAATTTGTGATTCTCCTGCCTCAGTCTCCCAGAATGCTGGATTAGAAAGCTGGATTAGAAAGCTGGATTACAGGTGTATGCCATCATGCCTGGCCCCTATCATACTTTTTTCCATATGGTATTCCCTCCACTTAGTTGTCCTTTTATAAATTAGCAACCACTTGAATTATTCATTCAAATAACTGCTTCTCTATTGGACTTTCCTCTGATAGTCCTAGAGAGTTAAGTGCTTGTTTCTCCGTGCTCTCAGGAGTACCCGGTTCATGACACTAAAGCACTTAGCTCATTACAATCATTTTTTTACATGTCTAACCTTCCAAGTAGACAGAGCCACTGGTGGGCAGGGATTGTTCTTTGTTACCCTAGTGTTTAACACACTATACACACTTAACAGTAAATATAAAGTTAATGAACAAAGTGAAATTCAAATACTTTGAGAAATAGATGTCATTTAGGAAATTCTGATAAGAGATTCCAAGTAATACCACATACATATCTACCTACTGAAAAATGAACCGTTACTTATAAAACTACATCACCGGTGACTGAATGACTGAACTTACTGGAGGAGTTTTCTGAGAAAGCTCTCTATTCAACCTGTCAGTAAAACTCTGTATTAGCGTGTTTCCTCCTGCCACTATCACACTGCCATAGAGACCCTAGGACAAAAACAAGAGAAATAAATTAGATCCAAATGTTTCCAACAGTTTCATCATTTTTTGGTGCTAGGAACTGAACCCAAATTTCCAACAGCTTTAAATAAAACTACAAATAAAACCATACCCTCCACTACAATCTGTACTTCCTTTGCCTGAAAAGTTTTAACTTCTATTCGGAAATAGTAACTCAAATCAGTAGTTTTCAATCCTAGCTGCACATGCAACTCATCCAAGGAGCTTTTACACCACCAGTAATTGAAACAATGAAATTAATACCTCTGGAGATGGGAACCAGGTAAAAACTCCCAGATAATTCTTATGTGCACCTGGATTTAAGAACCACTAACCTAAAAACAATTATTCTAAACATTTTTGTTATAGAGCTGATATTTACCTAGAGGTACGTACATTTTATGATGACTTTAGAATGCTTATCTGGAAGTTACAGCATTTAAAATCAGACAATGGTATTACTTTATGATAATAATAATACACTCCAAGTATATTTCTGGCTAAAATGACTGCCATCTTTTTCTCTTGGAGGATATGCATCAAAACCACATAGGGAGCTTTTTCAAAATACCTATGCCAAGGCCTCACAAGTAAAAAGAAATTCTTAATAATAGGGAATACATTCACTTCTAATTTGCATACATAAAAAATGTCAGCCTGCTTTTTTTAAGGGCAAGTTCCTATTTTAAAAACTTATTCCAGGGCCAGGGATTTAGCTCAGTGGTTCTGCCGCCTGCCTCACAAGCACAAAATCCCAAGTTCAATCCCCAATACCAAAAAAGAAAAAAAAAAAAAAAAACCCCAATGTTAAAACCTTCCCCAAAACCAAAAAAAAAAAAAAAAAAAAAAATCCCAATGTTAGAACCTTCTAAATTATGAAACAGAAAATAGAAAAGTATCTCCTCTGTAGTCAACACTGCTTAAAAGAACTCTAAAAACAGGAAGCTATCATTCATATATATATATATATATGGGGGGGGTTGAGACAGGGTCTCACTAAGTAGTTCAATATGGCCTTGAACTCATGGCGACCCTCCTGCCACAGCCTTCAGAGTGCTGGGATTAGAGGCGAGCGCCACCACACCTGGCCATCTTATAGTAAATGTACTTCATTGTCTTCCACTAATAATGGCCTTAGATTTGTACTAAAAATTCCAAACTTGTATTTTCTGTTGTCCTAGAAGCAGCACTTACCTGCCAGATCACTAGTTGAAATTAACAATGATTCAGAAAAGCCTTTCTTGAACAAAACATTTTTTGTACACCCTTAGTAAAAATAACATTCTCTAAACAAACAAACAAAGCTAAAAGAAAATCAAAACAGTATGTGGGTTTATGAACTGGGTCTAGGATTTAATAAATTATAATCAAACTAGCAAGTAGTGTATACTCAATCTAATAATAAGTATAGTATATACTATGAAGTTAAAACTTGACAAAGATTTAGGGGCACTTTGCTGCCCTAAAAGACACTTTATACTGTAACAGGACTGATACTTACAGGTCTAATATCAATGTCACACATTCCAACACTTGTAGTGACAACATGACTGACTCCCAACATTGTATTTCCTGATAATCCCTAAAACAAAAGAAATTGAGTATTCACATGGAAGAATTTCAGAGTAAAGCACACCCCCCAAAATTTAGTCTTATTTACATTTTGTGATGGTTAAGCTTAACTATCAACTTCATTAGCGTGGGAGCTACCAGAGGATCAGTGAAAGCTCACCCCTGGATATGTCTAGATGGTCATGGAAGCTCGGCCTCACACTCTGTATCTGGTCCCTAGCCCCATTCTCTGGCTCTTCCCCTGTGCTGTTTCCCAAACACTGTGAAGTGAGCAACTGTGCTCCGCCACGCTGTTCCGCCATGTCATTTCTGCCTTGGTGCCAGCCAAAAATTGAGTAAAACCCTTAAAACCATGAGCCAAAGTAAATTCCTTTAAGTTGTGGGTGTCAGATATTTGTCCCAGCAATAGAAAAATCGACTTAATACAGGCTTTATAATTATTCAAGCTCTTTACATGCACCAGTGAAGCCAGGCTAATTAAGAAACAAGCTTTAAAAAAACAAGAAAGAAAGAAACAAGCTTTCATACCTTTACATTGGAAGGGTCAAATAACCCTTCAGGAATTTTTAACCGCTCTGCACCAAAATCACAGTTGTAGCCATTAGGAAATTCATAATGAACAGTTGGCATCTGAGCAGCTACTCTGCAAATATATTAAACAATATTATACAAAACACACAATCCTCTTCAAAATTATAAACTACTAAGGGAATTATCAATTTGCAAGAAACTAAGAGGGAGAATATTTTAAAATATTATTCAGTATATTTTTGCATAACTTTATAGAGTTAGATGAGTTAACTACGTAGTACAATTCTTTTTTTTGAGACTGGGGATTATACCTAGGGTTTTTCAATTGCTAGACAAGGGCTATAGCACTGAGCTACATTCCTGATCCTTTTTGTTTTTGAGACAGGATCCCTTGCCTCAGCTTCCTGAATCACTGAAATTACAGATATACCACTACACGACCCAATTATTTGTTTAATATAAAAAAAGTCTTTTCCTCATCAATGAAGCACACAATTTAAATGAGAAAACATACTGTTCATCGTAAGTTGAATCTGACACTTGAAGTACTGAAGCTTGAAAATCTTGGATAACACACTGAATAAAGAAAAAGTTTAAGAAACAAGATTGAAATTTGCTCTTCAATTTAGTTTAATAACATATTTAAAATATTCTTCTGAATGAAACAGGACCATATTTCTAGACATGTAAGTCAAGAGTATAAATCTACTCAAGAAGGACTCTGAGTTCTGAAGCTGAATTATAAATTTTAAGGAACAATAAAAAGATATAAAAACAACTAGAAACCCATGTATCACAGTCTTGCAAAACTAATCCAGTTTCAGAACATCAATTTTCTTTAAAAGTGTAGATTTAAAAAAAGATTTCACTAACTTTTATTAACTGCATAAAGTGTAAAATAGTTAAGAGTTTTGCTGTGAAATACATATGCCCTCTAGAGGTTACTAAGGAAAAAAATCTTGTCTAACATCTTGGCCACATTATTAATCATTCTCACAATTTTTCTCCAACTAACACAAACACAGACAATATTTATCTTTAGGTGCAAAAACCTCTCAGGATGTAAGTACATCCTCTCATAGTAAATTATGACTCTCATATAGCACGTGATATTCATTCAGAGATAGATTTCTGGCAAAAGGAACCTCTCACTGGCCCCTTGCTATGAACAATCACATTTCTGACATGGTAAATTGATGCTGGGGATAAGAAGAACTGAGCCATACTAGAAAGTCTGTATAGTAACTAAAACACTGCCTTAGGCCAAAGAGTAACATAATGCTTATTTCTACTCTAGAACCAAAATGCTTTTTCCAGGTCACACCACAGTAATCCAAAGGAATATGTAGTAGTTTGTAAATATTTCTTAGAAAAATATGAAAAGTACTCCGTCACAATGAGTTGTTTGTAAAGTGCTAAAAATACAGAACTTGAAAACATAACGTGCCTACATTCTATTCAGGAGTTACTTACATTACACATGTAATTGTGCCAAGATCTTGTAACCTGTGGCAACTTCTCTTTCCTTTTCCAGTTTGCTGGAGATCCTTCACGAACAGCTTCCTGGCAGTAAGAAAGTATGTTTGGTTAACAGAGAACTTGATTATACAGGAGCAGAAAGTCAGACTTAAATTTCACAAAATTCAATCATTACGTACTTTTGATGCAATCATATATGGAGGAATCAATTCTATGTTCATTTCTTGGAAGAGTTCTCTGCATTGCATAGTTATAAAATCTCCAGCAAGAGGGGATTTCACAATGCCTGTGACACAGTTTAAACAAAGCTAATAGAGTAGTAAGTCCAAACTCCTTGGGACAAATTTCTTCTGAGTGTATTTATATATGAATAACTTTTTCCAGTAAAGTATATATTATACACCAAAGATTAAAATTATACATGGGGCTGGAATATATTGCAGTGGTAGAATGCCTGCCTAGCATTGGTGAAGCCCTGAGCTCAATCCCAAGCACTGCAAAACAACAAAAACCCCTTAATGGAAAACATCATGTAGAAACTGTTGTTTCAATGGTCCGATTCACTGTCTTATTTCACTTTATCTTCATGACATCTAAAAGCACCTCATATGCCATGGTTAAATATAGTTACCTTGCTGAAGGACGTAACCATCGTGGACTGGGATTGCAGTGGTATGAGTCGCTCCACTGTCCAAAATTAGCCCAGTAGAACGACCGTTAGCAAACCTAATTTAAAGCTTTAAGGAAAAGAAAAGTAACAAGACTCCTAAAATAAAATCTATTGTAAAGGGCAGGCTCTTAAATTTCAGAAGGCATTTATAAAACGTGCATTACAGTTTAAGATGTGTTAAAATAAATTTAGGGACAAAAACGGATGTCAAATAATTCAATATTAAAAACAAATGAGATTGGCAGGATTTGCAGAACATCACTGTGAGAATTATTAAACTGGTCAAAATGAACACAATCACTGACAATCTGTGGAAACTGGTCAAGGGGCTTACAACAAATTACCTACAAGACATACTGAATATAACACATAATCTTTGTTTAGGTCCTGAATTGAAATATCCTAAAATGTTCAAAAAGAGATGTGGTAAAATCTTTTAGATACACATACTAAGTTTGCTACAAATAAAACCATGTAATCAGATAGAAGGTGGGTGATGAAAATATAAAGGTTCTTCATAATATTGTTTCAAATATTTTTATAGTAAAAAGTTAGAAGTAAAATAATGTCCAATTTTGCTTACGTGCTCTGTATAAGTAACCAGCCAGACCATATTCAAATTCAAGACTGCCATTATCAAATTGCAGGCTTGGATTAATTTGCTTATACTTTATCACTCTATTTCTTGGCAGCATTATTATAAAAATTAAATGAGATAATAAAATGAGTATACTAATTCTTTCTCCTACTTAAAATCCCAATATGTTCTCTAGAATCTAAAGTTCAAGATTTTAAAATCTAATACGCAAGCCCCCTACACAGTTTAGTCAAGAACTATTTCTACAATACCTGCCGAAATCTTACGTATGCATATGTATTTATCTTTGAGTATTAAACTGAGTCACAGTAATGAACACTTACACTTTGTTTTGTTTGTGTTTTTTGGTACTGGGGATCGAACTCAGGCCCTTGCGCTTGCACTTACGAGGCAGGCGGCAAAACGACTGAGCCAAAGCCCCAGTCCAAACAGCTACACTTTCTACTTTCACATTTCCTAAAGTCATCTCCAAGACACAGCACTACAGACCAATGTTAGGTAACAGTGAAGACAAATATTCTCAAATATATAAAACGTTTATTTGAAGATTACACCAAGCCTGGATAAATAAGCAGAAAGTGAAGCTCGGGTTTTAAATACTATATTTACTCCAAGATCAGACATTTATAAGCAGTGCAGCTTGAATTCTAAATCAAAGGTTCTTTCCTCCACATGCAACTAAATTCTAATTTCCTTACAAATACTGGCCAGCTACTATATTGCTCCTCTGAGCTACTACAACTACACAAAACAATCCAAATTAACCACGACGGTTAATCTTGTCAGCTTGATTGGCTTAGGATACCCAGGGGATCAGTAGGCACATTTCTGGGGGGGGTTGTGGACTTTGGGGACTGTGCCTGACCCGAGGTCCCCTCCTCGCTGGCTCTTCCCCTGCTCTCTGCTTCACAGACACCACGAGTTGAGCAGCTTTCCTCAGCCATTCCCTTCTGCCATGATGTTTCTGTCCTGGACTCTGCTGATCATGGTCTGAAACCATGAGCCGACCTTCAGGTTGTTGCTCTCAGATACTCCGTCCAACAATGAAAACTGACCAACACAGCCATGTATTCTTTATGACTTGGCCAGTGTTGTTCTGCAGCATTATTTAAATATGGTATTTAGCTTTGAACAGTACTGTAGCATTACAAATTATTTGATTTTGGGTCACAGTATTTCTCTAGTCTGTCCTTTAATTTCTTAAAATAAATATCTGATAATGGGAGTAAAATCTGAAATGGATTTAGTCAAAGTTCAAATTTCTATGAGGGCCAGGGATTTAGCTCAGCGGTTCGGTGGCCTGCCTTGCAAGCGCAAGGACCCAAGTTCAATCCCCCGTACCAAAAAAAATTTCTGTGATATTGGAAGAGAGGGAGAAAAGAGCAATCTTTAACTGCATTGAAGCCAACTGGTTAAAATAGTCCTCTCTATCCACACTCCCTTTTGCACACACACACACACACACACACACACACACACAGGCACACACAAAATCTGCTAACACTCAGGATTTGAGCATTACTTTACTATTTTCCTCTCAAATCTTCTGGTGCATCATCAGTTCCAACAAGAAATACTAGAAGACAGATGGCTACAACAAGGGATGGGGGAAATAAATTTCTCAACAAACAAAAATCGGCACACGTCTTATGTCACAGTGCATTGCATAGTATCACATCTCTTCTAGAAAGAGATTTAGTATTATTCTTCAGGATACGCTGTTAAAACTGCAGTTTTGCACAGGAAGAACGCAGGGATGTTGTAGTGTTCAAACATTAACTCTGTCAGTTTCTCTCTCTTTGCTCTGGTATTCCACTGGAGTGAAAGAGAAATGCAAGTTATTTATTAGGATTAAAGTTGATTTATCTCAAACTATACTATAGCACTAAATTAACAGGATGTAAAACACTTAAAAACAATGAAATCCTACGGCAAGTAATCTGTCATAATATCCATTTTTATTTCTTTATTTGTAAATAAATTTAAGAAATCATATGTAAAAATAAGCTTTAATAGGTAAAATTCTCAGCTGCTGTAAATTCTAGAAATTACAGACATTTTGAAGTACAACAAAATCAAGATTCTTATAGTCTTATGAAATCTTAAAAGTCTGATAAAATCATAAGTCTAAATATTAAGCTATGAAATGTTCACTTATAAAAACTAATCAAATAAAAACAATAACAAGATACTGACAACTTATAATCATTATAAACTTATAATCGTTATGCATTTGTCTATGTACCAAATACATTTCACAAGAGACTTCAGTCTAAAAAACTTGTAGTCCCAGTTAACCATTTGACTTCTCTCTTGGAAATTTGAATATAAAAGTAGAAATACACTGTTCTGGGCACACAAAGGATGATTCATAAACCAAAACAGGAGGCAGTACAAGAAAATCAAATGTAAAACAAATTCCTGGAAAAAAATTTTTTTTAAATAATTACCAGAACTCACAAAACATATTTTATTACTCTTTTAAATATTTTATTTATTGAAATAATAAACATTATAATAGTACTTTAAGAATTAATCTTTTCCCTAATTTCCAAATTCAAAATATAAATTTCTATGCCTCTTTAAAGAAAAAGAAAATATTCTTCAAATGAGTAGAAAACTAAAGGAGAAATAATAAAAACTAGGGAAACTTAAAAAAGAAAGTCTGTCTCACCGGTGCCTCTGACATGAGAACAGGATGCAGGCTGGCTTCTGATTTGACATGCATTTTATAGGTATGGTCCAAAATAGCTTGGAAACTATCCCAGTCTTCAACTAGAATGCAAGAGTAATAGCTTGAAAACAATATTCAAAGATGTACAGCATCTTTTTATAGATTGTTTTTGTAACTTAATAAGTAATTCTTTGCCAGGGATTTGGCTCAGTGGTTCTGCCCCCTGCCTTGAAAGCGCAAGGGCCCAAGTTTGATCACCGGTACCAAAAAAAAAAAAAAAAAGTAATTCTTTCATCCTACACAGAACTTACTTATTTTACAGACCTACATTATAACATGGCACTTTACACAAGGGTCTTTGTCTTCTAGGACATATAAACTCTTTTTGGTCCCACAAACCCCCAGATCTGTTCTAAATATAATTAAGGTTTTTATAAACCTGAATTACAAAATAAATGTTATTCAATAAATACTTACTAGGGGCCAAGTACATGATCAAAACAGTGAGAGGAAAGTATGATGTAGAACTGACAAAAAAACTTGAAATCTATTTGGAAAAATATTAAAATTTTTAAAATTTGAAGAATAGTATATCTTCAATTTAGCTTCCACTTAAACAATCTATTAAAACCACTTACATAAGCCCAGTTCTGCCACAGCCCAAAGAAGAAATGTCATTACACGTAGTGAACATTATACTTCCACAGACCCATCTAAATTCTCCTGAGTGCCGGTTTTTTATGTTAGTGGACTTCACTAGTAGCTTTAACTTCTCTCTCCCCTTCTTAGTGCAAATCTCAGTATGACAGGTGAGAACACTGAAAATCACTGCACTGTTCTACTGCCAGAATTGTTTTCTTCTCTTGGTCTTCTCCTGAATTTTTTCTACATCCCTACTCTTTTTCATTCTCCTCACTGCACCTAAATCACAAAAACCACGTGGTAGGCAAAACACCTTCTTTCCTTCTGGGACTCTAGAATTTCCATCCATGCTAGGGAGAGGGTCCCTCATACATGGCCAGCCCCCAATAAAAACCCTTGGCACATCGAGTATCTAACCAGTTCCTGTTAGACAACAAACGCTGTTACAACTTCTTTGAGACGAGAAGGCTCTTGGAAGCTTGCACCTCATTTTCTTTGGACTTCTTCCCCTGCCCTTTTCCTTTTGCCCATTTTGGCTTTTCACCTTTTTAGTATAATAAGTTGTAAGTTTGAGTACAGTTATTTGCTCAGTCCCAGGAATCTTTCTAGTCAGTAACTAAATCTGAATGTTTTCCCTTTAAAACCATAAAACTTTTTCCTCTCCTTTCTATATGTATCTCTCAGTACACTGTACCTCAACCAAAACTCTAGAAAAATTTCTCGAGTCCTCTTTCCTTTTTACCTCTTTGGTCACTTTGTACCACTGTGTCATGGCTACCCTGCTTGTCATCTGAACTCTTACTCCTCTTACTAATCTTCCCATCCCTCCAATCTAGTGTAGCCTATGAATTGCTACTAGAGTGATCCTTCCAGCTACAAACATGAGCATGTCACATCTCTGTCCAAATTGCTTCGGGGTTTCTCTTCAAGTTTTAGCTTAGTACCTTCCCTGGTGTTATGGCTGGTATCTAGACGTCACCCCAAAGCCTCATGCTGTCTTGGGAGGGTTGTTTCAGGAATGGCTGGATTTAGGGTGTATGAATGTGGACTAAGGGTGTGATACTGGGATTATGGATGCATCGTACTGGATTCATCCACTAACTGGATCATAGTTCTCGGTGTGGATAATGGGACACCCCATGCTGGGTGTGTGCAGTCACACAAAAGGCTTGTAGCCTTCTGCCCGCCATGCCATATCCTGTTTCTCCTCTGCAGTGCCCCTCTGCCATGTCACCCTGCCCTGGAGCCAGCGGATTATGGACTGAAACTTCTACAAAATGTGAGCTGAAATAAACATCTCCTCCTTTAACTTGTGAGTTTCACATATATTGTCCTAGCAATGATACATTAACTAAGACACCCAGGATGGTTTCCAAGCCTTTGTATGATTGCTCTCTGCCTACCTTTCCAGGCACTGACCCTAACACACCCAATGGTGAAGCCATACTTTAATTGTATGACATTTCAAAATGTCAGTTTGTTTGACAACTCCATCCCTTTACACACACACATCCTGATGCTCCTTATGTTTTACCAAGCCTTGTTAACCAGGCTACTTCTTACTCACTGACCAAGATTCAAAATAAAAGTTACCTTGGTGGTAGAAACCATTACTGACCCCTAATCGTAAGAGTTAAAAACATCTCACTAATCCCATTAGTTATGAACATATCTATACAGCATTTACCTCAGAATGCATGCGTCTGTATGTATATATCTATCATCTCTCTGAGTTTCTGAAGAAGAAATATTTCTTATGCATCTTTGTATTATCAGTGCCTGGAACATCAGTTGTGGAATAAATACGTATGTAATCTGTATCTGATGGCCAACTTACAAGAAGCCACTGCTTTATATCTAAAACATGACGTGTACGCTCATTATCTCTATGTTTTTCTACCAAATCCATAGGAAAAACATCATACCCATGCCATTTTTGAGGGGAGAAATGGCCTCCATGTTCTCCCTCGGAACACGCAGGGCGTTGGTGTCTATGTAGTAGGTGGGACCACCTTGTTTGCCTTTATCGCCATCTATTTCCATCAGGGTGCTTCCATCATCTCTTTCTAGCACCATTCCAATAGCAGTGGGGAAATCCACCTGTAAGAGCCAAAAACACCCTATGAAGTTTCTCTGCTTTCGTTAAGGAGTTTCGTTTTGTTCTTTTTGGTCCACCTAATGTCTACTGTTATATTCGTTTTGCATCATCATTTTCGGGTGAAATTAATTTTGGGGGTTTTTGTTTTGTTTTGTTTTGTTTTGTTTTTTGAGACAGGGTCTCACTGTGTAGTTGAGACTGACCTGAAACTCATTATGTAGTCTAGGCTGGTCTTGAACTCACAGCAATCCTCCTGCCTCAGCCTCCCGAGTGCTGGGATTACAGGCATGCGCCACCATGCCCGGCTTGGGTAAAATTAATTTTATATCAATAACCCTTACATATCAAATTAACTTTAACATTACACTTACCTTAGGGCAGTCCTCACCAGCATAACCAGCTCTCACAGTATAGGATCCAATGTCAAAAACCAGGGCTCCAACCTCATCTACAAGATTTAAGGTAATTAATAACTTGTTGGGTTTTTTTTGTTTTTTTTGTTTTTTTGGCATCGTTAAGAGATTGAACCCAAGGCCTCTTGTATGCCAGACAAGTGCTCTACCAATGAGCTATACCCGTCCCCTAAGATAATTAACAATATCTAAGTATCACATGAAAATTAAAGGTCTATTTAACATGCTTAAAATGAGAATATTTATGAGAACTCTAAAAATTAATCACATTTATGTTATCACTAGCTTGAACCTACCTTTAAGTATATCTTTAATTAAAATATAGTAATTCATACATTGTATATCCACAGTTCAATAAAGAAAGAGTTGATATACTAAAACTGGGTAAGGTAAGGAATTTACTCATTAAAGGGACTTACAAATATAAATATATAAGCAAGGTACAGGCCAACCAGAGGGACAGTATAGTACCCTAGAATAGTAACAGGGACTGTACCATCCTTGGTACTGAAGAACCCAAAAGAAACAGCTGCCAGAACCTGGAGAAGCGGGGAGGGAAATGTCACCTGACAGAAGCTGTGACCTTCAGCTGAAACAGGCAGTCAGCAATGACTGACACAAAGCCGAATGAACCAGTCTAACAAGCCAATCTACTCCTGATCCCCACAAGGGGCATGCTATACCTTATCATCCAAATCAGGGTTCTTCTGAATGTGAAAGGGACCCTGTTCATCACTGTGACAGGCCAAGAGGTACAAAGCAAGAAGTAGGGATTGTTATCTATCACTGACCAAATCCAAACAAAAGTCAGAGGCCAAAAGTGCCCACTGATAGATTTTTAAAGGGCACAGAAAGGATGGAAAGGGTGCAAAATGGATCTGGTAAGGCAAGGAAAAGACAGCCGGTACATTGAGTATCATTCTACCATACACTAAGACAAATTATATTGAATATACTTAGGGAAGAAAGTAAGCAAAACCTTAAGAAAAATAGTGGACCCTGGAGAGTAAGAGTTTAAAGTATAATTACATAAGGCAAGTATACATTATTAAAATGAAGCTATCATTAAAGTGTACACATTTCAGAGATTATTAGGAAATAAAAGTTTAATTCTGAGGAAGAAAACTAGTAACTTATGCTCACAATCAAATTTAGAAAAAAATCCTCCAATTATATTTTTAAAATGCTCATCCAAAATAGGCCTCCTAAAACAAAGCACTTTGGGGTTCGGGGTACTGATTTTTCAAAGAATTTTTTCAATCATTAAAAACAACAAAATCTTCTTTACCTTCATTAAGTTGGCAAAAATTAATAAGTCTGACAGCATCAAGTGCTATCAATGATGTAGGAAAGACAAGTTCTTATACATTTGCCAGAGAAGCTGTAAAACAGGTACAAGTCACTATAGGCAATTTAGTTATATCTAAAATTAAAGGTGTGCATACATAGTAACTGAACATACCTATTCTAGAGAAACAAAGGAGACATGTATGAGAATGATACTAGCTATGTGAACATGTGCAATAATCCCTCTGCCTCAATTCCCTAATTTGTACAATGTGCATAATAGTTCCTACCTCACAGAATACTAGTCATTGAATATTTTAAGTGCTTAATAAACATAAGCACTCAGGACAGCTCCTAACACACAATAAACACAGTAAGTACAGTGGTACCTCCATTCACAAACTTAATTCTTTCTGTGATTCTTGTTGCAAGTGAATTGTAAGCATATTGGAAAAAATTAAGGGGAAAGAATTAAGTTTGTGAACCAAGGTACCACTGTATTGGCTGCCGTAATTACTATTGTCAGACTACCAAGGGAAAGCGTAGAAATAATTTAATGATTTTTCAGCAGGACGAAGATCGCTACAGTTTATTCACATACAACAATTTAAATGAATGGCCTAGATCTACAAGTATCAAGAGGACACATCCAAAAAGAGCTCACTTTTAAAACCTAGTTACAAAAGTGTAACATACACACACATACAAATACAGTATATGTATGTGTCATGATACTGTTTAACTCATTATGAATGTATATACATGTAGTAAAAGTGTACAAATGTGCTTGGGGTCTGGGAATGTTTCATACCAAATTCAGTTCAGTGGTTAGCTCCAAAGAGGGAAAGGGGGAATTAATATAGTTAACATGTTATTTTTTTAAATACCTGAGGTAAAAATAGCAATACATATCTATTTAATCTCAGTGATGAGTACAGAAGTATCACATATAATGTACAGTTCTTAGTATGCTTGTAATATTTTGTCTAATTTTTTAATTAACATAAAAACTAATCATTAATTTGTAAATATTCAATTGCGAGATGTTGACTTTGAATGATCTCATTTTTATTTAAATAAAATGAAGAAATATTTCAATTTCTAATTTGAAAAAAGTTTATACCTTTGTTACATTTCCCCCAAAATATTAACCTCTCTACAAAATTCTCTGGTTCAAATTATTTCATCTGAAATCAGGGGTCCTTAAAACAGGAATACTGCATTTGTTTTTATCATAGCACCTAAACTCAAGTACAAATAATAACTAAAGTACAGCAATGAATATGAGTTGGTAACCTTTTTAACATTTTGATTCACCAGAACACTGGGTAAAGAAATATCCCAATGAAATGAATTAACTGTTGGGCTAACAGAAAAGTTTAACTTCTATTTCTGAAAGATCCACTACTGTCCTAACCAGGGGTTCCTAACTTCTGTGTCATGGACATTTGAACTGCCCGGTGTGCCCCTAAAATTCACAGGTGCCTGTATTTGGAGTTGGAGCCTTTAGATTAAAATTTAGTCATTAGGGCAGGTCCTCACCCTTATTAGAGGAGGAAATTTAAATGCGGCAAGGATGCACCCTTAACCCCAGCTCTTCAGGAGACCGAGGCAGGAGCACAGAAAGTTCAAGACCACACTAGGCAACTTAGCAAGACCCTGTCTCAAAAAATAAAATGGACTGGCGTTCAAGCCCCAGTATCAGGGGGAAAAAGAAGGAAATTTGGGCGCAGACATATACAACAGAAAGACCATGTGAAGATTCCGGAAGGAGATGACCACCTACAAATTAAGAAAACTCGGAAGAAACCAACTGCTAACACTTCGACCTCAGGTTCCAGCCTCCAGAACTGTGAGAAGTTAAATTTGTCTCGTTGAAACCACACAGTCTGTGGCACTTGGTTACAAAACCTCTAGCAAACTAATACAAAAGCTTAGGAAACTCAAGAATCCCTCCTTGGGATGGTTTTAGATTACAAAAAAAGCCAATTATAATAAGATACAATTCTATCCATGAATTCTCTGGGAAGGTCTGGAACCTCATGTTAGGAGCCCCTCCCCTAATTTCCCCTTTTCTGTGTAATCTATTCCAGTTCCTTGGTTTCAACTTCTACCTAAATACTGATAATTCCAACTTCAGATCTGTCAAGTTCCAACCAGTGTCTAGATCTTCTTACTGTCTGAACTTCTTACTGTAAATCAACATCAATCCACCTGATGTTTCACAGATGATTCAAACTAAACACATCTGAAGCAGGACCTTCTTTTTCC
This sequence comes from Fukomys damarensis, assembly GCF_012274545.1. NCBI lineage: Eukaryota > Metazoa > Chordata > Mammalia > Rodentia > Bathyergidae > Fukomys > Fukomys damarensis. The sequence goes on along the minus strand of NW_022900924.1, from coordinate 39,760,723 downwards.
CCATCCTGCCACACAGCTGGTTATCTCACTTATCAGAGGCAAAAACCTGAGATTTTGAATGGGTTCATCCATCATGTTTTGCCAGATATTTCCACTAAGTATATCTCAAAATCCCTCCTCTATAATACCATTGCCACAGCCTTCAATCAAGCACTTATCTCAACAGGGAACAATAATTTCTTACAGGTACTGTGCTTCCACCTCTTCACATTCTACCCTTCACATTGCTGCAGTGGGCAGGCATAGCAGTACACGCTTGACCAACACTCTGGGAGGCCGAGACAGGAGGACTGCAAATCTGAGCCCAACCTGGGGAACCCAGCAATTTACTGACACCTTGTCTTTGGTGGGGGTTGAGGGGGGACTTGAAAAGGACTGGGGATGGCCCTGGGTTCCATCCCCAGTACAGGGTCCGAGAGAAACCCTCTGCACTGTGATCTTTCATAACTGTAACTCTGATCATTTTGGTACATAAGTCCTTCAATGAAATTAGAGTGATGAATCATTCCGTGGCTTCACGTCTAAGGATAAAGTTCAAATCTTTCTATTCTACTGATAGTCAGGACAATCTGGCAGCAGCATCACTGCACCCCACTGCGGTCAGCTAACCTCGGCAAGCGCCATCCCTCCACCCCGACCCCTTACCCTCTTACCTTTCTCCTAAAGCCCTCGTACTCCCCCACAGTAAGTCAGTAACTTTCTTGGCTGCACTATCTTTGCACTTTCTCTACAGTGTTATTAACTAACATATCTCATTAAATCAGTTACCAATTCTCACCAATATAAGGTGCTCATTATTTCACATACCACTAATCCAAAAAAAAATGCTGCCAATTAAAATCTCTGCCACTCATCAATATTAAGACATCCAACTTCAGCTCTGTGATTCTTTTTTTTTTTTTTTTTTTTTTTTTTGGTTTTTTGAGACAGGGTCTCACTATGTAGTTGAGACTGACCTGGAACTCACTATGCAGCCCAGGCTGGTCTCGAACTCACAGCCATCCTCCTGCCTCAGCCTCCCAAGTGCTGGGATTACAGGCGTGCACCACCATGCCCGGCTTCAGCTATTTAAATGTAAGAAAAAATATAAAATTAATAATCAATGAAAAAAGAATCAGTGGGATATCTACAATATCTATTTATTTACTAACTCACCTAAAAGACTGTGAGCTTCTTGCAGGCAAAGTTTGTATCTTGCATAAAGCAAGCACTGGAAAAAAATTTTTTTGTGAAATGAAAAATCTAACAAATTAGTAAATCTATCTTAATTACCATGAACTGAATATAACAGAGTTTTGAGTAGGACACTTTTAGAATTTTGCATTGGTTCATTTTCCTTTTCAAGAGTAGAAGACACATCTAATTCCTGTAATTCCTTATTAAGAACCAAGCACCAGTGAACCCAAAGGCGGAGACTGACAAAGGTAGAGAGGAGACTTATATAACCAGAGATTTGGAGGTTTAAAACCTGGGATAAGACGTCCTTGGGGGATGGATATCATTTCTACTAAAAATGCTTGTTTCCATGTTTTGAGGACTTGTGAGGCTTTCCTTAGGATAAATGGCTTCCAAATCTAGAGGTGATACAATTTTTCTGGAGAAACACTAAGAAATAATGGCAATTTTCAAAACTGGTCTTAAAATACAATTATTTAATTGCAGTACTGAAAGCTAATGAATTTAGGAAAGGGTAGCAAGGTTGTTTTATTTTTATTTGGACCAGGGTGCTCTCAGGATCAGGAAATTAACTTATGAAGAAATTTTTAAAGGTAGAAATTCAGGAAGCAGGAGGATACATGACAGTGATGAAATTAAAAGTTGATGAAAGTTAAGCCAGCACTTCACTCATTTATTTTTATCCTATAAAGGAGTCTGAACTAAACAAGCACCATGAAAGATGACTGCAACAGCTTTAAGTCCGCCCAGAAACTATTTACAAAGTATGAAAATTCAAATAAATTATGCATTATACTTAGACTAGGAAACAAGCATTAGAATAAGATAGCATCACTTTAAAAATTTTAACGACAACTGGATAAAGATGTGGTTTTTCTATAAAGTGGAATACTACTCAGCCATAAAGAATGAGAAAGTAGATTCATTCATAGGTAAATGGGTACATTTTGAGGATATACTTCTAAGTGAAATAAATAAGGCACACATATGCAAATACCAAATAGTATCTCTGGTGTGAAAAACTATAATAGTACTCAAGATCCTAATGGAACACTTAGCAAATAGGAAGAAAAGGACCAAAGGTGTAGGGACAGTGAGAAGGATAGGGAAGAGGGAATAAGGGAAAAGGAAAAAAATATGAGAAAATGTAAAAATGGAATTAAAGTGTTTGAAGGGGGAGGGGAGGGGAGGGTGAAGGGAGGGTGGGGACAAGGGGAAAAAATGAGAACCAAGATCTGTCATGTAAAGGCACAAGATCCCAGCAATGAATGTAACTGTACTGTCTACCTAGAATGTACCAATAAATTTTTTTAAAAAATTTTTAACGACAAAGATTCTTTTAATTAGCAAACAGGTTAAAAATACTTGTGTTTAATAGGTCAAAAATACTTTGAGTAATTAATTACTCAAAATTTAAGGGGGAGGTTTGGATACTTTAAGAGTGAAAAAAGGTTTTTCTGAAATGCCTTCTCTTCATCTCAGATATCTTTCTTCTCAACTAACTAGGAAGCTTTATAACTTTGGGTTGGTTAATTTTTTCTAGACCTCATTTTCTCTCCCAGTAACACGGGAATAGTAGCAGCAGTTCATATAGTTGCCAAAGATAAAATGCAGTGCATGTAAAGTCTTGGGGTTCTTGGTCTGTGGTACATAGATTAATGTTAACTGCTAGCATTATTATTAGTTTGCACTTCTACCATAGTCAAAGCAATGCTTTGTAAGTCATAACGGACAGTCTCCAGCTCCTTGGTTCGGTAAGCCTGAAAATCACAATGTAGTCGTTAAATTGCAGGATGCAAACACACATGTATCCAGTCTGTCAGTCAGAACTGCATCTTCAGGCAGAGACGACGTTAAGTCATGAAGCCACTGACTGGATCAACCCCAGAGTAAAAATGGCAAACTACTCACACTGAGAAATCAACAGGGACATAAACAGGGAGGAAGGGGGCGGTGAGGGCCATCATCCCGCACTCAAGAGATGTGCGACCACACACAAAAACTAACAAGTCTAAAACCTTTACTTTTGTTGTCCTCTACCTGTAAAATGCTACAGCGTTCAGAAACAGCAGCCTTACTAGAAACAGTTAACAGCAGCAATATTTCAGAAATGTCTTGATTCTAATTCAAACACAATTCAGAACATGAACATATACATCGACGCTTCCAATCATCTGGAGATCTTGCAAAGAGGCGTCTAATCCAGTAGGCTTAGGGTGAGGCTTCAGATTGTGTCCCTAAAATCTGCAGGCGATGCTAACACTGCCGACCCATGGACCACACCTGGGTGGCAAGCGCAGCTCGAAGTCATTTAACCATCACAAAGCCACCCCGTGCAACTGGGTTTATCTTTCCACAAATAGGGAGCCCTAAGTTTGGGAAAGTTTCGTGAGAACTATCCAAAGTCAAAGAGTTAGTAAACAGCGAGTCTGACGCTACTAGAATCCACGGCTGCGCAACTTCTAGCCGCGGTTATCTTTCTTCTAACCAAGGAAAAGCGAGAAAGATCACGAGCCGAGAAGGCATCCTTAAATCGCGTGTGACCGTAAATTACTGGCAGACAGCCCTGCCCAAGGGGAAGTCTCCGAAAGGCGCGCGGCTCAGAGGAGCCCGCACCCGCGCTGCCACCTGCGGGACGTGGCGCGTGGCCGGGTCCTCGC
>NW_022900924.1:39755842-39756706 GCF_012274545.1 Fukomys damarensis | reverse complement strand
GCCCGGAAGGGGCCGCCGCGGAATGGAGCGGAGGGCTGGGGGCAGCGGTTAAAATCCCACACGCCAAAAAGGCGCGCTTTCAGGTGTAGCAGCGTCCACTCACCTCCCCCGTACACGCCGCCGCTCATGGCTGCTGTCGACACGACCCTCAGGCTAAAGGCTACTGGGTGAAGGAACTGCAGCGGCCGCTACTGAGGGTCCGGAGACGCTCTAGTCAACGACCCCTTAAATTCCACCGCCACCCCCCTCAGGCAACAAAGCGGCGTCCACACACCCTGGAGCACAGCCACACTTGCTGTTTCCTCCCGCCAGCCAATCACACGGGGCCCGGCCTACCCCTCAGCCAATCATAACGCGATTGTGCTGCCTCCCTGTCGCGGGGCTGCCATTTTAACCAATAGAAGACAGCTATGGGAGCGGTAGGGGGAGCGACGGAAGGAGAACGGGAGTTGGGTTGCGGGGCCGGAGGGGGCGGGGCTTCCAGGGTGGGCTGGAGGAGGGGGCGGAGGGGGGCGGGGCTGGAGGAGGGCGTCTGCAGGCGGAGATCCGTCCTGGCCGAGGGTTGTCTGAGTACCGGGCTTTGGAAAGTCGATCAGAAGAAGAGTCTGGAAATTAAAGTCTCTGTGCAGAGGTTGCTGGCCTTGGATTTTGATGAGTACAAAAACATTTTTAATCAGAAAAAAGTATTTTCCTCTAACTTTGTGACTAAATTTAGGTAGCAGGTTTTTTTAAATTATATTTTTGTTTCAAGGTTTTTGTTTTTGTTTTGGTACTGGGGATTGAACTGAGGACCTTCACACTGAACTATTTCCCTAGTCCTTTTTTTTATTTTGAGGGAAAAAAAAAAATATATATATATATATA
>NW_022900924.1:39709506-39755823 GCF_012274545.1 Fukomys damarensis | reverse complement strand
ATATATATATAGAGAGAGAGAGAGAGAGAGAGAGAGAATGTTGAGAAAGAAAACCTATTCAGCATTCCAAAATAGTCTTGGTGTTAAGGGATTAATTAGAAAAGTAGTAGCAAAAAAAAAAAAACTAAAAGGAAAACACTAACCCAGCAGACTCTCTTTTGTAAAATATAAATATTTAACAAACCCTTAAGGGTGAGAGTTTTTGCATTGATATTTTTCCTCTGCGCTCTGTTTTCTCTAAGGTCTTGGGTCAGCCTAAATTCGTATTACCAATAACTATTCAGATTAAAGAACAAGAGCAACCCAAGACTTGCCTATTCCTTCATGTCTCAGGGAAGCCGTACCAAATCTACGAATGCTTGCAATTTCTCCCTCGAACAAACACGCGAGGTACACCAACCTAAAAACAGAAGACACTGAAGTAACCTGAAGCTTACGGTAGATGTTTAGTGACTGACGCTGAATCCAAATCTTTACAAACAATTGCCCTTTCAAAAATCCTCGGCAATATGTAAGCATCAAGAATTTCCGGCCTACCGGTGCAACACTTAGGTTTGCCTCTATGGGTCGCTGGTCTTCCGTTCTTCTACCTTTGCACCAGGACAGATGCGATGCTGCCTGCAGCTTTGATCCTTTTTCCACCAGCTCCTGTCAAGACTCACATTATGGAATTCCAGGAGTCGTTACAAAACGTTGCTGATCTTGTCCTTTGTCTCAGGCTTTAGTAAATTTAGCATTAAAAATGCAACATGTTATTCATTAACACTAGGAAACAAATTCAGAATTATCATCTTTAAGAAATGACACAAGCCAGGCGTGGTGCTGCACATCTGTAATCCCGGCACTCAGGAGGCTGAGGCAGAAGGATCGCAGCAAGTTCAAAGCCAGCCTGGGCTACAGTAGTGCATTTAAGACCAACTTGAAGGTCTGGGGATTTAGCTCAGTGGTTCCATCCCCTGCCTCACAAGAAAACTTGATCTGGCGAAACCCTGTCTCAAAAAGAAGGAAAAGAAAAAAATGACACAAAATTATGTATATTTAGTTATTTTATTTTGTGTTCAAAGTCTATGAAATAACTATAAAAAGCAAATTTCACTATGTACATTTTTCAGTGGCTGTGTGTATATGTGTCATTGTAAGTACTCTACTCAATTGGTTAACCAAAGTTCTAAAATATAACATGCGTGAAACCACTGCTGAGATTAAGAGTAAATATCTGAAATCTAGTCTTGCTCAATCCTAGAAATATGATCAGTCAGATTCACCTATGTATTTGCCGCTAGAATATTAAAAGATCTACTAACCATTTCAATAATACATCCTAGATGCACAAAAAAGCAAATAAAAGTGTATTTGATCATTGCTGCTACCTTTATAATGTACCAATAGGTGTATTACAGTATTCACAATGTTGTCCTGAAAAGACTAAAAAAGAAAGAAAAAAATGAAGTGCTGGATACTCTGTGAATTTTATAAGCCTATGCTGCTATTTCACTATCACTTTGAAAATCCCCTCCTGGCTCAGTTGATGTGGCTTTTGTTAGAAATCACAAGATGAGGAAGTAATGGTAACGTTTAACTGCTTGGTGCTGCAGGGTGGCACCATGCCACCTCGGGTCACTTTGGGGCCAGTCAGGCTTCCCACTGAGCTAGGTCAGCACCAACAACATGAAACGAGCAGTTATACAACACAAAGAGCAGCCCTGGCCCTGTCCAGCTGAGTGATTTCTTGGGATCCCTGGAAGTGTTTTAGAATAGGGAGATTCTTGTGGATTCATTAGAAAATACTATATGTAAAGCACCTTTGTGTGATGGCACATTTCTGTGGGTTATTAATTTGTAGCCATTATTATCATAAAGCAGATGAAATCTCTCCAAAGTCGCCTATATAATTCTATCTTACACATTATAAGCATTCCGTTATGTATATATACCATGACTTATTTCACCTGCTCTCTGTGCGTGGATATTTACTTTGTTCTAGTGTGATCTGGTTACAAAGTATGATGCTGTTACTATTCTTTTCTGTGTGTATATGTAAGAGTTTTTATGAAGATGAATTCAGAGAAGTAGAAATTGTAGGTCACGAGGCCAATGTTTTTTATCATAATGGTCATTACTAAATTACACAAGAGTTATACAACTTGCATTCCTCCAATAAGGTACATTCTCCCTTCTAAACATCACCAACCCAGAACTTTATCAAACTTCTGTCAAGATGGAGCTCTCATATACTGTAAGATATTTTGCTTATTCATTGATATTTACATAGAGACTGATTTTGTTTGTACCATCAGTGGCACACAAATCCAAGCGTACGTATTTTGAGCCTTTTACACTTTGGAGAAAAGAAAAAATAGAATTATTTACAAGCTGGACTTCTGATCAGCTACCTCATTGAACACCTGTTCTAGGCCAGACAGTAAGGAGAAATGAGCTGTGATCTCACTCAGGTTCCTCCATTCTGATGAACATAGCTGCCAACACATTCCAGTTGCAATTTAGAGAATGGATCCCAAATATTCACTGAGGCTTAGGCTTCCATCCAGATTCAAGAAGCTATTGAACCTGGCATGGTGGCACACACCTGTAATCCTAGCCCTTGGGAGGCTGAGGCAGGAGGATCGCTGTGAGTTTGAGACCAGCCTGGATTACATAGTGAGTTCCAGGTCAGTCTCAACTACATAGTGAGACCCTGTCTCAAAAAACAAACAAACAAAACGATTCAAGAAGCTATGGATTCTGGCTTCACCATTCCTTCCAGTTAAGTCTTTTGTCTCCACCCTGATATATGATTAAGATGAATGCAAACAGAAGAAAAGGCATTTGGCACCCAGTATATGGTTCTGACATCTTAATTATAGTACACACTATATCGCCAACTAGGTATTTGTTATAGAGTTTATTTTGTTTTGTTGGAAAGGCTATTTCTTTTGGTATTTTGGGGTGAGTAGGCATGCATGGGAAACAAAGCATTTAAGAATAAATACATGATAAGCAGAGGAATTAATTAATAGTTACCCAAACCAGTCTGCAGGTGATACGAATAACTACCAGCTTCCAGCTCTACCAAAACTGGCCGGAAGAAGCCTATGTTTAAACTGACCATTATGTTTATTGATACTAATAAAATTTCCCCATAATCCAGATGGGAAGACCCCATAATTGAAGAATTGAGCAAGAATTTAGGATGTAATTAGCCTATTGCACCTAATTAATACTATAAAATTGTGAAGCTTGAATGCAGCCTCTCCTTCTTACCCCTTACTCTCCTCACCAACTCTGTGTAATCAGGGTTGCTCTGGGGTCACAGATCTTGTCAACTGTCTCATGTGGATAAATTCAGAACTTTGAAAGACTGACTCTACTCTTCGTACCCTGTGGTGCACCAAATCCAAGAACACGTTCTGAGGGCTCTAACTGGATAACCAAGGCAAGCAGAGTCATTTACGCACAGAAGATGTAATCATTCTGACAGCTGTTAAAAACTGTGTCAACTCAGCTAGAGTAAGAATTAGAGATAGCAATGCTCCTGGAGTCATTTTGGTGTCTCTCTCAAGACAAGTGAGCAAAGAGATTTTGAAGGAATTGACATGCTGTACTTTCAGAAAGGTTCATTTGTGATTGTAATTGCTGATTTTCTTAAGCAAGGATTATTTTAAAAAAAAAAAAAGGTTTGTTGCCAAAATTTCTGTATTTCCTATCATTATCATGATTATGATCACAACTTTAAATCACAACAAGTGAGTAAAACTTTACTGGTTTATTGAAAGATGTGCTGAATTACCCAAAGAAAATGAAGAAAACATATATATATACTTTGATAAGCATGTGAACACAGACAAGGATTTAAAAGAAACCAACAAAAATGTTGCACACAGCTAGTAAAGTTATGTGTATTTTTAAACGTTTCATTTTGTATCACAAGTTTGTTTTAAACGTGATTGCTTTTTTAAAAGAAAAAGAAAAAAGCTTTTACAATTTTACACCAGGATTTTACAACCCTAAATTGAGGGGGTTTTGTGGGTTTTTTTTGTTTTTGGTACCAAAGATTGAACTCAGGTCTTTGCACTTGGGAGGAAGGAACCATTGAGCTAAATCCTCAGGTTAATATTACATGTTATGGGGCTGGGGATTTAGCTCAATGGTTCTGCTGCCTGCCTTGCAAGCTCAAGTTCCTGAGTTCAATCCCTGATAACATTAAAAAAAAAAAAAAAAGAATTACATGCTATGTAATAACATTAGGCTTTTTTTCTCTTTGTACTATCTATCTATATAAAGACACAGGTATAATTTCAGATATAGTTATACATAATGACAATAATACTATAATATACCGCACACAGTTTAATTTATATAATCCTCATCCGAGACCCCTGCACTCCACACTTGCTTGTGTGTTTCAAGCTTGTGTGATCTCTCACCCTTAGCTGCAACTTCTTAACTCATGACTTTGCCTGGCTTGCCCTTTTTGTTGGGTACTCAGCAAGGCTAAAAGACTAACAGCACCATTGCCAAATTCTCTGAAAAGCTCCCTATGGATGATGCTCATTGATGTGTTTTTACTATTAAAGAAAAAAATCTATCAAGTAGGAAAACTCAGCTAGCCCTCTGCATACTGCCTCACGCATCCTCTTGCGTGCCTGAGTTGAGTCACAGCATACTCAACGCCATGCAAGAAAAGATTTGAGGGACCGGGGATTTAGCTCAGTGGTTCCACCACCTCTTCGAAAGTGCAAGGTCCTGAGTTCAATCCCTGGAACCAAAAAAAAAAAAAAAAAAAAAAAAAAAGATTTGGAGGGGGAAGAGAGACTCCATATGCAATGACACAGCTCTTAAAATTAGCTACTTTTAAATGAAAATAAACCGATTCAGAGGACAAAGAAGATGGTACTTGTTATGCTTTAAATATGAAGTATCCCCTGCCCAAGTATCCTATGCCTTTGAGGCTTAATGCCTAAAGCGGCAGTGTTCAGAAGGGAGGCCTGGAGAGGTTAGTGAACCATGAAGGTGTTAGCATAGCTGAATGGGCTCCTAGAAAGTGGGGTCCAGTTGGAAAAAGTAGGCCCCCAGCCCTGTCGTCTCAGGCTTTCCTTTTCTACTTCCTGTGTGCAGTGAGGTGAGCAGCTTCTCTCTGCCATTCCGTTTGGCTATATTTCTGCCACAGGCGTAAAAGCAAAAATGGAGCCAGCTGAGCATGAACTGAAACCTCTGAAACTATGAGCTAAAATAAGTCTTTCCTCCTTTAAATTGTTTTTCCTTGGGTTCTTTGGTCACAGTGTAAAGAAAAAAAAAAAAAAAAAAAAAAAAAAAAGCTGGCTGCTGGGAGTGGGCCTATAATCTTAGTACTTGGAAGACTGAGGTAGAAGGATTGCCACAAGTTCAAGGCCAGCCTGGCCTACATAGTGAAACTTTATCTAAAAAAAAAACAAAAACTAGCTAACAGCACTATTTCATAAACTATTTATGGGACATTGGAGAATTTTCAATAATTTTCTTAAAAAATACTCTTTCTTAGCTGGTGGTGCATGCCTGTAATCTCAGCACATGGGAGGATGAGGCCACGAGTTAAAGGCCAGCCTGGACTACATAGTGAGACCCCAGTTCACATAAACAAACAAAAAAACCCCTCTTTCTTGAAGTTCATGAGGATTATTGGCCCAAGTTATTTTTTTATCTTCTAAAAATTGATTTTCTCATAAACTATACAGAATATCCTGCAAAAAGAAAATACACAGAACAGCTGAAGTGCAATATTTCTTTTAAATTCATATTAGAAATTCATTTAGAAATACAAAGGATGTCTAAAAAGAGACATGTCTTTCCTTGTACCTCTCCTCTCTTTTTTGCCTTTTATAAATCTCTTTGATTGTTTCCAGAAAGAATTCTTTCTGTAGACTGATAAACAAAGCTTCAAAACAATTTGGAATCTGTGTGTAAGTATAAGGCCGTTATATTTGTTCCAAAAGAGGACTTAGCTATTACTTCTGTTAAGTTTTAAAGCTGAAAAGGAAATGACAACGCCTCCCTATTTTGCCACCTAACTCTAGCCCTCCCTTTCCTAACCCTTCCTTGGCCTGAGCTCGGGAATACACTGCTTTGGTTCCACTTAATTATTTCTCTAAATGATGTATTAAAGAAATAGTTGTTATAACCAAGTGCCATAAATCGTTATCATTTGTAGCAACACAAATTCATTCTCTTTTACTTCTGAAGGTCAGAGGTACGAAATTGAATGTAGGGCTGTTTGCTCTGGAAGCTCAGACTCAAGCAGAGTCCTTCCCTTGCCCTTTCCAGCATCTAGAGGCTGCCTGCATTCCTTGGCTTCGGGCCTGTGTCACCCTGACCTCCATTTCTGTCCTCACATTGCCTTCTCTGCTTCTCATCCATCCTTCTACCTCCTTCTTATTAAGACATCTATGATTTTATTGTGATCGGGAGATAATCCAGGATAATCACCCCATGTCAAGGCCGTTATCTTTAATCACATTTGCAAAGTCCCTTTTTCCATGGAAAGTAATATATTCACATACCCAAGATTAAGAAGAGGATATATGCACATGTCCAAGGATTATGAAGACAACAGCTATGGGCATGAAAAGAGACAAAGATAATACTGGGATAAATATATTTCATTAATTTTATGTTACAAAGATATATAACCACATGTCCTGCCAGCTCCTTTCCTTTTTCATACCTTGGCCCCATCTGTTCTTGCATCTCTCCAGGCCTTTTGTTGTTGTTGTTGTTTTTGTTTTTGTTTTTTGAGACAAGTTTTCACTATGTAGTTGAGACTGACCTGGAACTCATTATGTAGCCCAGGCTGGTCTTGAACTCACAGCGATCCTCCTGCCTCAGCCTCCCAAGTGCTGGGATTACAGGCGTGTGCCACCACGCCCGGCTCTCCTACCTGGCCCTTAACCAGTGTCTTCTTTTATGCTTAAGGATCCCCTGGTCTATAGTCAAAGTGTCCTTGAGCACATTGTTCATTTTTTTAAAGTAAAAAGCAAAATAGAAGATAAATAAACAGGAAGGAGGGAGAAGTTCAAATAATCCCCAAATTATTTATTCCTTTGTTTCAAAAATATTTTAAAATATATGATAATTTGTTTCATTTATGCTTCTAGTTTCTTTTTGTCCACAAAAAGAGAGAAAGTTTTGTCCTTTTGTTTGTCTATTGTTTGTGAGAACCCTTGGCCAGCAAAACTGGTTTTCTTCTCATTCCGTGTGTGTTAGTCTCCATGGGCCCTGACCTCTGTCCTCTAGACTGTCAGTCAAGTCTGGGGCTTATCTGTAGCAACGTTTCCTGATAGTTGTACCGGCATCATCTTAGCTGTCTGAATGTCACCTGTGCCTGTATTCCAGCAGACACATCACCTTGAGGCTGACCGTTCACCTGCACCCTAACTCATAGGACCACGTATTTCCTGATCACTAGGCTGTACCTGCTCAACAGCACTTTCTCCCACGTCCATCAGCTGGATCCATGCCCCCGGCACTTGCTCATCTGTGTAACCCAGCTACAGTCTTGTCTAATCCACCAGGTCGCAGTAGCTTTTCCTGTCCTGAGGTGTAAATATAACGTGATAATAGCCCTCTCTCTTTCTGCTACATTCTCATTCCTGTCACACCAGGTTCTCCTTCTCTTTCATCTCCCGTCCCTTAATATCTTCTTGGCCAATCGAGCTGCCTGCTTCTTTCTTATCTTCCTTCCTTCCTTCCTCCCTCCCTCCCTTCCTTCTTTTCCTCCTCCAGGACATTCCAACCATTTTTGTCTCGTATCTTGTTTTCTCCATCGTATTCTCCATGCCAGTCTTCAAACCCGGTTCCTTAGATCATCATTAGGGCCAGTTACAAAATTTCCCTTTCTCTTCATACAAGTACATGTAGTCTTACTTCCATACAAAATCTGAATAAGTATAGAACGTCTCATTTCCAGATGAAAGCTTTAATAGAAAATTTCCTTTGCCTTTTTCCTCTTCCCTTTGCCTATGTGACCAGCAGTGCTATCAGAGTGAAAATAGCGGCCCCCATCTTATCTTTAATGTGCATGTGGCAACGGGAGAAATCAATCTTTATTGTTTCAAGCCTTTGAGACTCAGAGGTTGTCTGTTGCCTGTCATGACAGTCATTGATATTCTCCATTGCTTATCTCCACTGTTGCTCTCAAGGTGTAGTGGACCTGGTTGCCTTTCCTGACCACGATTCCTTTCAAAACCCACCTTCTCCATCAATTCGATGGAATGGGTCCGTGGGAGGATAAACGTGACCCAGGTTCAGCTCAGCAAACTATCCCACTCCCTTGGCCTTGGTGATGTGTCTAGGAGTGGACACTTACCCAAACCAGGCAACTGTGACCTGTGGGTTTGTTTGGGAAATATGAAGAAGGAATGCTCTTGGTGTGTGGGTCCACTGAAGTTGACCGCACTCGTGGAGCTGCCACTTTGGAGTCAAACAATGAACAGAAAGAAGAGCCAAACAATGAAGAGAGTCATATTTTTGTAAGACATTTTTTGAGACCCTGGAATTAGCTACACCATCAACCAATGCTAGATGTTTCTGTTCTATAAATTGATGCATTTCTTTTGTTGTTGTTGTAGTTTTTTGTCTGTTTGTTTGTTTTTTCCTTTTTGGTGCCAGGGACCGAACTTGGGTCTTTGCGCTTGCAAGGCAGGTGGCGGAACCACTGAGCTAAATCCCCAGCCCTATTGTTGTAGTTTTGAGACAGGGTCTGGCTTTGTATTGCGGGCTGTCCTTGAACTCTCTTTGTAGCTCAAGCTGGCTTTGAACTCATGGCGATCCTTCTGCCTCTTTTTTTCTTTAACTTAATCTGAAGGGGGATTTCTACAACTTGCAACTGAGAGAGCACTGACAAAAACATCTGCCAAGCATTGATGGACACATAGGAAACTAGGATTTTCCCTTATACTTTGTACTATGAGACAGCAACTGAATTCTCACTGGGGAAGGAGTCTTTTTGTTCAGCTTTACTTATTTCCTATTACTTATGCCCTGTTACATTCTTCATGACACCTATTACAAACATTTTCTACTCTCCTAATTTCTTTTCCACTAAGAGATAGCTAGCCTTTGCATCCTTTGAAATCACATTCATCTATTTTGAGCTTCCATGGCTCCACTCCTGTATATTTTTATTTATCCATCTTCTGTCTGGGGTTAATCACATTGCTTGTTCCTTGGCTTGACCCCTTCTAGTGGCTTTTGGGTCCTGGCTTTCCTTTTATATTAGTGACCACTCCTCTATCTTCCCTGTCTCTTACCACAGCGTGGGAAAGATAACGCACAGTCTCTACTCTTCTTCTCCTTCAACTACTCATCAATAGAAAGCATACCCTCTTCTCTGACTTTCTATCTCACCCCTAGCAAATAAGTCTTGTCTATATCCCAGTCCTGACCCACTAGACTTTTTAATTTACATGTCATAAATGCAGATGTATCTAAACTCAGCATGTTCCGAAGCGAAATTATTTTTCTCTTCTAAAATTCAAACTCTAGCCAGGTATGATGGCACACGCCTATAATCCCAGCAGTCAGGAGGCTGAGGCATGAGGATCACTGCAAAATCAGCCTAGTGAGACTCTATCTCAAAAAATGAAATTAAAAAAGCCAAACTCTGCGTTATTCAATTTCTGAACCTGGGCAATCTCAATTACTCTCTCCTGTACCCTCAGATCTAACTAGCTATCATGTCTTATCAGTAGCACCCTACTGTGCTTTTCCAACTTGAACCTTCCTCACTACATATTAACCTACTATTTCTGGCTTTCATTAGTTGCTTTGTAGATTTCTGTAATTACTGCCTTAGTTTCCCTTGGATGGCCATTCCTGAATGATAAAAACAAAAGGAAGTGAAAAGTCAAATTGAAGCAAGTTTTATGTCACAAACTGCTTTGGTTTGGAAATGTCCTGCAAAGGCTCAGTCACCAGCATACAACACAACCAGGAGATAATAGAATTCTTCAGAGGTAGGGCTAGTGGCAAGAAGTTAAATCATTGGGAACATGCCCCGGAAAGACACATTGGGACCCAGACCTCTCTCTGTCTCTCCCTTTGCTTCCTGGTCATCATGAGGTGACCAGACCTCTGATGTCATACACTCCCACAGTGCTGTTCTGTGCCACTACAGAGCAACAGGGCCAAGTGCCTAGAACTGAAACCTCGGAAATGGTGAACAAAATCAACCTTTTCCATTATTAAGATGATTACCTCACATGTTTCTTTGCAGTGGTAGAAAGCTGACTAACACAGTACTTCTTGCCTAGGTCTATACATCAGCTCAGCACTCAGTCAAACATTTGCTAGAGAGCTGTTACTCACAAGGCTGGGTCTTAGTGTTTCATACTCACACTCTTGGCCATTACTACAAAAGTTTTTTCTGTCCTCCTGGCCTAGCTGAAAATTTCAAACATGCTCTTACAAAAATTTTTAGAGCTCATTCAACTATCACTGCTTGACTAAAAAACATGTTTCCTGGCCTTGTCCCAGATGTTTTGACCTTTTTATCCTACCACTGTCCTGAACAAACTTTTTTATCAGGGCCTAAAGATAGACAGCATGACATAAGGATTCAGCCACATGTAACTAAACCAGCAAGCATCGGCCCCCAACAACAATATTCCGCCTGGCCTCCTGACTCTTCCCTCTTCAGTTGGTTATCTTTGGAGGACAGGTCTAGTTCCTTTCTTAACGCACAATGTGGAGCACATTAATCCCTCTTTACAAAGTATAGGTGTTCACACTAATTACAGAGCCCAGCCTAAACTCTGTTGCCCGGAATT
Source organism: Fukomys damarensis (assembly GCF_012274545.1). Taxonomy (NCBI): domain Eukaryota; kingdom Metazoa; phylum Chordata; class Mammalia; order Rodentia; family Bathyergidae; genus Fukomys; species Fukomys damarensis. The sequence continues at coordinate 39,745,024 of NW_022900924.1, read as the reverse complement.
CAAGAATCCCTGCACTTTAGCTCCAATACGCCTGTATTAATTTGCTAAGACCATCATAACGAAGTACCACAGACAGGTGCCAGAGACACCATAACAGAATGCCACAGACGTTTATTTCCTCACATTTCTGAGTCTTGGAAATCTGAGCTCACGGTGTTCGCAAGGCACATTTCTTCTGAGGCCTCCCCTGAGCTTGTACTTGGCCACTTCTTCCCTCTCTCTTCATGTGGTCTTTCTCCTGTGCGCGCATGTCTCTCTAAATTTCTTCTTTATGTAAAGGAAATCAATCATACTGGATTAGGGCCTGTCTTAACTACTTTTCTCATTGCTGAGACATAATACCCGACACCCAAAGTTAAAGGAGGAAAGCTTTATTTTAGCTTACAGTTTGTAGAAGTTTCAGTCCATAGCTGGCTGGCTTCAAAGCAGGATGGTGTGGTAGAGGGGCTTGGCAGAGGAGAAATAGCCCATGGCAGGGCAGGCAGAAGGCAGCAAGCAGCAAGCCTGCCTTCCTTCCATCCCTTTCTATTCCATCCAGGATACAAGCCTACTGATTGGTGCCACCCACAATCATAGTGAGGCTTCCATTATCCATACCCCGACCTATGCTAAACCAATTTAGTTATCACACACCCTTCATTGCAGCATCACACACCCTATATCCAGCCACCTTCGAAAAGCCTCACCCATGAGCACATGAGGCTTTGGGGAAATATCTAGATCCAAGCCATAACAGGCCCCACCCTGAAGACTTCAATATCATTTAAAAGCCTATCTCCAAACACGGTCTCATTTTGAGGTACTGGAGCCAGGATTTAAACATATGACTTTGGGGGCAGTGGCAACTCAAGCTACAATACCACCTTCCTATCCTCATCTGTCCTCCCCAAATTGGCCACTGTTCGTCCCCGGAGGTTTTCTTGCATCTGGGCTTCACTTGTGATACTTCATTCTTTCAGCATCTATAATATCCCCTTGCCTAAGTGAAATCCATCTTTTAAAAACCACTCGGCACAATTGACAATGTGAAATAGGAAGAAAAAGGCTAAAGGTGTAGGGAAAGTGGGAAGGGTAGGGGAAAGGGAATAAGGGAAAAGAAAAAAAATATGAGAAAATGAAAAAATGGTAATAAAGTGTTTGTAAATGGGGAGGGGAGATGGGGGTGAAGGGAGGGCAGGGACAAGGGGAAAAATGAGAATCAAGATCTGTCAGGTAAAGGTACAAGATCCCAATGATGAATTTAACTGTACTGTATACTTAAAATGTACCAATAAATTCTATGAGGGGGAAAAAAACAATTGGCACTTCTTCCTCAGATGGCCTAAATGGAATACAGTAATGGCTCCCTCTTCCGACCTCAAGAAACACTTCCAATGCCCTATTATTTTACCTCGTGCTTGCTATTTTAATGTGTATTTTGTCTCTTCTGCTACATTATAAATTTCTTCAGGAACTATCTACTTATTGCATTTATTTGAACACCAATACTGTGTCCTACACACACACACAGCCTATCAGAGGTCATTGTCCAATACAGATACTCAATACATTCTTTAAAATTCCTATTTTGGGGACTGAGGATTTAGCTATGTAGTTCTGCCATCTGCCTCGCAAGCACAAGGACCCGAGTTGGATCTCCGGTAACAACAACAACAAAAAAAGATTTTAAACTGGGCATGGTGGTGGATGCCTGTAATTCCAGCACTCAGGAGGCTGAGGCAGGAGGATCACTGCGAGTTCTGGACCAGCCTGGGCTACTCACTATGCATAGTGAGTTCCAGGTCAGTCTCAACTACATAGTGAGACCCTGTCTCAAAAAAACTAAAACAAAAACAAAAGCATGCTTATGAGGCCTAAAAATAATTATATTAATATGCCCATCTTCTGACTATATTTTATATGATAAGCATGATGTCTTGTGTTCTACATATAACCCCAGGACCATGTCACTTACTGCAGGTGACAAGTCCATTTCAAGTGATTTTTTTCAGTCTATAAAGTAGAACCATGACATCCCGAAAAGTACTCATTTAGGGTTTTTACTTAAGGTTCAAGCATTATGTTCCAACTCTCAAGAGTCCATGGAAATGAAGAACCAGTCTGCAAGTACCAGGAATATGGAAGTTTCTCTAGGCCCCTGCAGCTTATCGTATTCTGTGTGTGAAGCCTTTTGCCCTGCACATCACAGCATTGCACCTGGTCACCTCCGTGGTGGCTGAGAGTACTCCCCAGAGTGCTGCCTGCCTTCGAGCCACACCCTTACATTGACTCCTTCTCCTTCCAGCCAGCCCCTCTCTCAGGCCCTGGATCTATTGCACTGCTGGGGAGAGGCTGGAAGGGGGGCTGCGATGCTGGGGACAGAAGACACAAAGGTCAGTAAATCCTGCTGGTGTGCTGACCTTAGGCTGGCACAGCTAAAAGGCAATCAGATATTTATTTTTATTTTATTTTTTTTGGTACCGGGATCGAACTCCGGTCCTTGTGCTTGCCAGGCAAAACCACTGAGCTAAATCGCTGGCCCAAGGCAATCAGATTTTCATATTGTAACGGTTAATGTTCTCTCTCTCTCTCTCTCTTTTTTTTTTAATTTGTTACGGGGATCAAACCCAGGGCCTTGTATATGCAAGACCAGTGCTCTTGCACTGGACTACACCTGCAGCCCTTTGTTCTCTTTTTTTATGCTGAAAGGAAATGTCTGTATTCTTCCCAATATTAAGTCACAATACAAAAGGCTTTTTTTTTTTTTCTAGTTTGAACATGTCAGACTTAGAGAAGGGTGCGAAAGGAAAAGAAGCACATACATTGAATCTTTACAGAGTCCTTGAAAGAGAGGCACACTCAGGCCTCATAATTCGCAGTCAGTAACTATCTTTTATAAAGTCACCACAAACACTGAATTAGTATTGAATCATTGTTCATAGCGGAAATACAGGGTTAAGTGGCAGTAAGCCTCTGGTCACAATGTGCTCATCAACCAATCAGTGCACAGTCTTGCTTGATACGTGTCTGTGTTTGGCGTCTTATTTAATACATATTGCTGATTCACTAACACTGAACTCAGCCAACAGCATCACAGCTGGGCACAGATTATCTAACTCGCGTATTTTCTCTGGGAGGCACATCACAACCTTCTTACATTTAGGAACACTCAATAGCACTTTAGAAGTACTACATTGGGGGCTATTTTAAAGAGCAAAGTCACTAAGAAAATGAACTAAAATGAAAAATGTGGCACTAAAATAGAAGACAAAAAGAACACTTGTTTACACAGTATGAGCTGAAACAAGGAAGCAAAGCTGTACCTTGTTTGAACTCAGCTGGAACATGCATGTCAGGCTACTCCAATTTTTCATTGCTCTGCACATGTTCATGAATGACTGCAAAACCACTCTGAGGACTGATTCGGGGTTTACAAATAAATTTTAGAGGAGCTGAGTTTGCAAAATATGGAATCTTTGAATCATGAAGTGCCACTTATCCTACTTTGTAGTCCTTACCCTACTTTGTAGATAAGGAAACTAAGAATCAAAGTAATTAAGGTCTTTCACAAGTCACTGTGAAAGTGCCCCCCATCCCAGGGTTCAAACTCTAGCTCCTAAGAGGGCCCTGTGTGAATGGGATAAGCTGTTGCCTCCCCAGTGCAATTTAAAAGATACTGAACACTTGCCAGTCTCTCACATCTCCTGCCATCTGCATCATGCTTGAAGTGAATCCCCTTGTAAAATCCCAACCCTGGATTCAGGGTGAAGCTCAATGGTAAAGTCCATGACTAGCTTGTGAGGTTCTGGGTTGGATCCCTGACATCACAATAAATAAAATCCTAACATTTGGGAGATGTAACTCAGCAGACCTCAGTAAAGTCTTGTGATCATAAATTCACTTGCAGACATTCCTTGGAAGTGGTAAACCAGAGAGGACATTTTTCTGGTAAATGTTGGATGGTAACAGGAACTGGGACAAGGAGAAATAGAGGAAGAATGAGCCCTTTGGAGAAGAGTCATCCTGTACAACAGTCAGAAAGCAGGATCAACAACCAATAGCAGGTCCGGGGATTGGGCTCAGTGGTTCCACTGCCTGCCTGTAAGCACAAGGGCCCAAGTTTGATCCCCAGTACCGCAAAAACAAAACAAAAGAAAAAAAACAACAATAGCACTTTGAGGCATCAGGACCTTGGAGGTCACTCAGAGGAGAAGGAGAAAATCCCAGCTACACCACATTAGCTCCTTCGCAGTTCCACTAAAGCCCGGGCCCACCTCTTGATTCGGTCAGAAGCTGAGATGACCTGAGATGCCCACACACCTGCCTCTGAGCTGCACTGCTTGCTCCTTAAGAGGCTCTTAAGAGCACTGGGCAGCAGCAGAACACCGCATGGGTTTGCCTGGACTCACCCACTCCTATTTCCTAGGCTCCTTAAGCTGCCCCAGGGTTTGAGTTCCCAGGACTGGTGTCAGCGCTGTGTTCCTCAGACTGGAAAGCATCCTCTCCTGGGATGCGATAAAGAACGTGGCCAAGGAGAGGAGGCACTGTCAGCCACAGCGTACACATGGTGTATCTTCTTGGAGATTCATTTTTCACCCCCTCTAAATCAGAAAAGAAGGGCATGTAGAGAAAGGGAATTAAGTAACCTAATAGAAAAATACATGAAAACATCATTTAATGGTGACACAAGCACTGAATAGAATACAAAATTTAATGAATTCTTGGAAAAGAAACCCCAACTTTTTGCTTGCTGCAAGCTACTTCAGACCTTGCCCTCAGATAGTGACGCTGGACTCCTCAGACACCTCCCTCCTCCCACTATAACCTCAACCATCACCACCTTCCCACAGAGGACTCTACCTCCCCGCCCCCCTTAATGAAGAACTCTGTTTAGGTTTTCAGTCTATCCCAGGTTATCCAAACTTCAAACCAAGGATCGGGTCATGCAATCTAACAAATGCAGTAGAATCGATAATAAGCCAAACTGAGAAAAAATTTAAGGAGGAACAGTCTTAGGGACTATTGGAATCACTGTTAATTATACTGAGCTACAACAGGCCTTTCATTCTTCCTACACAGAAATTTGGAGACTCTATATACTTGCTGAGGGTTAAAAACACTTTGATTAGGCCAGGGATTTAATGGTTCTGCCACCTGCTTCACAAGCACAGGGTCCTGAGTTCGATCCCCAGTACCAAAATATATATATATATTTGCATCTTAAAATAAGTGCCTGTGAATCCAGCTGAATGAATCTTGTTTGACTAAAACTGTGAAGGAGATATTGTCCTTTTTCCTTTTCTATTTTTAATTTGAATTTCTTCATATATATGCATAGGTTGTAATTTTACATAGATGAATAAATGTTATCACATCATACATACTGAATTTTCCCCATACAGCCTTAATCCCCATTTCACCGGAAGCATCAGTTTCCTAGGATTGCCACAATGAAGTACCAGTCTATGTCTTAAACTGGGTGGTTTACAATAACATAATTTATTGCCTTTCAGCTGTGGAGTCCAAAATCAAGGTGCTGACAGGACTATTCTTCCTGGAAGCCACTAGGGGACGATCTTTCCTTATCTCTTCCATCTTCTGGTACCCTCGGCATTCCTGAGTTTGTGACCATATAACTCCAGGCTCTGACTCTATCCAGTCGCCTGGCGGCCATTTTTTCCCTTTGTTTCTCTACCCATAAGGCACTGTTTCTGTATCCAAATTTCCTCTTTACGTAAGGACATCAATCATGTTGGGTCAGGGCCCAACCTAATGGCCTCATCTTAACTTGATTACATCTGCAAAGGCCCTATCTCCCGCATTAGGTCACATTCACAGACAGAAGGGGTTAAGGCTTCAAAATATCTTTTTTTGCGGGGAGAAGACACAATTCAGCCTATTATGCCTTCCAGATGTAGGTTGCCCATCCTTGTTTGTATGCTTCAGTACTTTTTCATTTGCTTTTTTGGCTTAGGAGCCTTCAGGGAGCCTTCCCATTTCCCCTGTCTCTTCCATCCATATCTCCCATACCACAATAATTGGGTCAGCAGCCTACAATCTCCTAATTTAGTAAGGCCAACCAGAACAATATTCTCAAGATCCAAGGGACAGGAAAAGTCTTCTGGGACTTTCCCTACATGAATGGGACCTGTATTTGTGCTCCAAGAACAATAGACAAGGAGGGAATGTGAAAAGATAGATCTTTTTATCTTAATCAAAAGCCTATTTCCCTACCATCTCAAATTAGGAAGAATTTAGATATTTGCTTCCCTCAGCACCCCTCCTCCCACCTTAATCTTGATGTCTAGATTGAATTCTCTGTAGGGTGGAATCATTTTAATTATAGAGTAGATAATTCCCTTGCAGACTTTCTGCCTTTCTGATAATGTGTCTACATCCTCTATTTTGATGAAAGGCATAGAAAACGCACATGACATTTTAGAAAAGGAAAAGTTTAACAACTCAAACACATAAAAAGCAAGTGCCTTAGTAAATTTCTCTCACTATCTCTTTACTCATCCCTGAAAACTTATTCAAATGCCAATAATAATCCACTTGAGAGAACTGTGCTTTGAGAAAATACATCTGAGGAACTCAGCACTGGGGTCAGACCTGATCCAAGATCACTTATAATTCTGGACAATTCTAGGAGGTTACAGCTTATTCTACTAATTCAATTCAAAAGTTCAAGCAGTGTGGGGTCCATTCCTATCTCCCTAGAACTTCCCTTCCTCTTCTGTAAAGGTTCCTGCCTTCCTTCCAGACACTTTGTTCTAGTGGGACCTGAGAAGTACTGACCTCAGCACTAGACAAGCAACCCAAGCAAGGCCCACCATAAATCCTTCAGGATTTTCCATACTGGAACCCTACACAAAAAATTATTGATTGCCCCCTCCGTGAGAAGCAGGGCATAATGAGTCCAGAGGGAAACTCGGACCCTTTAACCATCATAGAGTCCTGATAAAGAGGAAGGGCCATGGGGTCCTAATGGCACTTAACTTCCTTTCCAGGCATCTCTAAAGCCAAAAACCCTGCCTGTTTCTCAGTTTCTGACACCCCAAAGTTCCCTTTCTTGTGTATTTTATTTTGTTTGGATATCTGTCTCTTGCAACCAAAAGTCCTGATTAATACAACAATTTTTATCTATGTAGAGGGTCTAAGAATCACTTTGTTATCTCATCCATAGCCAAAGGCCCTTATTTCCTCTAGCTGGTTCTTAAGCTATTATCTCTCTACTAAACCTGCTGTTCTATACATGTCTTTATGACTCTGAGGCTGAGACTCTGAAACCCATTGTTATCTTTGGTTACCCAGTCAAATGTAGAATAATACCACAGCTATTAATGGAATAGTTACTTTCACTGTCTTCCTCTACCTCCTAAGAAAAATCAGTGTAACGCTGAATAAAATACATACATTTTGTGCATGATTTCAGTTTTCAAATATGTGTATTAAGTCTTCATCCTCTTTAGAGAGGGAGATTATTTTACCAAACTGAGTTAAGATGCAGAAAGAGTTGAAAAAATCAGTCAAGCACTCTAATATGAAGGCTGCAAATAAAGAACAGCCTTTGCAAAAATTTGCCAGTTACACAAAACATGCTTTCTGGGAATGACACCAAGATATTAGTGAATAGCAGTGTCAAATTTTACAACAGAGAATTGTTGTTATAAGTACAGTACTATTATATTTACCCAGTGGCTCCAGAGTCCAAGTGACCTAAATCCACAGCCTTTGTTTCACCGTTTATGTTGTCATCTGCTCATTATAATTTTTTAAAGTATATTCATTCCCAGGCATTATATAGTATTCAAATGTGTAATCAGGGATGTAAAATAATAGGGCAATTCAAGGAATTAGTTGTAAAAGGAGCTTCCAGCACAAAAAACATAGTATACCTGTATCACATAAGCTTTTTTTGTTTGTTTATTTTTTGTTTTGGTTTTTGTTTTGGTTTTGTGGTACTTGGGATTGGTTGAACCTGGGGCCTTTGCACTGAGCTACATCCCCAAAGCCCCCACTTCTTTTTTTTCCTCTTTTTTTGAGAAAGGGTCTCACTAAGTTGCCCAGTTGCCCAAGCTGGGCTAAACTCACTTGCAATCCTCCTAGCTCAGCCTCCCAGAGCACTGAGATTATGTGCACCACTACATTCAGCAACAAGCCATTTTAAAAATCATTTATTCATTTATTTAAAAAAAAACCTTATTGAGCAGCCACCATGTACTGGGGTGTTATATTAGGTGCTGAACATCAATGGTGAGTACGAAATAATCCTCATATTCTCAGTACAGCACCTGAGACAAATTTAAAAGACAGTTGTGTGTGCCAGCGTGCACCTTCTTTGGTGATCTGAATATCAGTTGTGTCCTCTAAAACTCATGTTGAAATTTGGTTGCCAATTTGGTAGTGCTGGGAGCCGGGGCCTTTCAGAATCGATCAGGTCATCAAAGGTGATTGATGCCTTTCTCACTAGAGTGAATTCTCACTTTTCCAGGACTAGGTTGATTACCAAGAGGGTGGGTTATCAGATGAGGCAGGCTCTTTCTCATATGCCTACTTGGCTTTTCACTTTCCACCATAAGCTGAAGCAGCATGAGGTCCTTATCAGAGGCTGACCAGATATACCCAGCCCATCTTGGACTTTTCCACCTCCAGAATTACGAACTAAATAAACCTTTTCATTATAAATTACCCAATCTCAGGTGTTCTGTTACAGTAACAGAAAACAGACTAAGACACTCGCCAGATAGGCACTGTGACATTTGATTAAAGGATTCAAGCAAGAGAGGAGAAGTTACAGGGCAAGAGCTGTGGGAATAAAGTATTTCCTCTTGCCTCTTCCCTTCTGATTTTCCACCAAACTGGCTGAATCCAACTAGAAATCAGAAGGTTGGAGACCATCGACTTAATCCACACAAGTCAGTCTGGATGGAGGCTGAGAGTGGGGTGGGGAGGCATGGAGAATGAATCTGGCAGGCTACCAGGATAAGCCGCATACTATATGCTGAGAACTCCCACATTTGTATGTCTCTCATCCAACCTCTCAAACTGAATCACGGTGGACTGCATGAACATCTCCACCTGAATCTTCACGTGATTGTCCCATCCTTCAGCCTGGTCTCCTAAACCATTCATTTCTAGCTCATCTTTCAGTTTCACCACCATTTACTCAGAGATATAAAAGAGATGTAGGGCTTAACTTAGCTTTATCCCTGACCAAATTGTATCAGTCTTTTTTCTTTTCTTTTTTGAGACAAGGTCTTACAATGTAGTAAGTTTGAATTTATGTTGTTGCCCAGGCTGGCCATGAGCTTGCAGTGGTCTTCCTGTATCAGCCTCCTGGGTGCGAGGATTATAGGCAAGTGCCACAAGGCCAGACAATTCCATGGCTAAGAATTGTCCAGAATCTGGATATATTTCACCACATACATTGCTTAACCCTCATGTTCATGTTCATATCTCCTTTTGTTCATATAACTGCAATATGCTACTCCCTGGTCTACTCACTCTTACTCTTGGATCTACTAGCTTTACTCCAGTGGAATGAAAAATGATACAGCTACTTGGGAAATGAGTTGCCAGCTTCTTACAAAACTAAACATACTCTTACCATATGATCCAGCAGTTGTACTTCTCTGTATTTACCCAAATGAGTTGAAACCTTATGTCCAAAAACCTGCACATGAATGTTTACAGCAGCTTTATCCATAACTACCAAAACTTGGAAGCAATTAAGATGTCCTTTAGTAGGTGACTGGATAAATAAACTGGTATATTCAGACAATGGAGTATTGTTCAGTGCTTTAAAAAAATAAACTATCAAACCATGAAAAGTTATGAAGAAAATTTAAAGGCAAATTGCTAAATGAAGAAAGCTAACCTGAAAAGTCTATACACTGTGTGACTCTTAACTAAATGACATTGTGGAAAAGGTAAAACTATGAGGACAATAAAAAGATCAAGGGTTGTGAGGAAGGAAGGATGAATACACAGAGCACAGAAGATTTTTAAGGCTATGAAACTATTCTGTGTGGCACTCTAGTGATGAATATTTATGGTTACATATTTGTCCAAACCTCTAGAATGTACAATATTAAGAGTGAACCCTAGGGCCTGGGATTTAGCTCAATGGTTCCACTGCCTGCCTTGCAAGCGCAAGGTCCCAAGTTCATCCCCAGTACAAAAAAAAAAAAAAAAAGTGAATCCTAAGGAGGTAAACTAGGGCCTTTAAGTAATGATGATATCAGGTAGGTTCCTCAGTTGTGGCTAAAGAACTGCTTTGGTACAGGATGTTGAAACCACCATGCGTGGAGGGCAGGGAACACATGGAAACTGTACCTTCTACTCACTTCTATGTGAAAGTAAAATTCCTTTTAAAAGTGAAGTGCATTTTGAAAAATAATAACGTGTGGAGAACTTAGAGGAAAAAAGAATCATAGATTTAGCAAAACTAGTCCACTACATTCTGAGACATACCAGATCTCTGAAAAAATCCTGTTTTGTTTCTTTTCTATGGCAGCAGTGCAGTAAGTGGAGGGGGTAGTAATGACTGCTTCTACAAATATCACAGGGAAGGCCCCAGTTGGCCCGGCTTGGGATAGAAACTACTCCCTCACTTCCTCAAGAAGATGAGCTATGACACAGCAGGGGACTGCCTCACTTGGCAAGGACTGGGCTGATCTCCAGCCAGTGGACACCAGCAGGGCCATGTCCAAGGCTGCCATACTGACACAACTCTAAATAACGTCACTCTCACTGATGGAATCCCAACTATCTTAGTCCTTCACCAAGTTCTCTAAACCTTGCCTCAACTGCAGCTGCTAAATGGGTCATCCTGTTTGCCTCCTATGGTCAATGTGTGATTTGATCAGTCAGATCACACCAATCAAATCACACCATTAAATATTTGAACTGACAGCCAGGCATAGTGGCACACAACTATAATTGCAGTGCTTGGGAGGCCGAGGCAGGAGGATCACCATGAGTTGAGGGCCAGCCTGGGCTACATAGCAAGAACCTGTCTCAAAAAAATTTTTTTAACTCAATTCAGCTTCATGAGTGAGCAATTGCAATCACAAAGACCCTGCATTTAGTTACTGCTTAGTTGTCATTGTCTCAAAAATTTCAATAAATTTTGAACAAGGGTCTTACATTTTCTTTTCTTTTCTTTTTTTTAAACTGGATCCTACAAATTATGCAGCCTGTCCTTATATTGCTTGTCATCCCTGAAGGTCGAGTATTGATATTGCATGGCTGAAATGGAGGGAAAGCTACAACAGAGAAAAAGTAAATGCTGGACACACTGAGCTACACGTCGTTACTACTTTGAAGTGAATATCTACAGTTGTACTTTTTCCCTTCCAGTACTAGGGATCAAATCTAAAGAAAGCTCTACCATTAAGCTATATCCCTGGCCCTTTTTATTTCTTTTTTATTTTGATACAAGCTCTTGACAGACTTCCCCTGCTGGCCTCAAACTTACAGTCCTCCCTCCTCAGCCTTTAGGATTACAGGTAAGTGCCACTGTGCCTGGCCACAGTTGTATTTTTTTTTTTTTATTTGAAGGATGCATGAAGCCCTTTGGCCAATTCAAGGAAGGAGGCTCTTAGAAGTAACAAGTCCCAATGCCAGGCCCTTAAAAACACTTTCAGAAGAGTGGTTGTCCAGGGAGAGTGTGTGGGGTAGGGATGGACCGGAAAGAAGAAGGTAATGGTGAAGTTGGTGTCTCCGTCCACACACACCCGAAGTTCTACGTCTCCGTAGGGGTTCGGCTCACAGAGATGTTTGCATTTGTCAGAACTCAGCCAATGTGCATTTCATGTTTGCGCGTTTCTCTCTATAGATATAGATAGATATAGATATAGATATAGATATAGATATAGATATAGATATAGATATATCAGTAGAAACCCCAAAAATGAGTGTTGAATTCTAGTTAATGATATGCCAGCTAATATATTAAGGAAGGAAGTATATTCATTCTTGTCTGCAATTTATTTTATGCATCAAAATCAGATGGATTAAGGTGTAGACAAAGGGATGGGTGAGTGGGTGGATGTATGGACAGAAGGTATATGGTAATATAAAAACCTGAGTAATAAGTATGTGGGTGTCCATTGCAACATTCTCTCAACTTATTATATGTCTGTATTTTTCATTATAAAATGTTGGGGAAGGTAACTTTCAAAAGAAAAGGGCATAGCTGGGTGTGGTGGCTCATGCCTGTAATCCCAGCACTCAGGAGGCTGAGGCAGGAGGATCGCTGTGAGTTCGAGACCAGCCTGGGCTACATAGTGAGTTCCAGGTCAGTCTCAACTACATAGTGAGACCCTGTCTCAGTACTGTCAGAGAGAGAAGGGGGGCAGCTCCCTTTTGATTCTGAGATTTACTCATGCGGAACATTGTAGTAGCTTTGGCAGTTAGGGTGGAACAGAACACCTAAGCTGAATTGTCATTTTGCATAAATTGAAAGCTCAAAGACATTATTTTCAGATCTCCAAATCCTCAAAAAGTTTAGGAAGAATATTCATAAAGTGAAAGATTTCTTGTTTTCATCTGAAACCATCTAGTGCTCATGTGAGCATAAGTACTTGGAATTAGCTAGAGGCGTGGAGTGTATGCACCCAGCGGTGTTTTTCCTCTTTGCTTGACGTCACTTGCCATTTGTAAGGGTTGCCAAGGTGATGACCAGACACATCTAAAGACAAGCCTACCAGAAAGGACAACATACTTATTTTTTCCCTTTTAGCATCAGATATACAGTATTTAAAATTCATGACACATTCAGTTTGATGAAATTCTACTTCACAGAGAACCAAACTTCACAGTACAGAAAATAACTCCCCACTCTTCTCGCTGCAGCTCAGCTTCTAATGACTAGATTTGTTCAAGAACAGTAGAGAGATTTTTCTGTATACCACAGCTCTCTCTTTTTTTTTAATGGGGAAAAATGTGAGGAAGTGCTGGATGTATTTCATAAATAATTTTGGATACGTTTCATAGAAAGACCTACTTTACCTCAAAGGCAAAGGTCTGGGGAAAATTCAAGTCTGGAAGAAGGAGGAGGAGGAGGAGGAGGGCGAGGAGGAGGAGGAGGAGGAGGAAGAGGAATACAAGTGTTTCTTGATAATCATGGAGGATTGGTTCTAGAACCTAAGCAGGTTACCAAAATTCAAGGATGCTCAAACTTCTTATATAGAATGGCACAGTATTTACATATAACCTTCAAATATACTCCTGGATACTTTAAATCATCCCTAGACTACTTAACACACAGTACAACATGAATTCTGGGCAAATAGTTGTTATATTGTATGATTTAGGGAATAATAACAAGAAGAGTCTGTGTAAGTTCGGCACAGGCATAGTTCTTTCCAAAAGATGATGATCCATAGCTGGTTGAATTAATGGAGGCAGAAAACATGACATGGGGAGCTGACTATATTTCATAGCTCCTTGGAATGCATGTGTGATTTTTTTTAATTAAGAAATAATACTTGGAGCTGTTAAGCAGCATGCTTAACTGTCAATTGATGTCTCTACCTATACAGATCTATTATATCACACCAATCATAGAATTTAATATCAATAAGAGGGTTCTACAACTTTATACATTTAACAAGTAAGTTTTTCTAATTTATGGGATCAATAAATAAATGATTGTGTATTGTAGAGAAAACTTCATGGCTCAGGTGAATTTCACCATGTTTTGAAATAAATGCATTCACTTCCAATTGTTTTTTTTTTAGCTTTGTTTGTGGCGTTGGGGATTGAACCCAGGGCCTGGCATATGCTAGGCAAGAACTCTACCCCTGAGCTATATCCCCAACCCCACATACAGTATTCTGATTCTGTTGGCATCTCTTTATCTTCAACCTAAGTTCTTACTATTATATAGTTTTAAATATTGTTTTGGCTTTATTCAAGTCCATTTATCTATGTTTCAAAGAAAATTCAATCCCTTAAACGAAGTTGTTGTCTATGGAAATATTTTGCAAGATCAAGAAATCTTTTTATATTTAAACAAACATCTTAAAATATTTCATGTGAGGGGCTGGGGATTTAGCTCAGCGGTCCGGTGGCCTGCCTTGCAAGTGCAAGGACCCGAGTTCAATCCCTGGTTAAAAAAAAAAAAAAAAATTCATATGAGATACAGGGACATTTTGTCGTTAAGGATGCTTCCCCTCTAGGCTTGCCAATTACAGAGTATCATTAATACATCTGTCCTGAAATACCCTTAGATTCTCTTAATGACCCAAAGTGAATCTGATATTCAAATATGTCCAACTGTTTTTTGAAGCCAATTCTACTTTTGTCCTGAGCCACTTCTTGGGCATAAATTTGCTACCAATGTGTAAAATTATGGAATATCTCTGTTTGTTCACCCTAAAACTATCATATTCAAGCTTAAAATCACATTCCAGTCTTTTGCTGTAGAGTTTGGTGGGAAAATCCGTGTTCTTCCCCCATTCTAGATCTTCACTGACTTGGTGGGGTCCCATAATTCCACTTTCCTATTCCTCCATCACAGGCTTAGGGTGCGGAATCCACTGGAGGCCATTTTCTTTGATCCTTTTGGAATCTACTTTGGGACATTTCCATTTCCATTATGTCTTCTTTGAGAGTAACTGGCATTGCATTCAACCATACAAATTTTTAATTTGATCCTTAAAACAAATGAATAGATTAATATGTATTGAATAATAACATCTTCGTAGGGTACAGAAATTGCCAGTAGAGGAAATGGGCAAGGGAGGAGAAAACACAATTTGGAATATCCACTAGGTTGTTCTAGCCTTTTCTCATTTTCTGAACCTCTCTTTTGTTTGATCTTGAGGGTAAGAGACGTCCACTATACTCATGGGCAACTTGTAACAGTTAATCAGTCACTGAGCATCACTTGAGATTCTGCTTTGATGCCTGGCATGGACCTGGGGAAGTACAGGTTTTGTTCCTTCCCGTGCCTCTCCCAAGTACTAATCATCAGAGAACATGTGAAAAATAAGAGTGACCCACGGATGCACTCTACCTGCCCCATTTTACACTCCTGACCTGCATAGACACTGGGACTCTGTGTTCTTCCTGGCTATCCTCCTTGTCACCTTCTCAGACCCTGTCTGCCTTCCCCCATCCTAGCTCTGTGCTTCCACAGCCCACCTCACTCTCACCCTCTGTGTTTGCTTGGTTCTGGCAGATTCTGCTCCCAGTGAAAGACCCAGTCACCTCTCACCTCAGACTCAGGGTCCCGGCCGGGCTCCCTTTCCTCCTCCACTTTCAAACTATTACTTATCTAATAACTCTGAATTTCTTAGCTCCTCAGTTATAGAAGTGATAATGTTCATTGAGCTGGGTTATTGAAAGGTTTAAATAAAATAA
Organism: Fukomys damarensis; assembly: GCF_012274545.1. Lineage (NCBI taxonomy): Eukaryota > Metazoa > Chordata > Mammalia > Rodentia > Bathyergidae > Fukomys > Fukomys damarensis. Next base: position 39,729,670 of record NW_022900924.1, on the reverse strand, counting down.
AGTACTGGTTCATAGAGGCCTTTAAAAAATTGTAGGTATTACAATTTTGAGATTGTTTCTGAACTAATATGTATAATATTCTACTATTCTAATATGTGTGCACGTCTAAGCTAGGTTTAAAAACATTAAAACTGCAAGGAAATAAATCTGTTTGGCCCATAAGAATTTAAAGTAAAAATAAAGAAGTGGCCCATAGCTATTCTAATTAAGCTTTTGGTTTTTATGTACACTCATTCAACAAAGACATATTTTTGTTTGTTTGTTTGTTTGTTTGTTTGAGACAGGGTCTCACTATGTAGTTGAGATTGACCTGGAACTCACTATGTAGTCCAGGCTGGTCTGGAACTCACAGTGATCCTCCTGCCTCAGCCTCCCAAGTGGTGGGATTACAGCCATGAGCCACCACACCCAGCTTCAACAAAGACAGATTAAAAGTGTTCTCTTTGCCAAGTGTTGTGCTGGCAATAGATAGCTGAGTAGATATTCTTCTCTGGGGACTTGCAATCTAGATGAGAAGACAAACATATAAATAACCATTTGGCAATGCGTGACAAGCACTGAAAGAGCCATAGTGACAGTTGCTGTGAGCAGCCCTACCCTCTTCCTTGGAAATTCTGGAAAGGCCAAAACCCTGTCTTTGGTTCTTGTTAGAGGCAGCAGAGTGAAGAGGAAAGCATTTATACTACCTAGCTAGCAGGGGCTGAAAACTAGTGGCCTGTGGACCACATTAGAACTGCAAACTTATTTTGTTTGGTCTTTGAGGGGGGGCTTTTTTTTTTTTTTTTTTTTTTTTTTTTTTTGTGCCAGAGATCAAACTTGGGCCCTTGAGTTTGTGAGGCAGGCAGCAGAACCACTGAGCCAAATCCCCCACCCTTACGGAGGACTTTTAAAATCAAGAATATCTTACTCAAAAATTCAGACTTGTGATTTTTTTTCTTGAAAAATGATAAAATCTGTCAATTCTGAACCATGACCAACTGGATTTAGACTAGCCATTTCTGGTTTGTTGTATAACTAAACCACTTGACTCATCTGACCAACTGGCTTCAATGGGCATTTGATATTTCAGTTTTGCAACCAAACAGACTCAGGTAGGTCCAAATCTCAGTTGTACTGCTGACTAATAATTTTGCATTCAGCAGTCACTTGTCAAATGGGATTAATAACATCACCTTAGCCTGCTTTAGAAAGTGGATTGTATAAGACCATGGATTGAAGCAGTGCATTTCAAAATGCGAAATCTTGCTTTTGTCAGTACCACCAACTGTACCTCTTAAAACTTAGGATCACCTGGGTATCGTGAACACTGTGCTCTTCCAAAGCCATTTTACCATATCATCCCACGTACCAGTCACTAGTCTAATGTTGGTATTTGAATTTAAACTAATTACAGTTCAATCATACCATTACAATCTGAGTGCCCAACAGCCACATGTGGTCTGTGGCTCTCTCTCTAGACAGTACAATTGTAAAACATTTCCATCCCCATAGAAAGTTCTATTAAACAAGCATTGTCTTAGTCCAAACTGCTATAACAAAATGCCATAGATAGGGTGACTTTTAAATAATAGAAACTTATTTTTCACAGTGCTGGCAGTCTGGAAATCCAAGATAAAGATGCTAGCACATTCAGTGTCTGGCCCACTTTCTGGAGCTTAGAAAACACCTTCTTACTGTCTCCTCATTTGGGAAACAGCTCCCTCGGGAGTCTTTTATAACGATATTAATCTCACTCATGAGGGCTCTGCATTTGTGACCATATCACCTCCCAAAGCCCCCACTTCCTATAAAACCATCACATTGGGAACCAACACATGAATTTTGGAGGAACACAAAGATTCAGACTATGGCAAACATTGTCTAACAGGTCTGCTTGAGATCACCTGGTTATCTGGGGATGTAATTTTATTTGATCTACTATGTTTTATTGTTTAGAGTTATAAGTCTTTAAATTAGATGTGAATATGCATTCAATTGACAAATTAAATTTTTGGCCCAAAGAAAGACGGGTGATTTATGTCCAACAAAAAAGAATACTGTTTTGGTTTTGTTGCTTTAGAGCACATTAATCAGTTAGGGTTTTTTCTGTTTGTTTTGGTCCTGGGGATCAATCTCAGGACCTTGTGCTTTGTGAGGCAGGAGGCAGCACCACTGAGCTAAATCCCTGGCCCATTAATCAGTTTTTTATTCTCTAATTTTGTGATTTTATCCAACATTCTTTTCTTCCACTGGTGAAAAGAATCTCAGTCCCTCCTCCTCCTCCTCTTTGAACCACCTGAGTCTCTCATACATGAAGTATGTAAATCTTATTTTTAAGGAAATCATATTTCTAACTTTTTGAAATTTGATATGAGCCAACCATTCAAAATTATATTTTGGGCAAACAATTTAACTTACAATGCCTCAATTTGCTTATTTGTAAAAAAAAAAAAAAAAGAGAGAGAGAGACAGAATTTCTAAAATAGAGACTTTCCTCATAGAGATCCTGAGAACTGGATGGAATAATGAATATGAAAGATTTCATGCAGCTGTTGGCATATAAAAATCACTAAATCAATGCTAAGTATTTTTATCATATTATTTAAAGAACGCTTTATCAACTGTATTTCTAGATGTCTAAGCATTTCAATTTCTACTTTTGTGTAACTCTATTCCTATGTTGGAAGTTCCAGCTGTATTCTGGGCATGATGCCTGTCTGTATCTCTTAACTTTGGTTTCACTCTATCTGCACCCTCTCTGGATCAAGGGGAAAAGCTTTCTGGATCATCTCTGGCCTCCAGTTGCAAGAGAAACTCTTCCAGGCTGAGAACAACTAAGAATCTTCCCCCAGGCACCCTGTTTTCCTCTCCCTCCCTCTTCCCCTCTCCCCTTCCTGCCAGCAGAAGTCCCTGACTTGGACTTCCGGCCTTGCACTATAAACATTCCCTGAGCTGCCTAACACTGCTTCCACTGGAGTTTTAACTATTTAAAGACCCTTTCCCCAGAACAGTGCATATACTTACAACATTCTTATCCTCTGGGCTGGAGAACCCTCAGTGTAATATTTCCTCCTTTCTCTAAGCATCCTTATGTAGTCTACAAAGCCCTTTGTACTGTTCAAATGCAAAACTAATTCCTGTTGTTGTTAATTCTGGAATTTTTTATAGCTCAGAACTGTTTACTGAGGATCTTCTATGTGAGTAATGCTATAACCATTTATCACGGGAGGAACTAGCCGATGAGAAAAAAAAGAGAGGAAAATTTTGTTCTGTTTTCCAGAGTTTATGCAACTAGATGAAGAAAGCTCAGTCTAGAGTATAACTTGTCAGAGGCTTGGCATGGAAACACAGTTCAGAGTTTGGCAATAAAGATAACAAAGACAGTGTTGAGTTAGTGAGGGAACAAAATAGAGACGTTTGAATAGAGGTAAGCAGACCACCAAAACATCTTGTAAAGGGTTCAAAGAATGGCTTCTGCTTTATTGACCCAGGAAGTTCATTTTTTAATTTGATCTCAGAATCTTGTGCTAGATGTTTGTTGGATACTATATCTGTAAGTTGGAGTGAAATGAGTTTTATCTCCAATAACAGTAGGGTAGAACAAGACAAAGAATTCCTAAAGTTCGGATATGGGGTTGAAGCCAGTTGCTCACATCCTGCCTTTGACGCACATCATGTGCAGCAAAGAGTTTCATCACAGAATTCATTTTCCATTGAACTTTTGAGTCAAGTCTAAAAATAAGTTGTCTTCTACACATCATCTAGTGGTGATAGGTTCTATTAGGGTTTTAATAATGAGGATAAATGTCTAAGTAAATTGGGTTAATTTCAGTTCTGCATTTTCCATCTATAAAATCTGAAGCAAGTCATTTCAACTCCCTATACCTAGTTTCCTTATCTGTGCATGGAGGTGATAAGAGTAATGATAGGTGAATGATAGGTTTACTGTGAGTGTTCAGTGAAGCAAACATGAAAAGCAGTTCGGATAGTATCTGATACACTGTGAACACTCAGTGTTAGCAGCTGTGCTCATTTTATTATTTTCAATAGTAAGGTATTTCATTTAAATCACACAGGGAATTATTATGGTGACTTGAATATTGGTACAGAAATGAGCATACAACAAATACGAATGTGCATTCAACAGCAGCCTATTGAATTAAATAATAACAAAACACACCCAGTTGGTCTCACATCTTTAGATGGAGAGGCAAAGAGCCCAAGGGTAAGAGCCATCGCGGTACTGCAATATGTGACCATTGTAAAGCCTATTCTGCAGTAAGTACACAGATATGTTCTATACCAAACTGCTAGTTCTGTGTATTAGTTTGCTAGCGCTGTTATGACAGAACACCACAGACTGAGTGGCTTCCATTACAGATTCTGTCTTTTGGGGGTTGGGGGTTTTCTTTTCTTTCTTTTTTTTTTTTTTTTCTCAGCTCTGGAGGCTGACCATAGTGCCAACAACAGGGACTCCAGGGAGGACTTTCTCAGACTTGCAGATGGGCCTTCTCAATGTGCCCTCACACAGATTATTCTTGTGCATGTATCCTCCTGGTACTGCTGCCTCTTCTTCCACCAAACTAGTCCTATTGGGCCAGCCTCCCCCACCCCAACCCTTCAGACCTCATTTAACCCTAATTACCTCACAAAAGGCCCTATCTTCAAACGCAGTCAGTTGAGGGAGGATTCAGTGTAAGCTTTTGAGAGGGGCACCATTCAGCTAATAACACTGTTTGCCTCACATCTTTACCCTGACACTTTTAAGGTGTCCTCACTGCCCTTGGAGAAAGTGCAGCCTAAGTCATGATGATTGAAGGCTATTTCCCACAGTACTTTCCCATGGGCTCCCTTCGTGTCTGAAAACAAAATTCATCATACACTCTTAGCTCGAGGTGTATCTGTCTTTGCACTCATTCTGTTCTCTGCACCTAGTTTTGCTTTTCCTATCTTTACGTGCTAACATCCTATCTGATTCTCAGAATGCACCCCACATGCAGCTTCCTCCAGGAAGCCTATTTTAATCTTCCCTAATGGAAATCCCCTCTTCTCAGCTGAGCGCCAAAGCACAATGTCTCCCTTTTGATACTTTCCATTTTCTCTATTTTATATCAGCCCATGACTAGTGCCTCTGTTACTTCCTCGGTTGCCAACTGGTTCTGATTTATCCTTATCATCCCCGTAATCCTTCCCAAACACAGTTCCTTATGCTAATACATGCTCCAAAAATGTGTTGACTACTACATGAAAGGTCTATTGCATACCAATGATAAAGAGGTAGAGTATACAAAGTATGAGAGATCAGGAGGGGTAATCCTCATACTTCTGGTTATCCATAGAGAAGTAAGCTTTCAAAGGGCTTCCAGTTTATATTTCCTATATTTCTGTATTATTTGAATTTTCATGACATGCCTGCATTTCATTTAATTTAAAGAGATGTTGTTTCTCTATTTTGCCCCAATCTCTTGGTCTCAAATATTCCTCCTGGCTCAGCCTTCCAAGTAAAGAGACATTACAGGCAGTATGCATACTGGCTGTATAATTTTTTAGAATAGAAAGCATATTAAAGATCTTAATTTTGTTTGTTTGTTTTTGTTTTTGTTTTTTGTTTTGAGGCAGGGTCTCACTATGTAGTTGTACAATTTTTTGGGGGGGTGGTACCGGGGATTGAACTTGGGTCTTTGCGTTTGCAAGGCAGGCCATTGAACCACTGAGCTAAATCCCCAGCCCCTCACTATGTAGTTGAGACTGCCCTGGAACTCACTATGCAGCACAGGCTGGTCCCAAACTCATAGCGATCCTCCTGCCTCAGCCTCCCGAGTGCTGGGAGTACAGGCGTGTGCCACCATGTCCGGCAAAGATCTCAATTTTTTAAAAAGATGGGTGGGAGAGAGAAGATTGATATTAGGAAGCATGGCTATTATATTTAAAACTCATTGCATATGTAGTTCAGAGAGTGGAGGAGGAGGGCTTTGGAGGAACCTACAGAGGTCCACACATTATCTTAAAAACAATTTTAAGATAAGCAAAAGGGCTTATTTTAAAAAATAATTAAAAGCCGGGTGTGGTGGCGCATGCCTATAATCCCAGCACTCAGGAGGCTGAGGCAGGAGGATCGCTGTGAATTTGACACCAGCCTGGGCTACATAATGAGTTCCAGGTCAGTCTCAAATACATAGGGAGACCCTGTCTCAAAAAAACCAAAAGAGAAAAAAAATTATAAGACTTGTAGAGTTATTTGGTTATTTAAACTACATGCACGTTGTAACTAATGAAAATAAAAGTTTTTTAAAAATGCTGTAATGATAAATGCCTTTCTTTCAAATTTAAAAATTTTCAATCTATATAGTTCATTTGAAAATATAACTTTCACCACATATTAAATATGCTACTTATCACCTCTTATTTTCCTCTTCTGGTCTTCATTACCAGAGAGAAAGTTATCCCAGTGTTGTAGGAGGTATCAGGGAAAAAGGAAAACAAACAAACAAACAAACAGGGATTGTTTCTGAAATTAAAAAGCATAAAATCTTTCAATAACAATTAGGAGAAGATGAATTTTAGTACAGTAAATGGTAACACAGTTGAAATACAGGAAGTACATCTACTTCAGAACATACCTTTAGGCTGTTAGGGATTGTCCTTAGAGTTATCTACACAAAGCTGAATACACACACACACACACACACACACACTGACACAACCGTACCAAGAAGAGCTGTGCATATTCATGTTCATTGCACTTCATGCACATGTGTAGAACCTAAAGCGGTGATGGGTATCTTTTACTCTGCTTGAACACAAAGTAGAAAGGAATCCCGAGAAAACATGAAGAAAGCTTTCCCAGAGTCCACTCCTGTGTAGAACACAGTGAGTGTTGTCCTCTGGGAGAGAAACAAGCCATTTAAATTCAGAGGACACATTCTCCACACTGGCAAGCTATTTTCAGCTCAAGCTGTAGCTTAATTTGGAAACGGCCATGGAGATCTTGCCTTTTTCTTGTATTGACTTTTTAAAAAAAGAGTGATAGCTAGCTTATAGATATGAGAGGGTAACTCTCCAAATGTAGTATCTGAATCACTCTTGAAGAATATACAATTTTAAAGTTGGTTGAAAACCCTGTTCACTTTAGGGCTTTGAAACCTTTGTTTTTAAATTTAGACATTGTCTTTAAGTTTATGGCATATGATCCTAAATTTAAAAAAATAAAGGGGAAGATGCCCCTAATTGGTCTACTCAACTACGGTTTGGGGGGATGTGCCCACCTACAGAGCTGCCTGATAGAAGAACAACCCTGCCTTGATGTCAGGTGCCCGGCCAAGATAAGAAGGCGGGGAGTCTCCTGCCTCCCAGGACACTGTAGTGCTCTTGCTCAGAAAGATTTCCCTGAGCTTTAGGGCTGCAAGACACCTATTCTACCAACTATGATGCCTTGGCTGCTGCAATGATTTTTGCTCCTGATTATCCAGTGGGATAGTCTAAATTCAAATTTAAATAATTAAAAGAAAAGTAACAATTGTTTTCATTTCTTTAGTGACACTAGCACGTATCAACTACTCAGCTGAATGTGGCCAGGGACTTCCATATTAGGCAGTACCTTTCCATCATCACAGAAAATTCTGTTGGGCAGCACAAGTCTACACCAATAGCAAAATAAAATCACACAGTTTTGTGAAAAGCACTACATAAGAAGTCAAGAGATTTAGGATCTGATCCTATTCTAGCCTGTACATTTTTTTTCTACAAACACTTACATAATACTTAGTATTTTAAGCACTAAATATTCATAATTACCCTATGAACTACTACAGTTGTACCCCCTTTCCGGGTAGAAACAAGCACAGAGATATTAAGTAACTACCAGGCCATTGAGTGGCAGCACCAAGAATACAAATCCAGACGGTTTGCCTTGAGAGTCTGTAGTCCTAAACACTACTTAATGCTTCCTCACTAAAAATCCACGTGGCTTGGGAAGATTTCTTCACCATGATATTCATCTGTCAAAGGAGGAAAGCAACCACATTTCATCTACAGTCCTTTCCACTACCACTGGCCCAGGAGTCATTCACTAACACGTATTTAGTGTCGAATCAGTAGGGAGCATGTTCCCAGCTGAATATACAGACAAAGGAAAAAGTCATGGTCCTGCCCTCCCATGGAAAGAAGGAGGCATTTACCAAACACATGAATAATTGGAAAACTGCAAAGGGAGCAGAGTGATAAAGGGTGCATTCTGAGTAACGAGAATGTTCAATGAGATTCGACCTAGTCAGAGAGGGCAGCTACAGCTCCTCGGGGCAGGTGGAACTTGAGAGAAGGGGAGATCCTGGGAGCCTCTACTGTTCCAGATGCTGTCTCCCAGCGAGGGGTCAGCTGTACTCACTAGCGCCTCATGGCAATGGGTTTCCCATGGGTCAGTGTGGGTTGGAGGCTGCAAGTGAGCAGGACCATAGGGAAACAACATTTTTCGCTAACCCCTCAAGGCACTGTTTTCCCTGTTTTGCCCAGATCCCTATCTCCTGGGCAACCAGCAAAAGTGCCTACGTCACAGTTAAAAACGGAATGCAGGCTAACATCTGTAACAGAGATTGAAAATAATTTAGGTTGCAACATGTACATAGCTTACACACCGGAGATCGTGTGTACTTGCCTATGTCAGTAAGGCTGGTGTGTGACAAAAGCAAATGTATGTAAAGACTCAGCCAGTGAATTAAAGGAGGAAACTTTGCATTTGAGATTTCCTTCATGGCTTCTGGTTAGAGACTTTGCTCCAGAAAAGGGACCAGTTCTCCAACTCTGTAAGTGGGAAATGCATTTTTGAAATTTAAAAGAAGGAAAAAAAAAGAGTAAATCAGAAACCCATCCCGAAGAGGCTTCTTTTATTCTCTCTCTCTCTCTCTCTCTCTCTCTCTCTCTCTCTCTCTCTCTCTCTCTCTCGATGTGGGTTTTCCTTAAAGTTCAGACCTTATTCTTTTTCTTTCCAGCAAACTCATTTTATTTCATCACTTTCACCAACTCATCAGTAAGTAGTACACATATAAACAAGAGGCCAATAGGGAAACATTCTATTCTGGCTTTGAGCCAGGACACAAGTAAGACAGACTGACTTCTGAGAGTTAGACACTGAACAGGTGCAGCAGTTCAGCAGAGCAACTTACAGAAGAACCTTACAAACAGGACGGCAAACTCAGTACCTACAGTGGTGAGACGAGCGACAGCATGTACGCCCTGGGCCGGGCGGGGTCCGTGGTGAACTGGGGATTGTGTGCTGCTTCTCTTTTTCCAGCTCATGGGTGACCAATTTGTAATTCCATCTCCTCCCCTTCTTTCTATAATTTCTAGATTTCTATATTTTCACTTATAGCTAATGTTATACACTATGGGGTATGAACCTATGTCTGTAGGAACAGATGTGATTTTTGCTTGCCTAAGATGCGATAGTCTTATATCTAAGGAAAGAGGCTGCTTTGGGAAAGCGGATGCCCAGAAAAAAGGGACAGAAGAGGGAGAATCTGCGAGTGATCATAGGATGTGGACCTCTCTTGATGCCATGAAGATGAGATTACACAAGAACCCACAGCACATAGCAGCTGCTCACTGAGTCATCTACCTGCAGATGTGTGTTCCCAGTGACTCTCCTCACCTGGGCTTAGTGCTCGTCAAGCTACTTCTTTTTTTTTTCTTCCCTTTGAGACAGGGTCTCCCTATGTAGCCCAGGCTGGCCTCAAACGCACAGCAATCCTCCTGCCTCAACCTCCAGATCACAGACGTGCACCACCACATCCAGCTCATCAAGCCACTTCTGCTTCTAAATTAGCTTCCCAAGATCTGTCCGTGGACAGAGAATGCAAATATGAATATACAGTCTGTTTGGTAGCTCCACTGAACTTTCTAAAATAATAAGTGGGCATTCTGATTTTATAAATTAATTGTTCTTGGTGAAACCAAGGGTATCCCTTAGGTCCTCATCATCTAAGACATGATGATGAATTAATTTCCATGTGACGATCTCACCAATGTCAATGGTAAAAGCAAGGTGCACTATACATTTATTTATAGACCTGAAATTGCTCGTCCCTCCAAGGAGCCTTGGTTTCTTGAGTGGGAAATGGTATTTAAAGGGCACAATCTGTGCTGTCATTACTTCTAGTCCGTTTTAGTGGACAGAGCTAGGAAATACATCTTTCTGGAAAATTTTTTTAAGGTCACAGGCTCATACTGATATTTCCAATTCAAATTTAACATTAAGGAAGATATATAAACCTCTCTATATATAGATATATCTAGAAAGAGAACATAAGCGTGAGAGATCTTGTATTTTAACGTTAACATAGTATTTGCTTTCTTTTGAAATATATACAATAGTTTCAAAATAATATTGCCATTACTATTAACAGTAAGACTATATAAACCAGTCATGGTGGTGCATGCCTGTAATCCCAGCACTCGGGAGGCTGAGGCAGGAGGATTGCTGTGAGTTAGAGACCAGCGTGGGCTACATAGTGAGTTCCAGGTCAGTCTCAACTACATAGTGAGACCCTGTCTCAAAAAACCAAAAAAAAAAAAAAAAAGACTATATAATGTATGAAGTTTATGATTTCTTTACAGCTCTATTTGTCTTTAGAATATATTATACCAAGACATGTAGTCAAAATACTATGCTAAAAACGGCACATCGTTATTTTCCCCATGTAGTTATTATGCTAATTTGATATATAGTTAAAAACCATGAAACATTTGCCATGGTTTGGTTGTTCAGTGTCCCCCAAAGGCCCATGTATTAAAGGCTTGGGTTTCAGTGTGGTGTACCTGGGACATGGCGGAACCCATAAGAGGTAGTGGGAGGTGTTTCAGTCCCAGAAGGCAAGATGTAGACAGGAACTGTGGGACCCCAGTCTCTTTCTCTCCTCTTTTGCTTTCCAGACAAGAAGTAAGAGGTCTTGCTCTCCCATGCACCGTGGTGTGCTGCCTTGTCACAGGTCCAAAGCAACAGATCCAACCGAACATGACCTGGAGTCTCTACCATCATGAGCCCGGTGAAATCTTCTCTCTTTTTTTACATATCCAAACTTTTTTTCTGTAGAGGTTTATTCTGGATAAATCTGAATTTGGGATAATCTGAAGACAGATTACAATGATATATTGTATTAAAGGACTAGAAAATAATCTAAGAGAGTATTTTAAGCACAGGGGCCCGACACACTCATAAACAGGTTTTTCCCCAAGCCTGCAGGTCAGAGCTGTTAGCCTTCTGCGTGTACCACAAGGTGAGGATATTCACTTTGTGATAAGCCAAATCTACCTCTCACAAAGTAAAGTTCCTTCTTCATCAAAAACCTCAATAGTCATACCAGTTTGAAATCTGAATCAACTCTACAAAATGCAGAAACACTATCTCATCAAAATATTTGTAATATTATGCTCGCCTCTGTAGGGTTAATCGCCACTCTCAGCAACAAGCCCTTCAGCTATTTCCATTGTTTTTCTCAGTTCATAGATTATTCCAGTTTTATGAAACCATACCAAATGAAACAGCCAGTCTAGCCAAACCATGTCATTGAAAGGGGCACTATCTTCTGTCCTTTATACCAGCTTCTCTCTTTCCAGAGAATAAGTGCTTGGACTCCACATCAAGTGCACGTCCATCTGCCCCCTCTGCTCCCCAAGTGATCTGTCTTCTTCTGAGCACTCTCCATCGTAGTTTTGGCTTGCTTTACCGTCTTCACATCTCGAAAACCAGAAATATGACGTGGAGTCCAAGAGCAACTCCGACTCTGGGCTACAGAAGTGGGTGGAACAGATTCTTCTCTCTTTCTCTTCCTGGTGACACTCTGAGAGCTTCTTGCCTGGATTACATGGTGGGCATTGTCTTTATCATCCATATCAGTACCAAGACTTTGCATCTCATTCTCCGAATGTTCTGCTGAAACTTCATAGCAGTTTGAGGCATCCTCTGTCCCTGGGCATTCTTGGATAGCAAAATTTTCAATTTCTTTTTTTCTCTAATCTACTTTGCCAGTGGTTGAGTTTCCACTATTTCTTTGTCTTCACTTTCAGATTCACTGTCATGCTCTCCAGTAGCTGTTTTAACTCTTCTTCTTTTTCTAACTCTTCAAATTGCTTCATTACAGTGGGACCAATATAATCAGCCACACATTATGGCCTTTCTAGATATCTGGTGTCTTACGTTTTTTGGATGAATTCATTAAACCCCAGTATTTTTGAAGATCCATAATGTAATTATCTCCCATTTCCAGCTCAAGATCTCATTCCCTTTTCTTCTTGGGCTCCCCAATTTCCATCCTCTTCTTGCATGCCAACACTCCTTTTAGGGTGAAGGGAGGCCTCTCCTTATTATCTCTCTTGTTTGGTGTAGCTAAATGCAATCTGCTCAGCGTTTTACTTCACTTTATTTCCTTTCATTTTGCTTTCCACTTGATGAACCAAGAACCTATCACAGGCCTCTATTTTAATTTGGATAATACCTTCCTCAGTAAGGGGAAAAAATGAGAATCAAGACTTGCCATGTAGAGGTACATGATCCCAACAATGAATGTAACTGTACTGTATCCCTTAAATGTACCAATAAACTCAATAAAATTTTTTTAAAAAATTAATACCTTCCTCAGGGTGCTGGTCTGTATAACAGGGAATCCTCTGGCCTGCAAGTTGATTAATATTTTCTGATCATCTTCAGGAAGTTCAGGGGCCAGGGATTTAGCTCTGTGGTTCTGCCGCCTGCCTCACAAGGTCCCGAGTTCAATCCCCAGTACTGAAAAAAAAAAAAAAAGAAAAAAGGAAGTTCAGCTATTCTTTTCACATTGTATTTGTTTGCTACAATTATAAGAGTTTTATTGATACAGAGGGGGTCTGTAGGCCAGGGATTTAGCTCAGTGGTTCCACTGACTGCTTCAAAAGCACAAGGTTCGTTCTGCCGCCTGCCTCACAAGGTCCCGAGTTCAATCCCCAGTACTGAAAAAAAAAAAAAAAGAAAAAAGGAAGTTCAGCTATTCTTTTCACATTGTATTTGTTTGCTACAATTATAAGAGTTTTATTGATACAGAGGGGGTCTGTAGGCCAGGGATTTAGCTCAGTGGTTCCACTGACTGCTTCAAAAGCACAAGGTTCCAAATTCGATCCCCAGTCCCAAAAAAAAAAAAAAAAAAAAAAAAAAAAAAAAAAGAAGAAGAAGAGGGGTCTGATATCTGGAAGAGGTCTAACTGTTCTTTCAGTCCACACCTACCCTGCTCAGACAAATCCATCACATAAAAAACCATGACACAGAGGTGAACCATGGCTGTGTTGCTTGCATTTCGATAGTGTTCCAACGTGATCCCAGTATCCACAACCTGCTAATGGTAGATACTTATCAGAGACTTGCTGGTAAATTCGTACGGCTGAACTCCCACAGCTGCTCTTGTCCCCTTGTTGATGAAGCTGGGTTTCCCGACATTTGAGGACCCACCGAGTTCTTGCATTTGGATCTATGGTTGACAAGTGGGATAAATGCTGACGTACTTGTTCCAAATAGTCCGAACTCCGCTTCTGTCTCTTGATAACAGTGCACCTCCACCCCAAGGGCAGCCTGCTTCGGCTGCTTGCAGCAGTAGAGAGAATCTCCATGTTTCATTAGCCACACATGATCTTCAGCAGCATTATCCACTAAATTTTGGCAATATTTATTTGCCCTAGAGCTGACTTGTAACGATCCTTATCATAGAGAATATTCATCAAATCGCATAACATGGATGGATGTCATCCAGTTTAGGAAAATCTGTTAGGATCTGTGAGAGTCTGTTATGGTAATTCTGCTGAGTAAATTTGACTTTTCTCATGTGAAAATGTCTAATGCAATAAATTTGATCGTGTTTATGAATAACAATTGGAGTCTTTCGTCAAGTCCTTGACAACATCAGGTCAATAAAGTCCTTGGCTGAAGGCACCACCATGATTTCCTTAAAGTTGTCATTCCTCATACCAGTGGTGGGCAGTACCAGAAATCTTTTCTTTCTATAAGTCATCAGTGTTTCATTATTGTTACAGAAAGCTGATACCCAGCATTCATTTTCTAAGTTTTAGAGGTTGTTGTTTTCATTTCTTACGTAACAAATATGTAAGACACCAAATCTGATACTATAAGAAAATATACTCTAGTCGGGCGTGGTGGCACATGCCTGTAATCCCAGCACTCAGGAGGCTGAGGCAGGAGGATACTGTGAGTTCAAGATGAGCCTGGGCTACATAGTGAGTTCCAGGTCAGTCTCAACTACATAGTGAAACCTGTATCAAAAAAAAAAAAAAGAAAGAAAGATAGATGAAAGAAAGGAAGGAAGGAAGAGAGAGAGAAAGAAATTATACTCTAGAACTGTGATGGTGAAGCTTTTAGAGCTTTCAGTGATACAAACAGCCTGCTGGGGCACGGGTGACATAGGTTCACCACCACTACTCTAGAACAATCATTTCCATCTGCCTTTATTTGCTTTTGTTGTTTCTTTTTCCAAATATAAGCAGACAGTTGCCTCTTTTAACCCTCTCCCCTACTTATGCAGCCCTGCAAAGAGATGTCGTCGTGGGAGACTGGCACACACTGCTCTGTTGGCTGCTACCCCAGTGGAGAATCAGCTATGCTCACCTTATCTCCCTCGATGGTGTGTTCACCACAGATCTGTGTGGATGGGTGCATTGCGGTTATATTTTTAAAAGTGTCCAGATTTGTCTTTTCAACAGTTAAATTCATTATGTACAAACCAAAGCATCAACCTTCTCCCCAAACTAAGTCTCACCGCACACTTCCTGATTTTTGTTCTCAGGGCTTCAATTCTCCTAACCACTAAGTATCAAGACTAGTCAAATTTGGACTTCTGCATTTTATTTGGTCTTCAGACCCTGTCAATCACCAAAGTATATGGTCATCCATTCAGCTAAAGGCAACATGTTTTGCACATGAACTATGTGGCAACCACATGATGCATAAGACATTTTCTGTGATCCCAAGCACTATATTGCAGTGGGGGAAAATACAAGAATGAATAAG
This sequence comes from Fukomys damarensis, assembly GCF_012274545.1. Classification (NCBI taxonomy): domain Eukaryota; kingdom Metazoa; phylum Chordata; class Mammalia; order Rodentia; family Bathyergidae; genus Fukomys; species Fukomys damarensis. The sequence goes on along the minus strand of NW_022900924.1, from coordinate 39,714,657 downwards.
TGATCCCAGTGTGGGATGGAGTCCTGTAATTGATATAGGCAGGACATAGTTTGGAAGAACAAAACAAGTACAGAAAATCCTGGTGAAACAGGGCTAGGAGATTATGTGTCAGCTGTATTTGAGGGAGAAGTAGGAGGAGGATTTTGTCATGCAAAGAATGGGATGGAGATGGGATAAAGAGCTCAGGTGCAGAGGAAGCCCACTGGTAAATGAGAGTAAAGTGTTCCAAGGACTGCAGTTTCCAATGTGCTTGGAGTGTTGTAGTTTGGCAGATGAAGTAAGAAATTAGAGACCCTATGGTGAAGAATTTTGTCTACTCACCATGCTATGGATGGATTTTCTTTTCCTTTTTAAAAAATCAAGCTCTCAGGGAAGGCCTCAAAGGATTTAAAACTGTTGGATGATATAGTCAGAATTATGTTTTTAAAAGATCACTCTGGGCCTGGAGATGTAGCTGTGATTGGTAGTGTACTTGTCTAACTAACATGCACAAGTCCCTGTGTTCAGTCCCAACACTACAAAAAAACAAAGAAAGAAAGAAACAAAACAAAACAAGGAAACAAGGAACACCCATCAGGTAGGCCAAATAAAGAGACAGACCGAAAAGGAAAATAAAACCAGAGGTAATGAGTCAAGAGAAATGAAGAGTTCCAGAACTAGACAAGTGGCAGAAGAGATGGAGAACTCACCTGAGAAGCATGATGAGGAAGAACAGATAAGAATTGACAGGTGGGCGGTAACTCCAGGACTTTTTCACATTTCTGGTTTGGCACCATTTACTTAGAACAAGAATGCAGAAGAAGAGGCAGACAGGAGCATAGGGAGCTATGACGAGAGTTCCGGATGGGGTAATGCTATGACAGATGCGTTCAATCGGCAAATATCCACTGACCATCTACTATGTACAAAGCGCTGTTTTCCAGGGGATAAGCAACAAACTGTGAGAAGAGGATGAAGATGCGTCAGAGTTTACTGATAATAAAGGGAAGGTTAGAGAAGATGGTGTATGAAGAACGAGGCAGAAGAACAGAGAGATGAGTGTTAATGGGGAGCTTGCATCTGAGAAGCATGAAGAAAGTAGCTGACTTCAAGGACCCAAACAGTGCTCTGACCTAAAATTGCTTCACTGTGAATGAAGTGTGAGTGTCAGAGGCTGGAGAACTAAGTTCCTATCAATTCTTATTTTATATCAAGCTTTTTGTGCCATCCCTTCCTTCTCATGCTCATTATTATCCCCAGAACTCATTTTCTTCCTGTTCCTTTCATTATGTATATTTCTCTTATTTTTGTTTGTATTTTAATTTTTTTAAGAGTGAGAAAAATGTATCGAGGGAAAGAAAGCTTCTGTCTAAGGAAAACAGAAGGGGGACTAGAAAGTGGGCTACCCAACCACCCTACTTTTCAAAGATGTTTTATATCTCTGTGTACTTGCTTTGGCAGCTGAAACGAGGTGAGGTGAGTACAAAGTGAAATAAAACTATACGACCCAATGGAAAATTACAAGGTGGGCATGAGGTGGGGCAAAACTATGACCAACCAATAAGATTAGAAGTACAATCACCCAGGTAATATTGATTAAGTGGGGAGCAAGTCACATAGCAAGCGTACAAGGATTTTCAGTAAGGGTGGGGGTCAGGGATATTTCCTGGAAAGGCTAGATTAAGACTTTGGCCCCCAACCCAGGTGGCTCTTTATCCCCACACACAAGGGTATAGTAGTTTCTCTCCTTTTACAGTTCTGGCCACAGTGAATGTGTCTTCATTGTCCTCCATGTTGGCTCCTTGCTGTGTTGGCTCCTTGAGGGTGGCCCTGTCTAACTGCCCACCAGATATGTAATTAACTTACCTCTCTGCAATATTCCCCCCTCTGAAGAAGCATCTCTTACTGATGTGAGGGAGCAAAGGGTGAATGAAGACAGCTCTGGCTACTTCCAGCTGAAGAGGGTGGTCAGGAGTTGTGATCAGCAGTTAGAGTTACTCTACAGAGGGTCTATCTAAGGCTCTCCATAGGAGCCAGGCACTGTCATCTTGGTAGCTGCATGGCTTTTAAGTTGGGAAGAAACAGAGCCCAAGAAACAGTCAAGAATGCACGGGCCAAATTATAAGGTCAGCAGGATTGCTATGAATATAGCCCAGAAAGAGGAAAAGGAGAAAGTCCAGGGGACTTCAGAATCCAACATAGAAGTCATATTGTAGACTTCAGCAGCTATGAGCTGTTTGCAAGGTTAATCTGGTGGATCCCAGTAAAAGAAGTCTAGCGCATTTGTCATTGGTTCCATTCATATAACCACATGGAGTTTGGCAGCCTCAAAGATGTAGGATCCTGTAGGAAAGGATCCTCTGTGTCCTGGATCTTGTAGACTTTGAGGGACCAAGGCCAAAATATCAGCTGTCCTCATAGCCCAGTTACCTTTATACTTTTGGTCTCCAAATTTCAACCAATAAGTAATCATGGTGGAAGACCTCCAAAATGATATAGGGGAAGAGATGTAACTCTCAAACCTGCTAGATATCCAAAATGTGAGTTCATGTTCTCTAAAATCAAAGAATGAACTCTAGAAACAACGAAGGTTAAGAGTGGGAAAAGTTTATTGAGGGGAAGAAAGCTTTTGTCTAAGAGAAGAAAGGGGGACCAGAAAGTGGATTGTCCCGTGTTTGTATTTTAAAATCACGTTCTTTCTTTACAATACATAAGCAAAAAGAAGAAAATTTAAACAACATTCAATCCTACCACCCAAAGGTAAGTATTATTAATGTTTAGGATAATTTTATGATTTTATCTCTTTTTTTCTAATACAGATACAGAGCAAATATAGTACATATACATTTCTTATTTACAGAGAACCACATAGTATATTTTGATTTTTAATTTTTAAAACTTAAACAGTAAGGTCTCTTCATTTGCCCTTAAAAATCTCTACAACATCATTATAATACTGTATTTATATAGTGCTCCAATAACTTTTTTCAAAGCGATTCTCACCCAGTGGCATAACTAGAGGGAGTTAGGGAATCAGTCCACCCCAGGGGGCACATTTTCTAGGCTGCATTATTAGCCAAAAAGAAAATTTTATGGTAATAACTTACTCCATTTTAACACAGAGAACATTTGCGTAACATTCAAACTACAGACATTACATCTACATTTTATTAGACACTTAAAATGTTATCTCATTTTTTACTGAGTGTACTTTTTGCAGCAGTAGTAACATTTGTAAAGAATTATTTTAAAATATTATTAGGATAACCATTATTCATATCAGTTAACTATTGTAATTCCATAGGGACCATATGAATTAAGATAATAATTGTTGGTTCTTTTGAACTATATTTGATGTTAAGCTAAGGTTTCCTATTGTCTGGATGCAGAGGTGTCTGTAGCTACATGACTACTTACACAGGAATCCTACTGAGTGGTTTACACACAAAGCTCAACCGTGGTGCCGGGCGTGGTGGCGCATTCCTGTAATCCCAGCACTCGGGGAGGCTGAGGCAGGAGGATTGCTGTGAGTTAGAGACCAGCCTGGGCTACATAGTGAGTTCCAGGTCAGTCTCAACTACATAGTGAGACCCTGTCTCAAAAAAAAAAAAAAAAGACTCAACTGTGAGAACCATGTAGTACAATTTCTGTGTAGGCAGTTGACCAATGAATCAGCTTGGAGTACAGGCCACACTTGTGCATTGGTTCTGCTTCCTGTAAACATATTTCTCTGGCTATAAGATGTTGAGGAGATTTAGCAGCATAATTATATTAAACTATATATTTAATACAATGAATAAATTTGTGCAAAAATAATCTTAATTTTTCTCTATAGATCATTTAAATTTTCTACTTTAAGTAACACTGTAGATGGCTGTATTTTTATTTCATAAATAACTATAAAACATATATCTACATTTTTCTCTATATATCATTGTGGTTTTCTTTTTAAACAGATTAACATATTCAGATATGTTAGAGGGTGGCAGACTGAGGGACAGCTCCCAGAAGCACGAACTCTAGCTAGGCCACGGATCTCACCTCTGAACTTCCTTATATATCTATGTGCTGGAAGTGAGAGATGGGCTTAGAGTAGTAAACAGTACTGTTTGTTCTGAGGCAGGGTCTCTATGTGTACTTCAGACTGGCTTTAAACTCACTATATAGCTCAGGCTGGCCTCGAACTCAAAGCAATCCTACTGCCTCACCTCCCAAGTGCTGGGAGTACAGGTGTGCGCCACCACGCCCATCCCAGAAAGTTGAATTAGGATGACTTTTTGTTAACAACTTTCAGACAGCCGCCAAACCTAAGACAAAGCAAAATCATATTACATACATTCAAAACATATATTTTCCACCAGTAATAGTTTTTACACAATGTCAGGCCAGAGTGAGAGAAGTGAGAAGGTGATATATATTTATTTTGATAAAACTTTGCCTCTTTTTTATATCTGAGAGATCTACATACAAAATTCTACCATTATTAAAAAACAAACAAGTACAGACCCATAAAAGAGCAAATAATACTAGGAAGTTCAGAATTATAAATAAGAGGAAAGAAAGGGATTGTAGCATAAGGAAAGCAGTTGAGAAATTTTCACTGTGGCACTTTCTCCTGCAAACTGGCTATGGTAAAGTTGGGGGAAAAGTATACTTAGAAAGATCTAGGAATTTAGAACTTAGAACCATGCTCCAGTTGAGTTCAGTTTAACTTTGTCTGAAATTTAACAAGTAAAAGAAAGTAATCCAGAGCCTCAGGGTCAGTTGTTTTGTGTGTGTGTGTGTGTGTGTGTGTGTTGTTTGTTTGTTTGTTTTTGGTACTGGGGATCAAACTCGGGACCTTGCACTTGTGAGGCAGGTGGCAGCACCACTGAGTTAAATGCCCAGCCCAGGGACAATATTTTAAATTTTGGCTTTGAGCAAATGAAATACAGATCGAATAAGTTTGCCTTGTGATTCATTGCACTATCTAAAATCTCTAATTTAATCACTTGAAGGCAATCATGTAGGTTTTCATCCTTGTATCCAGGTAATGAACCGACCCACCCAAAGTCTCAAGCCTGTGTCTGGAGCTGCTTGTGGGCCCTGAATAACACTGAGCGATGTGACACCATGCTCCCTATGGTGTTAACCCTAAAAGCCCACGAACAGGAAAAAAAAAAAAAAAAAAAA
>NW_022900924.1:39677903-39709367 GCF_012274545.1 Fukomys damarensis | reverse complement strand
AAAAAAAAAAAAAAAAAAAAAAAAAAAAAACAGAACAAAATTCAAAGGCTTTTGAAATTCCCTAGTAGTGAACAAGTGGCAGGCTGAATCTGAGCACGCAGAATTTCTCTGTTAGAGGCAAAGCCGTCAAGATGCTGACCAACTCTTGGAGACCAGGATATTTCAATGAACTATGTATGTAGTTGATAATAGAAAAAAATTCCAGCATTTTATTATGAAAGTTTCTAAATATATCAGAAAGTCGATGATCACCACTTAGATTCTATTAACATTTTGCTGTGTCTGCTTTTCTAGGTATCCGCTTCTGTTTCTCTTTCTGCCTACCCATCGTCCGATCTTACTTTCTTTATTCGCTTCAAAGTAAGTTGCAGTCATCCGTACACTTTATCTCCAAGTAGTCTAGACTGCCCGTCAATAACTATCATCCAATATTTGTTTATGAGTTTTCAAGGGAAAGTTTACATATAGCAAAATGCACAATTTTGTTTGTTTGTCTGAGACAGGTTCTCACTGTGTAGCCCAGGGCTGGCCTCAAACATGCGACGATTCTCCTACCTCAGCCTCCCGAGTTCTAGGACTACAGGAGTGTGCCATCAGCCCTGTACTGTTAAAATGTACTGTTTGACAATCTTAAAAAGCACATACACTAGGAACATTAAGCTTTAACCTCTGATTAAAATGACTGCATCTTACATTGAGGGCTACATATGTGACCTCACCAGAAGATTTTACTGAAGTTCAGCATTTTTTTCCAAAAGCAGAATTTCAAATCTAATATACACTACCATCACCTAGTCAATTATCTCCTCCTTTAATTAAATTATTATATTAAATAAATTATTGTATTAAATAAATAAATATACCAGCAATAGGAAACTAGAAACTGTTCATGAGGATGACTCTACTCATGACAAAGAACAAAAATAGCTCAGAATAAGTTTATAAGAGAAACATGTGATGTGAGTAAAGGAAGCTATAAATTTTTACTGAAAGATAATGAGCACTTCAATAATATGAAAAGAATACCATATTCCTCAGGGGAAATATGAAATTAACAACGTAATTTCTTTCCCCCCCTAACTTAGTGTATGGGCTAAGGACAGTTCCAATATCAATAAAACATATACCAATGAGACTTTCCCTCTAAAGTACGACAGTTATGAAATTTATGACAAAAGGCTAATATTGAATAATAACAGGGGACTTAAACTTTATTAAATAAGTACACAGAAGATGATGGAGCTTGGAATAAAGAGGTATTCATAGTGAGATGTAGCCAGATTGTGGACATCTTAAAAGTAGAGAAAATCAAGTCTGATGATGGATTGGCTCTATCTACAGCACGAAAAAGGAAGGATTCAAGGTGATGCCAAACTTGTGGCCGTTGCTTCTTCCTGAAATGTGGAAATCAGGGGTACAAATGTAGGGATTTGGGGAAGAAAATCAAGAGTTCCCTTTTATTCATGTCATTTTAGATGCCTACTAAATGCCGAAGAGGATACACAAAATAGGCAGCTGTATATTTGGGTGGGGAGTCAAAAGGAAGAATGAAGCCCAGGTCCAGTCCAGAGCTGGAAACACAAGGTCACATAGGAAGTAATTATAAAGAAGGGGGATGAGGGCCCAGAGTTGGAAGACAAAGATTGGTATTGCCAAGGAAGGATTTACAACCCAGCTATGTAAAGGGTAGGCAGGGGATGCCTCCAGCTATTCACTTCTTTGGGAGCTTACTCAACTCGGAGAGCCACATTGCCCAAGGTCCTGCTCCTTAGATGGAGCCTAAATACCATGACCAAGCAAGGATATTTACACACACATATGTGCAATGGTTTGTGTTTAGATGTCCCCTCACCACCACCAAAGCCAGGCGGGGCTTTCTTTTCCGAGGTGGCTAAATCTGGAATGTGTGGTGCTGGGATTAAGGGCGTGTGATTACTAAACCACCACATGTGAGTGACTGGTTTGGCAGTGCCCTAATCCCGGTAGTCTGGATGGGATAAAAGGGGCAGAAGGACCTGTCAAGGTCTCTTGTTGCTTTTACTGTCTTCCTCAGCCATGAACTGTTGTCCCTCTGCCACCGTGCCTTGGAGTCAGCCAATTGATTATGAACTGAAACCTCTATGAACTGTAAGGCAAATAAATCTTTTCCCCTTTAACTTTTGAGTGTTCAGTATTTTGTCTCAGCAATGAGAAGAAGTAACTAACACATGTGTCTCAGCTATTTTGTCCAATTGTGGGGTAACTGTGGCTGGAAGTATTTGTTGCAGAGCATCCCACTGTGGTCCATAGCTTTGCTAGGGCTATGCTACCGTTTGACTTCTCTCTCTGACTTGCTTTCTTCCATTTTGTTCACAGGTATTAATCTTGTATCCTAAACTTTGTCTCAGCATCAGCTTCCAGAGAACTAAACCTATAACACAATGATTAAGGACAAACCAGCAAGAAAAAAGAGAAATAGAGGCATTTGGAGCAGGAAGATAACTAAGAAAAAGGAGCGCTGTCTTAAAGCCAAAAGGCCCTCAAATGTTAACTCCATAAAGCCTACCACATCACAGACTTCTAGGTGCCTCTCTGTATCTGTCCTCATCTTTCCCCTCAGTTTTTTTTATTTTTCTGGTACTGGGGATCGAACTCAAGACCTTGCATTTGCAAGGCAGGCGTGATGCCAACTGAGCTAAATCCCCCTGCCCCAGTTTTAAAATTGAATTTTTAAAATTGAACTTTAGAACTCCCAGATTTTTTTCCACATTTAAAAAATTGAGATATGCTTGATAAACACTGTATATATTTAAGATGTGCACATGATATTTTCATACACACACATTGGGACATGACTTCCTCAACCAAGGCAATACACCATCTCAAATACATACTGTTGTAAAGGCCACTTGGCAGATTTCAAATACACATTATTATTAAATGTACGTTAGATTTTCAGACCTTGCTCATCTTATAAGTGAAAGCTTGTGCCTGTTGACCAATATCCTCCCATTTCTCTCCCCACTGCACCCCCACCCAGCCTCTAGCATTCACCATTCTACTCTGTTTTTGTGAATTTGACTTCTAAAATTCTGAATAGAGTATAAGATTATACAGCATTTGCCTTCCGGTTCTGGCCCGTTTTACTTTGCATAATGTCCTGTAGGTCCAACCAAGTTGTGAAAACTAGCAAGATTTCTTTTCTTTTCTTTTCTCTCTCTCTCTCTCTCTCCACTGTATAATCTTTACTGAAGGATAAAAAGTGTTGGTTCCCTGCCCCATGGGTGGACCAACAATACATAAGGGCTAAAGGGAAGGGGTAAGCTGAGCTGGGGAGGGTAGCATCAGGATGGAGAGCCCTGAAGAGCCGAAGAACCAACTGCAATGAAACGCAAGGAAGGCATCCCGCCATTCCAGCAATGTGCCTGCAGGGTTGGTGCCGACCTGGGTGGGCCCTAGGGGAGGGACTTGGGCTGGTGTAGAAGGCCCGCTCATCATCTAGACACCCAGATAGACGGGAGTGGCGGATGGCACTGAGACTCCTTTGAGGCACTGCCTCAGGGCCAGAGTTTGAGGGGTCAGACCTCTGGGATCTGCCTGCCCTGTCAGGGACCTCAGAGACTGATGTGAGCAGGTAGGTGGCTGGCATTAAGGGGGTTTTGGAAAGAGAAGGTCAGGCTGGTGGCCTCTGGAGCTCACTGAGTGCCGCAGCACCATAGACTGGATTCCAAACTTCTAGGTTCCAAGGAGCCAGCCGTGGGTACCGCAGCTCTACCCTAGGGCAGGCCTCTTTGGATGTAATCTGTTCCTGAGGGCTAGGCCACAGGGTCCGTACTCGGTTGGTGGGCCAGGCTGCTTCTGGAAGGAGGCCACCGCTGTCCCTTGCTCAGCTTTAGAGTAAGACTCCCAAGGCCCTGGCTCTGTTGGTTGGCAGGGCTGTGTCACCTCTGGCTCAGTCCCAGGGAAGGACTGTGCTTCCCCACACCCTCTGAAGGGCAGGGCTTAGCAGCTCACAGTGTTGTGACAGTCCCAGAAAGTGGGAAGTCTCAGAATTGTGCTCTGGGGTATTCAGAGTTCTAGATACCCCTGCCAGAGAGGAGCTTCCACTTGGAGGAGTGTACTTGTCCACAGATTGCCCTTCCACCCCTGTCACAATAATTGCTGCAGGGTACTGATGAACTGCATTTTTAGCTCTTGGAAGTCGGCAGGGGTGTAAACCGGGGTTTGAGTCCAAAGGTAAGACACTGCAACAGTGATATGAAGTCAGAGCTGGGAGGCCAGGAGAGGTACATACTAAGATGGTCCAAAGGATGATGGGTGGGTGACAGAAGGTGGTACCACATGGCCAGGAATGGGCCCAGTCGAAGGATGAGGGTCTGGGAGCCAAGTATGCAGAGGCCAGAATACCTTGGCCCCTCCAGACGGTGCCTCCCTGGTTCCCTCAAACCAGTACTTTCCGAGCCAGACTGCATTGGCACCCTGTTGAGCAGTGCCTCACTCCTTCACCTGACAGGATGGTGGCCTGGGCTGTAGGGTTAGCCACAAACTCTGAGGGCCCTGGAGATTTTCTCTGGAGAGGGTCCTAAGCTCCACTTTTTGTCCCCCAGGGCTAGCCTGAGCTCCTCTAAGGGATTCTGGAGCTGAGGGAACCCCACTGATCTTTTGATTTCTCTGTTTGGTGCATGGCTTTCAACCTGGGGCCTGCTGAGTTCACAAGCAGAGGATGAATACTACACCAGATTCCTTGAATCGTGGTACTTCTAGTGATAGACACTCATTTTCACTGTGGGGAAAGGCAGGAATCTCTTAGAACTGGTTTTTCTTCATCCCATAAGTTTTGGTATGTTTTGTTTCTATTTTTGTGTCCTTTTTTTTTTCCATGTTGAGAGTTGAACCCAGGGCCTCTCACATGTACCTACCATCAGGCTACACCCCAACCTCTCAGAATGTTATTCAATTTCCTCTGCTTTCTTCTATGACTCACTAGTTGTTCGGAAGTGTGCAGTATAAATTTTTAAAAAGTTTTGAGTTTTCCAAGTTTCATCCTGGCACTGATTTCTATTTTCATACTATTATAATTGCAAAAGATACTTGATATAGATTCAGTCTTCTTAAATTTGTTAAAACTTTTTTGTAGCTTGGAAATATTCTGGAGAGTGTTTTGTGTGAGTTTAAAGGCATGTATATTCTGTTGCCACGAGATGGAATTTTCTGCATATCTGTTAGTCCATTTGGTCTAACGTATAGTTCAAGTCCAGTGTTTTCTTATCTGTCTGGATGGTCCATCCATTTTTGAAAGTAGGGTATCAAAACCCCCTACTATTATTATATTGCTATTTCTCACTTCATTTCTGTTACTATTTGTTTTATAAATTTTGTTGCTGATATTTAGTGTGTAGTAAAGTATTTATAACTGTTTTATCATCTGGATGAATTGACCACTTTAGCATTATATAATATATTCTTTGATTCATGTTATGGTTTTTTACTATTTTGTCCAATACAACTATTGCTACTCCTGATCCCTTCTGGTTTCAATTGTATGAATTTATTTTTTCCATTTCTTCATTGTCACCTGTGTGTGTTCTGAAAGTTAGAGTTTTTTATTTGTTTGTTTATTTGGTTGGTTGATTAGTTGGTTGGCTGGTTGGCTGGTTGTTTCGATGGTTGGTTGGTTTTTTGAGACAGAGTCTTGCTTTGTAGTTCAGGCTGGCCCTGAACTCACTAGCCTCAAACTCACAGCAATCCTCCTGCCTCTGCCTCCTGAGTGCTAGGATTACAGGTGTGTGCCACCATGACCTACAAAAGTGAGTTTCGTGAAGGCAGAATATAGTTATGTTTTCTTTAATTAATTCTGCCATTCTATGTATTTTAATTGTATAATTTAGTCCATTTACATTTTATTTATTTATTTATTTGTTTATTTATTTATTTATTTTTGAGACAGGGTCTCACCATGTAGTGGAGACTGACCTGGAACTCACTATGTAGCACAGGCTGGTCTGGAACTCACAGAGATCCTCCTGCCTCAGCCTCCTGAGGGTTGGGATTACAGGCAAGCACCACCATGCCCAGCTTACTTTAATTATTGATCAGTACTGGGAATTTTTTTTCAGTACCGGGAATCAAACTCAGGACCTTATACTTGCCAGGACAGCGTGGTGCCAAGGAGCTACATCCCCAGCCCAAGAATGATATATTTGCTAATTGCTTTCTAACTAGTTTGTATTACCTGTATTCCTTTTTCTTGTCTTGCTGTCTTCTTTTGTAATTTGATTTTTTTTTTTTTTGTAGTGGTATGCTGTGATTTCTCTGTCCTTATGTTCTAAGCATGTACTATGGGTTTGGGCATTATGGGTACTATGAGACTAACAAAAAACATCTTATAGTTATTATAGCCTATTTTAAGATGATAACAATTTTAATCACATACAAAAACTCCATACTTTTGTTTCTCTACTACAACTTTTTCTCCAAAGAATTTAGAGATTTTCTGATATTATTTCTTTAAATAAACATTCTTCTCATTTCTCTTTCTCCTCTAAATCTGAGACTCACATAATTCATAAATTGTTTTGTTTATTGGTGTTCACAAGTCTTATTGAATTTCTTCACTTTTTTTTCATTTTTCTTTTTTCTCCTGAGGCTGAATAATTTCAAAAGATCTATCTTTTTTTTTTGCTTTGGCTTGATTAAATCTTTTGTTGCAGTTCTCTATTGTATTTTTTTTTTCATTTCATTCATTATATTCTTCAACTCTAGGATTTCTGGGTTTTTGTTTTTTTTAATAATTTCCACTTCTTGCCTGGCATGGTGGTGCATGCCTGTAATCCCAGCCCTTGGGAGGCTGAGACAGGAGGATCGAGGTGAGTTCGAGACCAGCCTGAGCTACATAGTGAGTTCCAGGTCAGTTTCAACTACATAGTGAGACCCTGTCTCAAAAAACCAAAATAATAATAATAATAATAATAATAATAATAATAATAATAATAATAATTTCCACTTCTTTGTTGAACTTCTTGTTTTATTTCTGTATTTTATTTAGCTGTCTACCTCTGTGTTCTTGTATCTTGTTGGACTTTGTTAAAATATGAAGTATTTTAAATTCCTTTGCAGGCAATTAATTGTACATTTCTATTTCTTTAGAATTGTTTACTAGAAAAATATTATATTCCTTTGAGGGTAGACTCTGAAGCACGGGGCACAGAGAGATACAATTCAGCTCCTGGGAGTAGGGCACAGCACAGCAGTGACTCTGGCCTCTTGGATGGTGCAGTGCTGTGACAGCTCAAGAGTTTGGTGTGGAGTTGCGTCATGGCTCCTTCCCCAAGGGGAGTGAAAAGCCATGGACTCTAGGCAGTCCCATCAGCTATTCAAAATAAAGATTGCGTTTCATCATCTACCTTAAAGGTACGTATGAGGGGGAACTAAGTTGTGGTTAGTGATATGTCAGTAGCTGCTTCAGGGAAACTTTTTAAAGGGAAAATCGGCTGGGAATAACTTTTTCTCCCTGTTTCTTGCTGCTGGTTGGAACGTGCCTAAGCAGAAAGCTCCTGTTAGCCTAGAATCCAGAGGATAGCAGAGTTTTTGCACCAGCTTTTTGAGTCTCTATGGACTTCTACAAGAAAGAAAAACAAGTCCTGTGGCTGCGTGTCTATCATTCTTACACCAACCTAATTCTAAATACTACATCTGTGTTAACTCTTCTCCGTTACCCCAGAGTTGATCACCTCCTTCTCCGGCTCTTCTGCTCTCTATGTCTCTGTCACAAGATTTTCCTCAAGATACTGTTAAGGCTTATGTGCCTTAGTAGGCTCTGAGTTTGTTAAAATCTATGAATGAATTTCAACCTTTTAATTTGGATTTTTATTCTCTTGTTACTATTGTAGTTTTTAATATTTATTTTTATTAGTATATGTTTGCAGTACATAATGATTACATTAACTGTGAGGAGTTGATACATGATTGATTGATTTGTTTATTTTGTTTTTTTGAGACAGTCTCACTATGTAGTTGAGACTGCCTTGGAATTCACTATATAGCCCAGGCTGGTCTCAAACTCACAGGAATCCTCCTGCCTCAGCCTCCCAAGTGCTGGGATTACAGATGTGTGCCACCACTCCTGGCTAATTTTTTTTTATTTAATACATTTTAAGTCTTTTCATGCCCTCTTTCCCTCCACAGTCTCTTTTCTCTCTCTGTCTCTTGGTCTCTTTCCCATTAAAAAAAGATCTATATCCCTGTTTCCTGTTATGTAGCTTTTATTTTGCTTCTTATTTATACTTGGGCTTCTCATATAAGAGAAACCATACCATTTTTGTGTGTCTGATCTGTTTTGCTTAACATTATGGTCTCAAGGTACATCCATTTTCCTGCAAATGACCCAAGTCCATCCTTCTTTAGCAAAGTAGTACTCCATTATGTATAAACACCTCATTTTCTTCTTTCATTTATATAGGTTGTTTTCAAGATTTATCTATTATTGGGGCCAGGGATTTGGCTCAGTGGTTCTGCTGCCTTAAAAAGCAAGGTCCCAAGTTTGATGCCTTGTACCAAGAGAGAGAGAGAGAGAGAGAGAGAGAGAGATTTAGCTATTATGGTTTGCTGGTAATATAAACATTTTTAAATTTTGTATCTTCCCAATTAGAATACACACATGTACTGGGGATTTGGCTCAATGATTCCACCGCCTGCCTTGTAAGCACAAGGACCCGAGTTCGATCCTGGTACCAAAAAAAAAAAAAAAACAGAATACACACTCTCTGAGCAGAAGTACCTTTTAAGTTAATTTTTGTAAAATTTTGGTTTAGTTTTCTTTACTGTATCAGTCTCTGCCTACTAGTGAAATAGATTTAATACAAGATATACAAATAAACAAGAATTTACAAATTGACGTATAGTGGTCACCCAAGAAACCAGGTGTAGAAGTGTGCAAAAGCTCTGTCTGTGCACTGGAGATTTAAAGGGTCCAGTCAAGGCCTGCAGCTCACTGTACTGTACCATGTGAGTCTGTGTTAGGAGGCCAAAGGGTCTGCAATGCAAGGCTGAAGACAATGTCAAAAGTGATGGTGAAGACTGGAGCTCCTCTGAAGAAACAGAAGCACCAGCCTTCCTTCTTTGTTTCTTTCTTATATCATTCTAGCAATAATCCTCTTTAGGGTGGTTCTTCCACACCCGGAACTATGCTGAGTCAATCTAGTTGGTCATTTCTTACTCAAGTTGACACAATCAGTTAACTATCACATTTATATCCCTCATTCCTTTGCTGAGAATGTCTCGTGTTTTTTATTTACTTCAAGAGTGTTCATCCTTACTTCTTAGAACATTTTTATGACAGTTGTTTGGCCATTATAAAAAGTTGCGATTTAACTTGTTCTTCCAATGCTGAGTTATTTTGGATTGTGCTTTGACCCTTTTTTGAGGTTATAAGGATCTGGGCCTTTTTTAAATTCTGCAGTGTTGATATTTTTGTTTGAGCAGACAACTAACCTGGATGGGTTTAATTTTTACCATATTTCTATGTATAGGGCTGCCTGAGTTAAGTTTAGGGAATATTGGAAGAAAAAAATTAAAAAGTCACGGCAAATTCAACAATAATTCAAATTTTGACTTTCTTCTCCAAACCATCTGCTATATTTATTGTTCAGAGTCCTAAAATAACTGTGTCATGCATTCTTTCTAGGTTTTAGAGTTGCATTCAGTGTGTGAACAGAATAAATTGTGCTTATTTCATTTTACCCACAATGGAACCTTATTAAATCATTTTTAACTGTATAGCCTTGATTTCTGCAAAGGTTAAATAAAAGAAATGACCACACAAAGCTAGTTCTGTTTCTAGTAGGGTCATTAAAATGTATTCTGACCCACTATAGAGTTTAAAGTGCACTGGCAAAGCAGTCAGGATATGTGCAAAGAGCACAAAGCTTGGAACTTGGCAGGACTAGATTTGAACACACATTTCATTGAGTGAAAATTAGGCTAACATAACGCTCCCTGAGAGGGTAAAATCATATCAGAGTGCAAATTCTTCAGCATGCATAAAGTAGAAAAAAGTATTAATTTTACATACTTTAAGGATTTATTATCAGGAAAAGATCTGTAGAAATATCATGCTTTCATTGGTCTATTTGTAAAAATTATTTAATTTGTTTTTCTCTTTGTTCTTTGGCTGACAGGAGGCCCAAAACTAGGTACAATAAAGAATCAGTATGTTTATCTATGGAATTTATATATTTGCTCTATTTTTCATAACATGTTATTTCCAGTTTTTATTTCAGTAGTCAAATTGTGTAACATGACTTTCACGGTAAAAATACATAAACTGGTCATAAATAGATGATAATCATTAAAAACTGGTGTATGCTGTGCCTTTTAATCACATGATATTGCTAAATGTTTTATGCTCCTTAATTAAAATTTGTAGTTATTTCTTCATAAAAACAAAACTTCAAATTAAGATGGACATAGGTACTTCAGAATCATGAACACTTCATCATAGAATAGTCACATAACAAATTCATATTTTACAGTTGAAGCTAGCATTTTAGGTCTTAAAATCTGGCATTGTTCATATATATGACCCATTAAAAAACAGTTAGTATTAGTTGCTTATGACAAAAATAAGATAACTATGGTTGTATGATCCTTTTTCCTTCAAGTGTTATTAGCATATTCATCACAGTTAACAGTATGCTTCCTTTTTGTTAAACAGTGTAGAAACTGGCTTATTAAATATTCTATATTTTGCTTTCCAAGTCTACAGCCATTCATAGTAAGCACATATTGCATTAAATGACTCTTATTTAAAATGGTTTTGGTTAGATTTTAAAATAATATGGTGTCTCATGTTTTGGATGAAAGCTTGCTCTGTCTTTCAAATTTTACTTAGGGCCAGTTTTAAACAGAAGTGTTTTCTAACTACAAGTCTAATTGCTCCAGCTTAATTTGTGCCAATATGCTTTTTTTAGAAGTTTTGTAATTATTTTGTGGGGCCAAATGTGTAAACAGTTATTTTTTTTCCTTTTTCTTTCTGCAGGCACAAGTTCACCTTTCACAAGGCAAGGAAAGACAGCTTCCTGATTATTGACTGAGAACTGTTTTTGAAGCCTTACATGTTCTGTAATTCGGTTTGTGGCAGTGCAGCAGTTTGCTCAGGAACTAAGCTTATAGAAGTTGAGGCACAATTTGATGATTTCACATGGGTTTGCCGACATCACCCTGCTCAGAGCTTCTCTCTCAGGCTTCAGTCACTTCACGTTGTCCATCCACATGGAATAGGGTCAAACTTGTCCTCTTGAAATACCACTGGAATATTCTGGTGGCTAACTGGCTTATGGCAGGGGGCAGTTTTTCTTTTCATATTTCTTTACTACTGTTAAGCTTAAATATATATCAAGAAGGGTTAAAAACTCCAGTAACTGGGAGCCTAACTAGCACTGGACCTGTGCCTGGCACCTGGGCTTGTGGTACCAGCCCGAGTGTCATGAGGCGAGAGGCTATTGAAGCATGTGGCCTCATGACTAACAGAGCAGGAGGACACAGCATGGGTGAAGGGAGAATATACAGAGAGAGAGAGAGAGAGAGAATCTTCAATGTTAGTCAAAGGTTGATGACAATACTAAGAAAAGCTAGGTTAAGAATTCCTCAAAATAATGTCACATAGGAGATGGAGAGTAAAGTAAGCAGTTAAATGTCCACATAAGAGAGGATTTAAGTAAATAATCATATTAACTTGAAAAATATTTATAATTAGTGAAGAAAAAGCAGTTAGTAGAACATACATCCCAGCTTATGATCACTATACTCTGTTTTAGCCCTCTTCCATTCACACTGGATTTGCAATTTTCTAAGTAGCACAGACTGTCTTCAAGACGAATCTTCTCATGAGCCATTCCTTCTGTTTTCCTGTATTTTCTTCAACTTTCAGTGTAACCAGCGCTTTTTTGTTTTTGTTTTTGTTTTTTGTACCAAGGATTGAACACCGGTCCTTGTGCTTATGAGGCAGGCGGCAGAACCACTGAGCTAAATCCCCAGCCTTAACCAGCACGTCTCGATCCCTGGGATTAGATTACATTAGACCTAGTTTTCCTTATTCATTTGTACTTGATTCCTAAAACAGTAAGGGAGGTAAGCAAGACAGGCGGCTATCAACTTCGATTTTGAAGGGAGAAGGAAGAAAGGTCAGGAAGGGGAAAGGGGTTTTTAAAAAGAATTGAGGCTATCATGGCTTTCTTCATGATAGCCACCCTGCTCCCCCAGAATACACTTTTGTCTTGCTTTTCCCTCTTTTATCCAGTCCAAGACGCTTGCTCTGCAGAGCCAGTTTCTTCCTCACTCTTCACTTTTACTTTATCAAATGGTGTTTGCCACTGCTTTTTGCTCAATTCTCTCTCTCTCTCTCTCTCATCTCTCTTTCTTGATGAGACGAGCAACCCAAAACCCAGTAACCTTTACTAGGTAAGCCACTTTTAGAAGGAGCCAGATAGCATTGTGACGTAGCCAGCCAGGAGAGAAGCTCAGCTACCGGAGACCAAGGCCCCAAACCAAGCCAACAGGAAACCTCTTGGACCTGACCCACCATGTGTCTGTCACACGCTTTGCTGTATTCGTGATGCGTGGGAAAGGTCTGATCATCACAATCTGAAGCCGAAACAGCTTATCTGCTGTTGCAATATGGTTTGGTGTCACTATGAACTGGGAGGTGGCAAAAGATGGGTATGGGATGGTACTTTACATGCGGAGACTGTTCTCCAGTTAGGGATCCCAGCACTCCTCTCGGGACCCACATGTAGAGGTTCTCATGGATTTCCTCAAGATTTGAAAAGTATAAAAAGATACAGATGCCTAGAAGAGCTGGCTGTCATGGCTTCCTCCTGATACCCTGCCCTGCTTCCTGTGGGACGCACTTTATCTTGCTTTTTTCTCTTTTACTTGGCCCAAGCTCGCTCCATAGAGCAGTATATTCTTCATTTTTCATTTTTACTTTTTCTTTTTCAGGGGCGGCAGAGATAGGAGTTACTGGTAAACTTGTTAGGAGGAAGGGGCAGCACCATGGAAGCCCTCAGGAGTGCAAGGCCCATCATTTGGGATGTATTTCACCCCGCAGCCATCAGGGACGAGACACTTCTTGGCCACTATGTCTTCAAATTCGTCTGCATTGAACTTGGTGAAGACCCATTTCTTGGAAGTGTGGTTCTTCTGGTGGAGTTGTGGCTCAAGTTGAACTTGAACCCTGCGTAGGCTCTGGATCACATGTTCCTTGTTCTGCAGCTTGGTGCGGATGGACATGACGACCTGTCCAATGAGAACCCTTGCCACTGGTCCCTGGGCCTTCCCGAAGGCACCCCACATGCCTGTCTGGAGCCTGGACTGGGGACACAGGAGGTCAGATAACAAACATGTGCCTGGAGGCAGTGTCTCTGAGGTCTGTTAGGGCAGCCAGTTGAAGCAACAGGCCTCATTCCCTACCGAGTAGATTGCTGTCCACAGCCCTTACACTGGGCCCCCACCAGCAGAGGAACCCAGTTGGCTTAACTGCCACCACTTTTACTATTTCAGAGAAATTTTGCCACAGCTAAAAAACACCCAAAAAAGCAAAAAACTGAAATATGCTATGTGCATGTACCAACTTCCCATGATAATGTAATCGTTATATACTGCAAATACGTACTAATAAAAATTTGTGTGGAGCAGGAGAAAAAAATAAATCAAGAGATTAAGAGGCAGAGACCATTTGCCTCCCTTGCCAGCCCCCCAGTCTAGTGACAACTGATAGAAAAAAAGAAAAGAAAAAACAACACTTCAATTTAGAAATGAAAGACAAAGAAACAGGCACAGAATGCTTAGTTGATTTACCCAAAGATCATACAACTAGTGATGGAACTTAACAAAGCATCTCCTGATGCTGTTAAAAGCATTTTTAATTATTTGAATGCTTTTTATCTTTAACAATAATTCCCAAATAAGGATCTCTAATCTTTCAAAAATAAAGCTAAGGAGATTGCTATACTTTAAACCATCATCTTACATTTACATTAGATATGACATCATAACTCTATAAATCACATATATTTTTCCAAAAATAGGTAAAGTAGAAAGAAATGTAAAAGTCCACAAAGCCAGGCATGGTGGCACACACCTGTTATCCCAGCAAATTAGCAGGCTGAGGCAGAAGGATCACCAAGTTCAAGACCAGAGTGGGCTATACAGTGACTTTAAGCCCAGCCTGACTACACAGCAAGACCCTGAATCAATCAATCAATCAATAACAACAAAAAAAAATAATTTCTGCCTCTACAGAATTATGATATACCCCTGTAAATAGAAACTCAAACCTACCTCTTAACTCCAAGAACGCCTTCCCATTTCTCTTGTATATTTCCAAGTTGCAGGTAATATTTCTGGCAATATTTAATTAGCTTTATAAAATATTTTGACCCACTAAAGTTATTTGCCCTTTTCTTAAGTTATGAAGCATAAAGCGCAATATACCTGTCTGCTAATATTTTGACCGGTGCTAAATGGAATGCATTTTCCCCTCTTTACTTCAGAAATCCATTACCTTCCAACGTATAAAACTCATTGTCAACTGATAACGTGAAATTAGAAGAAAAGGGCTAAATGTGTAGGGGAAGAGGGCAGGGTAGGGGAAAGGAAATAAGGGACAAGAAAAAATAGGAGAAGGGAAAAACGGAAACAGAGTCTTTGTAAATAGGGGAGGAAGGGGTGAAGGGAGGGCAGAGGTAAGGGGGAAAAATGAGAACCAAGACCTGTCATGTAGAGGTACAAGATCCCAATGATGAATGTAACTGTACTGTATACCTAAAACGTACCAATAAACTCAATAAGATAAAAAAATAAAATAAAACTCAATGTCATATGTTCTAAACATTAGCACTTTAGAAATCATGTCTAAACTTTTTCATTGGCTCTTTTTTTTTATGATTTAGATGCTTCTGCACCTGGAGCCTTGGCAAGTGTGGGAAGCATGGGGGCGGCCTGGGGAATGCTGTGACAGGCGTCACCACCATATCATCTTCTGCAGACGTCCCCAGGGTGCTTCAGAGAAGATGGCAGGAGGCATCACTTCTTGAGGAACCAAAGTTTCTGCCCACCTGCCAATTGTGATAAATTCTGGACCTTGGGAAGGGAGTGAGCAAACTGCAGCAGCTCCCATCACTGATATGAGGCAATCCAGCTCCTACAAAGTTCTGAGGAAGGACCTTCCCAAAGCACCCTGCCATCCCAAAGCCAGGTTCTTCACGAGAAGAGCTGAGGATCTGACGGAAAGTGTCAGGGTTTATGTCCTGGTGGCTTAAAGACACATGGGGAAAGATCCATTAAATACTAACAGATGCTCAGAAATGAGTAAATATTTAAATTTTTAAAAGCATAATGCATTCATTTCTAGAAAATTTTGAAAATTTTAGAAAAGTTCACAGATGAAAATCATAATCACTCAACATACCACTACTCAGGAGATAACTTGTACTAACATGGCATCACAAAAAGCCAACTAAGTAGGAGTCTATAATTTTGTGCCACATGAATAAAAATTCAATTTGAACTTTATTTTAAATGAAATAACTTATTAAAATGTTTATTTGACCTTATATTGAATATCTTGGTTGTAATTGAGACTATGCACTAAGTGTTAGACTATGTTATGTCTTGGCTTTGTTTGGGGACAGTTTGAATGAACAAAATATATTTATTATTGTGTTAATGTCATCTGTTTTCCTTTAATTAAGAAATTTAACATTGCCAGATCCTCATATGTGATTTTGACTATCTTTGAAGAATTAGGAGGTAGGTAAGATCCTTTTTTTGCTCAGGACTAATTTTACCTCCATGGGCCTCATGGAATTCTTAACATCTTTAGTAAGATTTTCAACTTTAGTTTGAAATCAGTTTATGCTTTGTCCCCATTATTTTAGCTGGTGTTTACTCCATCTGAAAATCGGGAGAGGCATTGAGATATAGAAGCCATGGGCAAGGGAAAAGCACTTGCTAAATATATGGTATTTGAGCATTCATTTCATTGGTGCATATTTTCATATAACAATAAATTTTGCTTCCCATATGAATATCAATGCAGACTTGGATTAGTAACCCAAACCCCTCTATAGTTGATAACACAATGCAGTAGTGGGAGCAGGTGTGCGTGACACAGGAGTTGGGCAGGACACAAATCATTTCCTAGGCCCTTGTTAGTGGAAGCCAGGAACTTAAGAAGGACGGAAGCTGGATTATGATGAAGAGAAGTGAGCAAAGCAAGGGTTAGAGAGTCAGCCCATGAAAATGTGTTTCGAGCCACGCACCTGTGGATTTTTACTGCCTTTAACACAGGGGACAAAACATCTGGATTCCTCTACCAGGTGACTCTGATACCTTTAGGCAAGCTGTCTCTTCTATTGATGACACCATTCCTTTATAAAGTGAAGAGTTAGACTCTACATTATCCTCAGGATTCCTTTTGTTTTTAAAATTAAGTAATTACATGACCTAAGAGTATGCAGTATTTCTAAGGGATGCTGGAGCACTTATGAACAAACTTTGAAAACTATAATAATCCTGACATTTGCTGTCTAAGAAGAATTTTAAACTGAGTATTTTTTTCTAGTATATACCTTATACATTTTGCATTTAAATATTTCTACTTTTTAGTTAACTAGTCAGTTGGCTTATTGATATCTTTATGGGAATAAGAAAAAATGTTCTTCCATTATCTGTGCAAAATGACAGTGTCTTGTCTTTTCTTTTTTCTCCAACTAAGGCACTCTTTGCATTAGATAAATAAAGCTAAATTATCCCTATTCTGGGCTTTTGCTGGTAAGTGAAGCCCTATGGTCAATATCATCTGATTTTTCTCCCAGATAATTTTAAATTTCTAAAGTGGTAAGTTGTCTGAATGGTTACAGAGCCAAACACAAGTTGAATGAAAAGTAGATTTAAGGATCAGACAAGATTTGGTGAATATTCTGGAAATGCAAGTTGGGAGAAGAGCATGCCAAACATTTAAAAAGATGGTACAGAGTTAATTGTTTTAGGGTGTACCTTGGTGCCTTGTAAATCGGCATTCTTGTAATGCCTGCTTTAAAGATTTCTTGACTAGTACAGGTAAAATGGTTGCGGACCTCAGATACTATGAATTAACTGATATCTGTAGTAGATATGAGAAATTCAGTAATGGGAAGGTGCTCAGGACTATGCAACTCCTAAATGGCAGAGCTGTGCTTTACATTTAAGCAATGTGATCCCACACCAGAGCACTCTGTGCGTCCGGAGTATAACATATAACCGCAGGATCCCACTATCTCCATGCTGCGGTGCTTTTACCCTTCCCAGCTTGGTAAGAGAAGTAGCTAGTTTTTTCTTTTCTCTTTACATCAGGAGTTTTAAAAAAAATCTCATCATCAAGCAGTTATTTGATAGACTATAATTGTTTCAAACCTCCATCTTTTAAACTGATAAAACCTCAACGTACCAATGATGACAAAAAAGAAGCCTCAGTTTATTTCAATCAAGACTGTCTTTTCCACTTTAT
Organism: Fukomys damarensis; assembly: GCF_012274545.1. NCBI lineage: Eukaryota > Metazoa > Chordata > Mammalia > Rodentia > Bathyergidae > Fukomys > Fukomys damarensis. The sequence goes on along the minus strand of NW_022900924.1, from coordinate 39,691,843 downwards.
TTCTCCCCTCTATTTCTATCATTAAACTCAAAGAGTACAAGCCTGGTAATTCCTCATCATGGGGGAAATGTATCACAAATGCACTCTTGAACTGAAGCTGTAACTACACGGTGACCGATGGCAGTGGAACTTACACGGCCCACAGGCCAGGATTTCTTTTCAAACATCTGTGACTCAGGATGAACTACAGGAAGTTAGAAAAAAGTTATTTCCGTGTTTTCAAGCTAGGGAAACAGAAAGGACTGTGGGATTGGCTTTCAGAACCGACATTGCTTCTTGGCACTAAGCTCATACTGTAAAAATGAGGACATTTGGCCCCGAGTGACAGAGCATTTTCCTCGCCTGCTCAAGGGTCTGAGTTTGCTCCCTAGCCCTGCCCCCCCCACCAGACTCCACAAAAAGAATAAAATCCATAAAGTGATTCATGTTTTTAAATTGCTTCAAGAGGAAATTGGGTGACTGGGGTAAAAGACTCGGTATTACCCTTGCCATTTCCTGTAACTCTATAATTATTTCAAAAATATTTTTCAAGTTTTTTTTTTTCTAAATTTCTTCAGTAGGACAAATAGACTTTTTTACTTTGGTAAAAATTACTGTTGTATTATAGAATTTAGCAGCTGAATAAGGGCTATGACGACTGTAGTCAGACTCTTGTCGTTGTCAAAGAGTATATTTGCTCTCTACAGAGAAGCCCTTCTTCCAAATCAGGGCAGCTGGGTAGAAAAAAGTGATAGGATGTTCTAGCAAAAGCTTCCTCTCTGTCCAGCTCCAGACTTCAAATCAGAAGCAGTAATTAATGAGTGCCAAGTATATATTGTGGTGTTACTTAAATTTTTTCCCTGATGATAGAAATAGTACATGTTCACTCAGAAAACTAGGTGAATATTAAAAATCATAAATGAATTTTCCCATACTTTAAACTGAGCAATAGCCACTGTTGATATTTTATTCCTAAGAAGAAATATTTGTTTACCACATTGAAATAATACTACATTTTTGGGGGGGTAAGCTTATCTTTACATTTATCATATCACCAGCTTTTCCCAAATCAAAAACTAAATTATAAGAGCTGGGGAATTAGCCACGCCTGCCTCACAAAGTGCAAAGTCCTGAGTTCAACTCCTAGTACTGGAAAAAAAGGTTTTTTAATAAAAAATGTAATGGCTACACATAATTCACTTATGTGGCTACATCACAATCTAGCTAACAATTCCATTATTGTGTTTAAATTTTTCACTAACAAAACAATGGCACATGTACATTTTTGTTAATTTTTTTTGTGCATTTTTTGGTACCGGGGATTGAACTCAGGACCTCCTGCTTGCAAAGCAGGCAGCAGAACCACTGAGCTAAATCCCTGGCTCCTCTCTGTGCATTTTTAATGATTCATTTTGTACAAATTCTTAGGACAGTAATGCTGTCAAAGAGTTTTCATGTTCTTAATGCAAACAGCCAATTTGTTCTGCAAAAAGGCTATACTAATCGGCCATGTGAATCTAAAATCCAGTTAGCAATGGTATCTCTGTTTTGCCTCCCCAAAATCTATTTGCATCTCTTCCTATCTACTGTGGTTCAGCTCTTAAGTAGCCTCCAAAGTCCATGTGCCAGAGGCTTGGTCCCCAGCTTGGTGCCATTGGAAGGTAGTAGAAAGAATAACAGTTGGGGGCATATTGGCCAGTGCATGTGCCCTCAGAGAGGATTGTGGGCCCTACCCACCCTCTTCTATCTTTCCCTTCCCTGCCATAAACAAACCATTTCTTTCCCATGTGCTTTTGCTACAATACGCTGCCTCACTATGGCCTAAGAGCAATAAGACCAATAGATTATGAACTAAACCCTCTGAAACTGTAAGCCAAAAAATAAGTCAGTTATTTCCAGTTATTACTTTTAGTAACAGAAAGTTGACTAACAATTTGTTTTTATTACATCAGTAATACTAACCCCTGGCCCCAAATCAGCTATAGGTGTATAGAAAAGAACTTTGAATTGTAGGCTGTCATTCCTTGACCTTAGTAAGGCAGAAAAAATGCCCTCATTTTCAGACCATATAAACATCAGAACAGTTTCACATTTTCTAAAACCATATTGGCCCAAACCATTACACTAGTGAAACCCAAATGACTAGGAATGGAATGGAAAAAGAAAGAAAAAGTGGTTTCCTAGTGTTCAGAATCTTAGAATTCTCATGAAAAGGACCTTATTCATCAGTGCTTTTCAAACTTTTAATGTGCTCTGAAGTAACCTGAGGTTTCCTATTTATTACTTTTTAAACCTATTTTGCTGTGCTGGGAATCAAACCCAATGCCTTGTGCATCCTAGGCAAGTGCTTTATCACCGAGTCCTGTGCCCAGGCCATTTTATTTTTCATTACTGACACTTGATTGTATGACTATATATATTTGGGGGCGGGGAGTGATACAGGGTCTCACTTCATGTTTCAGGCTGCCCTTGAGCTCACTATGTAGCCCAGGCTGGCCTCAAACTCGAGGTGGTCCTCCTGTCTCAGCTTCCTGAGTATTGGGATTAAAGGTATGCCCCACTATACCTGGCTTGAGACAGCATGTTTGTACTTATTCTGCAGCTCTTTTTTTTTTTTTCACTTAATAATATGCCTTCAAGATGTTAACATATTTATTTCTATAACAGTACAATACTAATCTTAAGATTGCTCTGCAGCTTGTAGCACCGGCCTTTCCTACACTTCTTCAATTCAAAAATTTTTTCTTCTACTTCTCTTTACTCTTTAAAATGGATCTACTTTATTTTTTCCAGTTTTATTGAGTATAATTGGCAAATACAGTGGTACAAGCGTGTTTGGAAGGTGTGATTAAGTAAAATATACAGTGAATGCTATTCCTAAGTACCAGCCAGCAGAAAGGCCGGCTCATAAAAACATTATGGGGTGTCCACTTCTGCCTTATTCACCATGTCTGGCACCAGTCAAATTCTCGTGCGCGCATGTGTGTGAACATTTAAAATTCACTCTCAAACCGGGTGTGGTGGTGCACGCCTGTAATCGCAGCACTTGGGAGGCTGAGGCAGGAGGATCACTGTGAGTGAGGTCGAGACCAGCCTGCGTTACATAGTGAGTTCCAAGTCAGTCTCAACTACATAGTGAGACCCTGTCTCAAAAAACAAAAGCAAACAAACAAACAATATGCCACAGTACTGGGCAGGGGCTGTATGTGTGCCTTTCTAACAGGTTCCATAGACTACCTTAAATGGAGAGGTTATCCAACTGTAAAGGACAACAGTTTGGGGTACAAATAATTTAGTTAGCCTTTCACGAAGGGCTGAGAGTGACAGTCCAAGTACCTGGCATTAGACTCAGCAAGGCTGTCCAATTTCCCAGCAGCTTTGCTGATAGAAGCTCACAGCTTGGTCTTGGTAGTCAGCAGCAGCTCCGCACTCCTAAGACCGTGTTGGCTTGCGGAAAGATAATATGATGGGATAGAAAGATAATGAGTCTAAGCACTCAGGATTTGGATTCAAATCTCATTGTTCTTGGGCAGGAGCTCTTAATCTCCTTAGTTTCTTCATCTGTAACCTGAATAAAATGAAGTCTGCCTACAGGGCTAGTGAGATGATTTTACAAGATAATTTTCCTAAGCACCGGGTAGAGTGGTGGCTCTTAAGAAATAGTTGACAAATGTTCAGGGTTGTTGTTGTCACTATTATTAATATATCTACAGCATTTCCTCTCCTGCCAAAGAGGTGGTAAATTTATTTCAGAAAGTCATCCTTGAGTATGAGAAATTTTTGTGTTTTGAAGACAAGATACTGTAGTCTCTCAGCATGCCCTGCACACCACTGAGTTTTTTCAATGTTGTTGAATTTTATCTATAGTTTGTGTATTGCTAGAGATTAAACCCAGGGTCTCATGCTTGCTAAGCACGTGCTCTGCCACTAAGCTACAACCTCAGCCCCTCTATATCTTTTTTCTGAATGAAAGAAATAGTAGAAAGGCAGATTCAGAGGAAAGTGAGTTGACCTTTTATTGATCCCCAGGGGCTTTGTTTTGAGTAACTAAAGATATTTCTTTCTGATAGTGAATGCATACATCATTGATAAAAATCCTTAGAGAAACTAAAAACAAAGGTATTTTTGGCTTTCTTTTCTTAATTAAACATCTTTAACATATATTATCTTTCTTTAGACTTTTCTAGACTTGCAGTTCAAACTTTGTCTTTTTTAATTCATTAGCTTTAGTTTATTCCCATACCTGTCACTTTTTGGTATGTATAAATGGAGTTGACGACTCAACTGGACAGAATCTTTTTTACTTAGAATGATTTTATGATAACTCAAAACATGAGAGAGAGAAGAGAACCAATAATTTTCTATAGAACAAATAAAAGAAGTTCAGGAAAGTAAGTTAATTGTCCAAAATCACATAGCTCATAGAGGCAGGACATGAATTTACATTTTTCCAACTTCAGAGCTCACATTCTTTCAAACATGCCATGTTTATTCTCAAATCTTGGAGATAAAACAAGTACTAATAATTTAAGACAAAGCAGGCAGTATACAAGCATAGTACACAAGTATACAAGCATAGTATAAACCGCATACTGCAAAGATCAGAAACAAGGAGAGATACGTTGAGCAGGCATATCAGGCCTGGCTTTGTGGAAGTGGTCTGAGATAGGTCTCTGTATGAGGCATTCTAGTTCGTGGGAATAGCATATGAAAAATGGGAAATCCCAGCAAGTCCTCTCAGAAATAGGAGGAGACAAGATTCAGTGGAAAATATCAGAAGAAAACCTGGAAAGGACAGGTTGAGGGCCACATTAGGGGAAGCCATACATGCCAGATGATGCAGGAATATGTAATACTGTCAACAACGAGAGACTTGTAAGTTCTTAGTCAAGAAATAACTAAATCAGAGCTGAGTTTTAGGAAAATAAATCTGACAGTAGTATTGTATGGACTGGAGCAAGGAAAACCAGAAAGCATGTTTGGCCTCTTAAGAGATGCAAGATACATCAACTTGGCTCATATTATTAAGGGCTGTTTAAAATTATTATTAGCCGGGTTTGGCCTCTTAAGAGATGCAAGATACATCAACTTGGCTCATATTATTAAGGGCTGTTTAAAATTATTATGCGCCGGGCATGGTGGCGCATGCCTGTGATCCCAGCACTCAGGAGGCTGAGGCAAGAGGATCGCTGTGAGTTCAGGACCAGCCTGAGCTACATAGTGAGTTCCAGGGCAGTCTCAACTACACAGTGAAAACCTGTCTCAAAAAATCAAAACAAAACAAAAAAACAAAATAAAATTATTATTATATACTCACTTTTTACACACTAATAAATAACTTCAACTAAAGGCAGAATTTAAAAAATACCACTGAAAGTTACAATATACTGTGGTGGTTGGTCTAGAAGTGTAGATATATTAGGCAATTATTGCCACTGTGAAAAGTTTTCAAAAAGCTAGATCTGAGAGCCAGGAATTTAGCTCAGTGGTTCCACCACCTGCCTTGCAAGCACAAGAACCCAAGTTTGATCCTGGGTACAAAAAAAAAAGCTAGATCTCATTTCATAGAAATAATTAAAGCTGGGACATTTAAACTTTCTGTACACCAAAACAATTAGCTTACCATCCTCCAATTAAGTAATTCCTTCCAAACTATCTGTAGCCATTTATTAAAATTATATATTATTTGGGTATACAAAAAGATAAAGTTAAAAAGTTTGCTTTTTTTAAGGTCTGTTTTTAAAATGAAAGAGGAAAGAACAATCTACAGTAAATTTTATTTTTAGAGCCGCTGCTTTATCAACTAAGCCAAAATGAAATAGTTACTCATTAGATGACAAAGTTTTTTTTTTATGTCATATCTGAGTTAATACATATCTGACTCATTTTCACTTAAAGGGGAACCTTCTTGCAGAGAGTTACACAGCTACCACAGGGTCATTCTGTAAAGAACATGTACTGATCTTTATGCAATGCTAATTATATAAATGTCAATTAATTGAATTGAATTCTTGTTTTAATTATAAATAAGTCAGGTTTATAAAAGGTTTTAAGTGGATTAGAATTTTCTTTGTGAAAAAAATGGAATTTTAAAACATGAGGTAATTTACGTACCTGCTACTTTGAAAAGTCACAAATTCTAGAACACTGACTCGTTTTGGGTGAGAATGTCCATGAAGTTCTCAGAGAGAAAGATGGAGCAGTACAAATATCTATAATGAGCAATAACGCCACATTGCAGAAAAAGGAGATGAATGTCATTATAATTCAAGCTTTTAAGCTGGGAAATCCATCCAGGAGAAAGGCTAAGAATTCAAGCTCATCTTAATGAAAGCATAACGGGAAGAACAAAATGTAGTTTATCACGATAAGGAAGTGGAGGAAGAGAGAAAGGGGGATGGGGGGAGAGAGAATTGAGAGAGAGACAATTGAGGTTTCCAGATCGAAAAAGATCTGTGAAGCCTATGGGATTTCTGTGAGTGCTCAGGCAAATTGACAGGGAGCGAAGAGTTGGTTAGATTCTTCATTTATCTGATGTGTTTTTTAGAGATCCAAATGGAAAGATAGGAAAATTTCTGAGGCAAGCATTAAGCAGAGGTTCTGCCCTGATTTACTGAGAAGGAAATATTCAAAATGAAAGCCTAAGTGAAAGTAGCTGTGCAACGGTTGGAGGGTAGGCTCCTGAGAGCAGGAACAGGAGCACACCTAAGCACTGAGTCAGGAAGTTCCGGATCTGTATGTCAATTTCACCCTTGATTAGATGTTTGATTCAGTATCGGAAAATCTCAAGGGCTGCAATGATGCTGAAGGAGTTTAAAGCTTCACTGGTGAAATGAGCACACTTTTCCTTGTGTTGTATAATTCCTGCGGTGATGTGGAGAGTTGCTGAACGTGGGGAATTAGGGAGGGATGAAGAGGGTGGAGACCAGGACACCCCCCCATGCCCATCCTCTGGCACTGCCTCAGGACCTTGTGCAAGATGTCCAGTTCTCTGAGGCTAAATCTCCTCCTTGGAGGATATGCTCCTTGGGCAAAATAATAATAATAGTATCCCTGTATAAATCTTTTAAATAGTAAATAAGGTAAGTAATGTGAAATGTTGTCTCCTAAATGCTCCATAAATATATGCTAAGTATAAAAAAATATCTAAACGAGAGATACTATGTAAGAAATCTGCTTAAAAGAAGATTGTTCTGTTAGGAAAAGTCTCAATTACACCCTTTATATGTAGCATTTCAGATATTCATTTTCAGATATCCGGCTTATATTGCTGGTCGCGCCCCTCTCTTCAGGGAAGAGAAAAGTAGTTCTTGTTTAATTGTCCTGCCCTCGCTAATACTGTGGCTCAAATTCAGAGGGCTGGGTTTTCTCAAAGAGCACTTAAGAACACGTGGGCAGGGGAATGGGGAAAAAATAAGAACCAAGATGGGGATTATGTAAAGGTGTCATTATATTGTATACCTGAAATGTACCAACAATATTAATAATAATGAAAAAGAACAGGTGCGGCAGTAGTGCTCTTGGCTCACACTGTGTGAGCAGAAGCTGGCTTCTCCTGTCCGTCTGTCCGTGTCCCTGGAGAGTGACTCGCTCCAGAAGCCCTGGTCATCTGCTGTCATCTGGATGGCAAAGCGTTAGATGAGCCCACCTGCCCCTCCTCACAGCACATTAAGGAGTGAAAAAGCCATGATGGTGGTGCAGTGCTCAGTGCTGCCTTGGAGTAAAGGAAAAGTACAGCAACTGTCCCAAGTTCTACCCTGCTTTCACCCCAGCCCGGCTACCTCACTTACCAGCACTAGGTGGGACTAGAAGGACTGATACGTGATCCAGCATTTTGTTGGTCTGATGCTGTTCATTCCTAAATATCTGTGAAGACACCTTTTTTCTGAGAGCTCATTGAATGTTTAAAATGGATAAATGAGTGAGCTTTTAGAGACTTCCCCTTAGAGCTCTGCGCTCATTCACTAATTTATTCATTGAAAAAAATACCAATGGAAAAACATTCATGGATACCTGCGATGTGCAGATGCTGTGCTAACACTGAATATAGTGTGACGGGACATGAAGCAGGACTCCCTCAATCCTCAAGATTGAGATTTTTAGCAACAAATAGTCACACAATAGTTACTCTCTTTTTCTCTCTGTCTGAGGGAGCACGCACACACACACACACACACACACACACACACGGTCTACTTATACAATGGAAAAGCTATATAGAATTTAATTTTAATATGGCACATACTTGACCTACATAGAATTTGCTATCATTGTCATTTTAAGAATTTAAATGGGCTTTTGGGAACATGATTTAGATATCTTGGTCCATCCAGAAAAAATGGCTAAGGAAATTGAAATTTTTCTACTAAATATCTGTTGAGGGCAAGAATAGGCTTTCAAAATCATTCCTTCAGACTGGACGTAGTGGTTCACAACTGTAATCCCTGCACTCAGTAGACTGAGGCAGGAGGATCACAAGATTGAGGCCAGCCTGCACAACATAGTTCAAAGCCAGCCTGAGCTACATAGCAAGACACTATCACAAAACAAACAAAAAAAAGTAACAAAATAAATAAAATAAAAATAAATCGTTCCTTTAGTTCTGTTCTAAAGGGCAGGTTCATTAATGTTTCCTGCTTCTGATTCTCACTCAGAATGGTATTTCTGCCAACAAATAAAAATGTTTAGAGTAACAGTTGATCTACAGAGCTCCTTTTCATCTTTTCTTACCTTCTAAGGGCAGTCTGAAGGCCAAGCTAAATGGCTTGGTAGACTGAAGCAATTGTTTCTATCAGGAAGCTATTAATGTGATTAAATTATTCCTTCTCAGCTTTCGTTGCTGAGGGGAAGTGACATTGTTGACAGCTATCAGAGCACTTCATGCTTTATTGGAAAGTCATTTGAAAAATTACCATATCATTACATTTAATTCTTAAAAAGTTTCAAAGCTGTCAGTGAGTGACTAAGACAGGGATAAAATAATACCTTAATGCTTTACCTTCTAGAATTCGTCACTGGTTAAAGAGCGGGTGGGTTTGGAGAAGGAGAAATTGCTCCAGCAGGATGCCATCCTCATGAAGTTAGGCCAGCCCCCTACTTGGATCTCCTTCTTTCTCCAAGGCAGGAGAACCTACTGGAAGAATTATGGCCTGGTACAACTTTATGAACCATACAGGAGAGGCGCAGAAGGACAGGGAAGCCAATTTTGTGAACAGCACTGTCAAAGATGGAAAAAGTAAAGAACTTCCTCTCAGAAGAACAAAAAGACCAGGTGAGGTGGAAAACAGGAGAGTAGTACAAAATGGCCTAGAAAGACAGCTGGAGCCAGATTATGTGAGGCTTTACATACCATATAATTACATTCATATATTATTCTCAAAGAGACAAAATAGAAGACAGATCAATGATGGAGTGGAGTATGTGGAGAAGGGACAGTATAAGGAGTTATTTTTTGGCTTGACAGTATTCTTACTCTGATCGTAGTGATACTTAAATGAATCTGTGTTTATGTTTAAAATCATAGAGCTGTACACCAAAAGAGAAAAGTCAATTTTACAGTGTAATTTAATAATACAAATTAAAAAGCATTCAAAAACTCAAATTAGTAAGGAAAGCGAGATATTTTCTATTGTTCAAAATAGCTAGCTGACAGCATATTAGCATAAATAAAGTTAATGCTACGTGGGAGGAAGGAAAGGAAAGATAGGATCTTAGATTGTAAGATTCTTGTAGATTAATTTAGAACTGGTGAGTGTGCTTGGCTGTTTGTACGGCTGAGAGTGGCGGCCACAATATGTGTCAGCTTTCATGATCTTCCAGGACCTTGCTGCTCCTCCAGCAATGTCTTGCTGGGAATATACATCAGTGGTAGAGAGCTTGTTGAGCATGTGCGAGGCTCAGGCTTGATCCCAGTGCTTCCTCCTTCACCCAGAGAGGCTGGCGGGAATGACGGTGTGCATTGCTGAGGCTAAGTCTTAAGAGGCTCTGCAATTCCTCCTTGTTCTCTTGGATCACTTGCTCTCAGAACTCAGCCTCCATGGTGTGAGAAATGGAGAGTAGCCCATGGGAAGACTGGCATAAAGAGGGACTGAGTCTCTGTGAGAACACCTGGCTGCTCTTCCAGCCTACAGGCAGCACCAACTTGCCAGCCATGTGAGAGAGCCATCTTGGATATAGTTGCTCTCACTGATGCTGCATGAACAGAGAAGAGTGCATCTGCTGAGCCGCCAAGCCCTGAAACAGGGATATTCATGAGCAAAATAAACGATAGCATGCATGAGGCCCTGTGTTTGATGCCCTGTATATGGGCTGCCAAAGCAAGCACAGTGTTTGATCCCCAGAAATAACTCTCTTTCTCTCTCTCATGCTGTCTCTCTCTCTCTCTCTCTCTCTCTCTCTCTCTCTCTCTCTCTCTGTTGTTTTAATCTACAAAATTTTAGAGTGGCTTTTACAGATCAATAGGGAACTGACAGGCTGTTCTTACTCACCTATCAATACAAAAAGATCAAAGTATCTCCCTAAATTGTGATGCTTAGAATTCTCAGGATGAGGCTTAGAGGGAAAGCCTGGGTAGTGTCCTCTATTGGCTTTGTGCATAATACTAAGCAGTGCCATCAGAGGTATTTGCCAGTCATGCCAGAATTCAGCACTCTCAATTTATATCACGGGGAAAACAGACTGCGGTAGCTTGTAATCTGCTCAAAACCACACAGATACTTAATATCAAAGCCAAAGCTCTAAATCAAGTTTTCTGATACAGAGTCTGGTATTCCTTTCACTTTGCCGTGTCCATCCCAGTAATAGATTCCAGGAACCTGAAGTAGCGGATATAGAGCAACAAATACATAACTGAGTGCTTCTACTCCCCACTCCCAAGCCTGTGACAAACATCATTAGCTAAGTACACCACTTCTGAGCTCACTGGGATGCGTGCGGAAAATTCCAAATTGCCAAGGCAGATCATGAAGAGAAGGATATAAGAGCTATAACTGATTTGTATCAGGAGTGCAAGGGGAATACAGCAAAGGTAAGCCCAAAGTGTAAGCTCTAGAAAAGTTTGACACAGAAATGAAATGTGCCTCAGCAAGAAGGAAGGCTTCACACGAGTGCTTTGTATAAGGATTTCTGTCTGAAATGGCACATACTTCTGACAGAATCTATTACAGAACAGCTCCTTTTGTTCTTGGGAAACTGCTACAGAGCCTACTTATTTGTTGTAGATGAAAGTAAACTTGTTACTTTAGTTATAATGTTGCACATATATAATTTACCTTCAGTGCTAAATTCAGTAGAATTGAAAGGCACAATACATACAGAACAGTATCAAAAGATCATCCACTTTGACAGTTCATAGTGCACTTAGTACCAACAAGACAGGATCAGGAAAAAATAGATCATTTCTAGGGTATGACTTAGAAGCAGAGGTTACAAACCCATGGCAACTGTAGTTTACAGGGTAGCTGACTGAGACCAGGATTTACATTTATCCAATTAAGACCAAGAGCAGAGCTTCTCTAAACTTAAATCACAGGGGAGCCAAACACCCTGTAAAAGTAAATGCTACTAACTGCCTAGAAAAACAATGGCCACTTCCCCCTAAATTCTGAAGGGTATGGAGGAAGTTGGGTATGAAAGTTATTTGAGTAAAATAAATAGTCAAATGTATCATTCACTTGTTTGCTGAGTACCTAGTAAATGCAAGCTATTGTGTTAAATACCAAGAAAGACATGTCTTACTCTTAATAGGTATACCTTTGTCTTAGGGTTCTCTAGAAGGGACCTCATTCACCTCAGTTAACAGAGTAGGTTAAGAGAACATGGGCCTAGTGAGTTAGAAATCTAAATATCAGCCAGTGGCACCAAACCAGATCACTGGGCTTGATCCTTAGAAGCAGGATTTGTCACTGCAATTGTCTGCACAGTCAGCAGGCATCACATCGTTAATAGCCTGCCTCTCTCTGTCTCTTTATACACCGATTTCATTATCATTGAGAAAATTATGAATTACCAGATCACTTAGAGGCATTTCTGTGCTCTTAGGAAATTGTTCCTGGTATTGAAATCCTTCTTATGAGCTCCACTTTGAGTTCTGCAGTATAGGCTTCTCTTGTCTGTAACAAGTAAGTAGATGAGCAAGTGTTCTTTCCAAAAAGAAAAAAAAGAAAAAAGAAAGAAACGGATATAGCAAAATTGAAATATATTTTGAGAAATGGATCAGTTTGGATAATTAAACTTTCTCTCTTTTGTATCTGACTTTATTCTTCTAGTAATTTCTCTGGAAACAACAAAATTTTCAAAAAGGCCAAAACCATAAATCTTCAAATGTCAGTAAAATTCTTGTTTGATCTTTAAAAATTTTCCATTATTTTCAGAGCCATTGGCTTATATCCCCTTTAATCTTTTCTTGAATAGGGTACCTCAGCACTTCCCACTAAATTATCCTAAATACAGTACTAGCAACTTCTTTTTTCAACACAACCTTAGTCAATCAGTTGTCAAAGTCTTGTACACAAGAAAAAGACAGAAAAAAAAATCAAAAGAGAAAAATTGGCTTTGGAGATGGTCCTATCCGGTGTCCTGTACACTCCTGTTTGTCTCCAGGTAAATTACTCTATTTTACCGAGCTTCCGTTTGCTATATGTAAAATGGGGATAAAATTCATATAGGTCATTTTGAGATTTAGAACAGTATAAGAAAGCAGAGAGCCCTAAACCTAACAGGTGGTCCTTACCTAAGAATTTCCCTTTGCTTCCTCCTAAAAAGAAACAATAATAAGGCTCAGGGACTTGATCATTAAAACTCATAAACAGTTGCAAATGAAGACTATACAGGCCCCAGCCAACTTTTCTGGCACTTTGATAAGTAGATCTGGCATTTCTCCTTTTTAATGAGGAAAAGCACCCAACATTAGGGAAAAGGAAAATTCAAGGGAAAACGGTGCATAATTTCATCATCCTAGTACGACGACTGTTTCCATTTTTGTCAAGTTCTGGCTTTTGTACAAAATGGTTACTTGTTCTCCACAGCCGCAATCAGGGTGTGCTTATCTTGGCGTCATCTCCTTTAAGGTAGGAATAGATTTATTCCAGATGATAGTGGGAATGGAAGGCTGCGGGGGTGTTCGAGTTCTCTTATGATACTGTTCAAACTTTTCCTCAGCACAGAAACTGCACAAAGAACTCCTCTGCAGTTTTTGTTACCTAGGGCTGTTTCTTTAAATTGTTTGACGTCAGAGAAGGAATGCTATAGCAACAGCCTGTCAAACTGGAATTAACTCAAAAGAAAGATGGGGGTGGGGAAGAGGGAAAATGCTCCCAGGCGGTTCTGACTTCAGAGGAAGCAGATTGGATACATGCATTTATTTTATGACATTTTGAACATAAAAACACCCAGAGAAATGTGACAGAAGTGTATTGAGATGCATGTGGTGTCTCGCTCAGGCAGAGAAGAGCGACTTGGCAGGGTTATCTGGAAAGCCTTCTGGTTTCATCAGTGACAACAGTAACAGTAACCTCCAAGAATTGATCATTTATTTAGAGGCGGGCTCTGTGCAAACATCATTTCATTTAATGTTTCCAGCATTTCTGAGTGGCAGATATCACTATCCTTCTTTTGCCAGCGACAAAACTTAGGCCTCGAGAGGGAACATGGTCACACAGCTAGCGATGGCAGAGTTGGGACTGTAGGACACTTTTGTCTGACCGTGAGCTTCAATTTACTCTCCTACATTTAGGGTCCCTGAACGTTAAACCTAAACAGGACCTTCTAGCTCAACCCCACCATCACGCCCGCGAGCAAAATGACGCCCGAGCACGGTCAGGAAGGAAACTGACCACGCCACTTAGACGGTCGTCCGGACGCCGCGCTAAGAAAATGAAACTGCTGTGGAATTAATGTTTTCTTCTCCTTCTAGCAGGAAACCAGAGGAAAGGACAGGAAGCAGAAGCTCGCGCGGCGCCCCC
>NW_022900924.1:39650936-39677261 GCF_012274545.1 Fukomys damarensis | reverse complement strand
GGGGCGCGCTCGGCCGCCCGGAGCCTGCGGCTCCTCGAGCTGCCTGGGAGGGCTGTGGAGCGCCCGCCGGGGACGCCCTCCGAAGTTCCCACCCAGGCGCCGACATGTCCTGTGCTCTCTCTCCTGTCTTAGGGTTTTTGAACTGATACAGTGTCCATGGGGAGGGCGACAAAAGAATGGATTTTGAATATCTGTAGTGTGGAACCTGAGAAACTGCTTGCCTCTCTGTCTACATCGTTTTCTACTTCGGAACACAAACGATCGCCTTACGCTTTGACATTTGTTGCTGTTCGTTACGGGAAGATTGAATTTCCAGAAGTTTAAAACCGGGCTTTCATTTGTTTACTGAAGCTGTGCTTTGTTATTTTGCATATCTCTTTCTCTTCCCTTATCTCTACTCCTTCCCTTTCCCTTTCTTGTAAAAGATGAGGATGTAATCTTTCTCCTTAGCCCGGAGAAAACAGCCTGGTCTGTGGATTAGCATCCCGCTGGGAAGTTTTCTTAAGACGTTGGAAATTTGTTGGTTATCAGTCAGTCCATCTAGGTATTGCAAACTGAGATTGCGACCTTCCAGTAGGAAGGCTGCACGCTGCTTATATAAGACAGGGGAAGTCATTTGTAGTGGTCGGAATATGTACATTTAAAACTGCTTTGAATCTCTGCCATTTCGTATTTTATAGTTTTCAGTGTAGAGCTTTTGGTTCATCACTGATCCTAGGGTCTGAAAGTTGATGGTGTATTTGAGTGTTTCGTTAAAAGAGCATTTAGGTTTGTAGGTGTATATGAAACTGACATAACTTTTAAAATAATTTTGGACATTGTCGATATTCTTGTATATGCCCCTAAGAGTGTAAGACTGACTAGTATGGTTTGTGATACGTTTAGGTTCTTCTCTGTGCACCTATAGACATTATGTAAGAAGTTATTCTGAGTTGTTGCTCCTTTTTGACCTGTAGAATTATTTCACCGGTGCTTGAGTTTGTCAGCACATATATTTAACACGTTAAATTAAGAATTGAAATTGTTGGACATTTTTCTGCCTTCCAGATACCACTCAAGATGGTGTGATTTCTCTCAGGCACATTATTTAAGCCTGGTGGCTGTGTTAATAGTTGTTTGTTTTTTTTTTAATTTTGCTAATTCAATCTGCTTTTACTATAGGAATTATTCATTAAATATTTGACATGGGCCGGGGCAATACTATACTCTTTACATCTCTAGCACTTGGCAAAGGAGACCGTCTACTTCTACAGGTAAGGAAACAGTGCCACTGAGATGCTGAGTAATGTGCCAGTGGCCACATAGCTGTTAAGTGACTCATCAGGGATTCAAGGCAGGAAGTGTCACTGCAGTTCACATGAGAGTGTGCCACATTAACTTAGTGCCAGGGCAAGAGGACTATACCTCAGCTAATCATTAGCATATGCGTAAAATGTCCAAGACATGTTAGAGATGTGTGCTTTGCTTTCCCAGCATGATTGGTACTCTTTATCCATGTAACTATACAAATCCTCACACCAACCATCCTCCTCTTACCTCTCCTCCTGGTTAAATGCCTTATTCAAAGTTTAAAACCTTCTTGCTTGGGAAGAATGCATTTTATTAACATTAATAGGTAGTGATGACTTATCCTTCCACAATAATAACTTTTTTAATGTATGTTCTCTAGAAGCATAAATAGGTATAACTATTCTGGAAGGTTACAGACAGAATGAAAATTTGGGGGAATATGAGAACCCTTTGATGTCCATCAAATTAAACCAGGAAATATGTTAATAGATAATTCTTGCAATTATCCCCCCTCCCTTGCCTCTTCAGTTTGTCAGTTTCTGTGGACTCATTTACCTTATTATATGGACATTCAGTTTTGTCTCCCACCTGAAAGTAAATTTTGAATTCAGTGTTCCGCTTCAATGACTGCGTTTTCCTCTGCTTTACCATGAGAAAGCCTAACTTTTTCACAGAACAAAAACACAAAAGGGATGACCAGAAACTAATGAACTAACTACAGGTTGTGACTAGGAACTGAGTAAACTGGGATAATAGAAGGCATGACATACTTTTTATATAGTTTTTGAGTTTTGGAAGCTTGTTTATCTTTTGTGTTCAAAAATAAAATCAACAAGATTGGGAGAGTGGGGAACTCCAAATTTTATTGGGTTTTTTTCTTTTTCCTTTTTTTGAAAACTAAAACAATACAAATGAATAGCAACAAATGAACCTACTTTCATTGAATAACCTAAAGTTCCAGAAGGATTTGAAAAAAAAAGTCAAGTAAATTTTGAACACTGGACTTTGACCATATTTTGTTAATCTAAAGATAAAAAGAGCTGGAAAAAAGTTTTGAACTCTTGTAGGCTGTTATTTGTATGGTACAGGTATAGCAATTCTGAAACTACTTTATGTTTGTTATAGAATTCTTTTTTGTTTGTTTGTTTTTATCTTTTTATTTTTGAGACAGCATCTCACCATGTAGTTAAGGCTGGTCTTGTAGCCCAGGCTGGCCTCAGTGATCCTCCTGCCTCTGCTTCCCAAATTGCTGGGATTACAGGTGTGAGCTACCACACCCAGCTGGGATAGGGTTTTCACTGTGAGTGAAGAGAAATGAAAACCAAGAATGGAAGAAGGCAACAAACTCTTGTGTTGGATTGAGATTAGTGGCATCAATATGAATTTATAATTAAAATATGTGTGTATATATGCTTGCATACATACATACATACATTCATTCATTTCCTAACTCTTGACTGATGAAACAGCTGAGGAGCAGTGACTCCAGAGTAGCAGTAAACACAGCTAGTGCCCATATCTAAATGGCTGATTTTAGAGCTGGAGCAGGAAATGTATTAGATGAGCCTTGAACATTTTGTGCCACAGAGTAAGAAAAAAAATGTTTTGTTAAAGTGATGAGAGCATGTCAGAAGAATATAGGAACTGTATTGAAGGAGACCCCAGTAGCCAACCTGAGAAAATCTGACTTTGAGGAAAGTGAGAATCCACAAGTTTACGAGAGGCCCATGTGATTACCAATTGGACTCCTACCCACCTCCCTAATCTCATCTTTTGGCTCTTTCTGCCTTGCTCATCTTCAGCCATACCACTTTTTCTTATTGGGTCAGTCTGCCAAGTTCATTTCTATATGAAGACCTTTGCATTCACTGTTTTTTCTTCTTGAAATGCTTTTTTTTTCCTGTTAAGGCATGACTCAGTTTCTCACTTTATTCAACTTTACCTATATTGTTTTAAAAAGGCTTCCTAGGGCCAGGGATTTAGCTCAGTGGTTCTGCCACCTGCCTTGCAAGCAAAAGGTCCAGAGTTCCATCCCCGGTACCAAAAAACACAAAAAACAAAAAAAACACTCCTTCCTAGATACCCTTTAGTACTTAAAAATCATAATTTATGTGCCTTACTGTGTATCTACTAAGCAGATAATAATACCACAGGAGTGGAAACTGGCTTGTTTTGTTAATACTGAATCTGTAGAACCTAGAATGTGTCTGGCATGTGTTTGGTGTGTGGGTGTTTGTTGAACGAATGGTTGAATTCATTACTTAATATTTGCCAGCTCTTTTGCTGTATTTTAGCTAAAGCCATTTCAATTGGACAAGACAGTTTCCAGAGACTCCTACAGCTTTAGTGCTATTTAAAGTCTTCTGGTGATGCTGCCCAAGATTCTCTGGAAGCCAGTAAATGACCAACTTGAAGTGTTTCCCGTCTTCACCTTTTGCCTGCCCTCTGGTGGAGGTAACACTAATAAGCAGCAAATGAGTAGAATAGAGAAGAAAACTAACACCGAGAAACTTGGGGGATCACAACCTGGATACTTAATTGACTAATTAAACCAATTTGAATTTTTAAATTTTAGGTAAATCTCCATATTAATCATCATATGATCAGGAAGAATGTAAAGAAGATAGGCAATAGATTTTAAAATGTATATGCATTATGGCTTAGGATGAAAAAATAGAGCTAATGCATCCAAAATATTTTGATTACTTAAAAGTGATCCTTAATTAAATATACACTCTTCCTTAAAATATTTGAACATTTTTCCACTTTTAGTTCAAGGATCTCTTTTTCTCAACTGTAGTAATAATTTCAGTTAGCTTTCATTGACTACTATCTGTTGGTTTAAACATGCAGTAGAAGAAGTCAGTGTTCAAACCCCGGTAGCTGGGTACTGGCAGCAGTGCTCTTAATCATTAGCTTCACTAGCTAATGTCCTTTTGGTGGTACAGGTACCCAAGAAGTTCCCTTGGTGCAATAGTTAGGAACAAATAAATATGTTGTAAGCTTACTGCATATGTTCTTCAATAGCATTTTTCCAGCATGCATTGTGGGGAAGCTTTTTTCTCAGAATTGCCAAGATATATGTTATTTGGTGTGTTTTGAAGTGGAGATCACATTAAATACTTTCTGATATTAAATGCTCTTTACTTGCTAAAATAATACTGTTTCTCTTAATGTCTAATATTAAGGCAGTATATAGCTTAAATTTTCTTCCCAATTTTAGCTTTTGTGGGGTTAGTTCTTCTACTGTGTAGTTATTAAGGCAAGGAAAAACTCTCACCAGGATGCTTATCTTACTGTTGATGTCTGAGAAAGGAGGATTTGTAAGCCGGGTGTGATGGCGCACACCTGTAATCCCAGCACTCGGGAGGCTGAGGCAGGAGGATCACTGTGAGTTCCAGGTCAGTTTCCACTACATAGTGAGACCCTGTCACAAAAAAAGAAAAAGGATTTGTTCAGGGGTATCAGTGCTGGCGTCATTGCAGGCCAGTACTTCTAATGTTCTCTTCTTAATGGCTTTGTGATACTTCATTGTATGGATGTCCCATATTTACTCTTCTATTAGTGTATGCTTTTAATTTTTTGTCAGTTTATGAGTATTCTGAAAAATTCATTCTTGCCTATTAAATATATGATTTTTGGAGCCTTGCTATTTCTATTCTCTGTCATTTAGCTTGTCATAAGTTTTTAGAATCTGTCAATTCTGTTAGTTTCTCTAGAACCGAAAAAAGTGACCCTACTACTATGCTCAAAGATGAAATAATCTCTGGGTCTCATATAGGATTGTTTATATATTTGTGTGCGGCAGTTAGCAATGTTAACTCAGCGCCCCATTTTAATGAGTTCTTTATTTAAATACCTTTACCTAGGGATTAAGATATGAAAAGTGGGCTTTAAGTATTTAGTAAAGTGAAATTAAAAATATAGCATAGGCTAAATGAGTCTTTATTGTCTTAACTGACATGTAACACAGAGTATATACATTATATTTAGAATAGTTAAGCCTTAGAGTGACCAGTGTTTGTTTTTTTTTCTGGTACTGGGGATCAAACTCAGGACCTTGTACATGCCAGTCAAGTGTGGCACCACTGAGTTAAATCCCTGGCCCCCAGTGATCAGTTTTTATAAGGAAGTAATTTAAGATAATTTAGTCTAGAATTCTGCAAACTACATTATATATTTAAATGGTATGTGGTAGACAGTTAATTACTAAAGAAACTGAAGTTTGCCAGGAAGGGATTGGTAGCATGTCCTCATGCAGAAAGAGATTGATCTGAAAGCTTCAAAGAGTTGACTCTGACGATCTCTGAATAGAGCATACACATAAATCCTCAGTAGATGTTAGCTTGTGGTTGGCTAACCAAAGGTGTCTTTTGCATTTACTGTCCTCCTGCTTTTGTGCCAGGTAGTCCTCCTCATATATATTACAGGTCTATGATCTCTTCTCCCCTGCTTCATGAATCATTTGGTAGTAAGACCTTATGTGACCTGAATCATTTTGTCACACAGAGGCTCTCTAATCGGTTTGTCCCTGCCTACTGTCCACATGCTTACATTTTGCCGCTGAAATATTCTTGATTGTGTGGGATGCTGCCCCAGAGTCTAGTTGGGATATTTTGTCATACATGATACCATACATTTTTATTTGTTTTTGTTTTTTGAGACAGGTTCTTACTATGTAGTTCAGGCTGGTCCTGAATTCTCTGTATAGCCCAGGATGGCCTTAAACTCATGGCAGTCCTCCTGCCTCATCCTCCAGAGTGCTGGGAATACAAGCATGTACCACCATGCCTGATGTGAGCACAGTTTTTTAAAACCTGAAAGCTTTGAAATTCTAAGACACATCTGGCCCTCAGATTTAGGGTAATAGGTTATGGATGGGCATGTGTGGGTATTTTTATGATTGTCTTCCCTTTTAGGCTGTAAATTACTTAAGACGTGGGTCTGAATTTTATTAATGTGTAGTGCTGGTTCCTGGCATATTCAGTAAATGTTTGGTGAGGGAATAAACTGTGGCAGAATATAACAGCTAGGTGAAGGGAAACAGACTAAACAGCAGTGCCTTCTTTATTTCCTGGAAAACAAGACAGACAGACTCCTTTCAATTAACAAATTGAGTTGTTTTACTTTGAGGGTACTCAAAAATGTTCAAGGTAATAATGTGGTAGCAAATAAAAATAAAATACAAAATAATGCCTTCTGCTGCTATTTTTTGTACCGCCAACTTCTCTTTTCCTCCTTTTTCCACTTGCTATATGAAGCTCTGAATTTTTTACTAATTTCTTGAGAAAGAAATACTTTTGGAGATACCTGTATGTGGAATACCTGGGTTGGTTGGCATGCGTGTTTAAATTCTTTGGAATGATAATAAACACTGCCTGCCTCACAAGTGCAAGGTCTCGAGTTCAATCCCCAGTTCTCCCCCCAAAAAAAACCAAAAACAAAATTTAAATGCTTTACCTGATTTATTGCCTTTCCTGACTTCTTTGTTGTTATTTGTTTTAAGACAGCATTTTGCTGTGTAGTTCAGGCTGGCCTCAGACTTGGCAATTCTCTTACCTCAGTCTCTTGAGTGCTGGAATTACAGTTGTGCTTACCATGCCCAGTTTCATTATGATTTTTAAAAACTATTTTATGAAGTGTAAGAGACAGAAACTGTATGGCAAAGAGAAAAGTAGAATATCAGAAAATGTAATTGTAACATATTTAACTTTCTTAATAAATACTTTTTGGAAACGAAAGTAGTTTATGCTTAATTGTGTAAAGTACAGTTTAAAATATTCTTTCATGACTTGTATGAGTTTTCATGATCAGTATGAAAATTATTGGTAGCTAAAAAGGATTTACATTTCCTTGTCTTATATAGATTAAAATAGCTGCTCACTAACACAGGAGTATAATTGTACAGACTGCATAATGCCTTGCTTTAGTAAAAATTCTTTGGACATTTTAGGATGTGGAGTGAGAAGGCCTTTTGATTTATGCAGCTGTATTTTTTCCATTTTATTTAACAAATTGGCTTGGGTACAATGGCTCAATGGTATCTTTTGATATTTGTAACTGGTACAGCTGAACTTTTACAAGATAATTGATATTCTGCTTTCTGTTCAACTTAACAATGCTTTCACTATATGGTAAGAGTTATTTAAAATGTGTTAACTGATTCAAATATTCATGTTGAAAAAGCTTAGTCAAGCAGTTACAGTAATTTGAAATAAAAGTGCTGTGCTTATCAAAGAATTTCTATTAAATTATGTTTAAATTGTTTTAGTAGTTTCAGTGCCACTTCAAAGATTTGTTGTGATAAATAGCTCTGATCTGACCTACAGCAAGAATCACTGAAATCCCTTGACTATTACATTGTACCCTTTTGGTTTTTTTAAAGGAAGGTAAGATATACGTTGGTATACATATTGGTAAACATATATACATCTCTCTCTCTCTCTCCCTCTCTCTCCCCCTCTGTGTGTGTGTGTGTGTGTGTGTGTGTGTGTGTGTGTGTGTGTGTGTTTGCGTGATTCCTTTTTATCTTTCTTTTTTCCCAGGAGGGAGTTTCTTAACTAGCTGGCTGGGATAGATCCCTGCAAGCATAAATATTTAAGAAATGAATGGAGTGAAGGGCCCACAAAAATACAGTGAAGTAAGTTAAGTGCAAGAATGAGGGAGTATGAGATCATGAAAGCCATAAGAATAAAATTTAGAAGAAAAGACTATCAGTCAGATTCAGCAAATTGAATGAGATGCCCTTTGAAAAGTCATATGGCAGAGTGGTTAAGAGCCTCAGTTTCAGAATCAGTATACTTGGATTCAAATCCTAACTCTACCTCTTATGTAAGCAAATTATTACGCTTGTCTAAGCCTCAGTTTCTTTTTATTTTATTCCCTTTTTTTCATTTTGTTTAATTTGTTGTTCCTAGTGGACTTCAGGTGTAAAAGGTGCGTTAATTACAAACCTGCATCTTACCAGACTGGGGAGCTTATACCCATTGGTCCCAGCAGCTGGGCCAGCAGGATCACTGGAGCCTAGCAGCTCAAAGCCAGAATGGACAACAAAATAAATATCTCATCTTTCTTCTACATATGACTTGCCTTTTTATTAATTTAAAAAATGTTATTAGTACGTGTTTGTAGTACATAATGTTTACATTATAGAATTAGTACATGCACATGATAAATCTTAATTCCCTTTTTCATCTCCTTCCCCTACCCTCCCATCCATCTCTTGCTCCCCTTCATTTTTTGTACATGTTTGCAATACATAATGTTTACATTCCTTGGTACCAGGAGTTGGGCCATTGCTGTGACTATATCTGATGATTTTATTTAGAAACTTTGGGACAGGATTGTGGGAAGTTTGGAAAATTTCATATTCTGGGTAGAAAAGTCTTAGTGATGCAGGTAGAGCTTGATGAGCAATTCTGGTGGGAGCTCAGAAGACCAGAATGCTGATAGGAATGTGAACAATGAAGGTGAGGCTCATGAGGCTTTTAGTTGGGAATGAGGACTCTATTTGAAATTGAAATAGAGGCCATGCATGTTTCATTTTGGAATAGAATTTGTGTTTTGTCCATGTCTTAAGACTTTGTATGAGATTGAATTTCAAGGTGATATACTAATGTAACAGTGGACACTTCAAGGCAGCCCAGTGTTCAGGCTGCAGCATGAGTACTGCTGGCTGCTTTTAGCCAGATTTATTGTGACAATCAGGAGTAAAAAGGAGATTCTTATGATTTGAAAATTGTGCAGCTTGGACAGAAGGGAAGTATGGGTAAAGTTGGGGCCAAAGACAGATTGCTGAAAAGATTAGGATTAAAAAGAAGCCAAGTACAGTAAGTTCCTGACTTACAAACAAGTTCTGTTCTGGGAGAAAGTCTGTAAATTGGATTCATTCATATCTGACAAAGTAAGTCCTATACAGTGCACCTGTGAAAGTTTGCAACTTCAATATTTGTCAGTCAGGGCATCACTGTACTTTGTATAAGAACAATAGAAAATATATCTTGAGGGCATCTCAGGAAATAGCCAGACTATCCAATGCAAACTCAAGGGTGTAAAAGAGTACCCTCCTTTGAAAAACTATGAGGAGAACCCCAGGGTGCCTTGCTCATTTAGTGCCACTTAAGACAGTATTCCCCTCAGCTCAGTCATCAAGGCCCTGTGAAACCTGTGCCTCTGAGGTTCAAAGAGGACTGACTGCTGCTCAAGTTGGTTGCAGACCTTGGCATCATCCACATGGTGCTGGTTTTTCAGGCATGCAGAATATGAGAGTTGTGGAGTTTTGGAGGCTACCACCCAGATTGCAAAGGCAGACATAAAAAATCAGGCAGTATGCCCCTAGAGGGTGATGTGTGGAGCTGTGAGAGTGAACCTAAAGATGCAGTGGAGTCCCTGGGAACATCTATTGAGGAAACTACAGGCAGCAAGCAAATGGGGCCAGCCTAAAAGATAGTCCATCTGGGCTATAGCCAGCAAAGTCACAGGGAAAAGTATCCCCAAACACTTTGAAGTTCATATTTCACCACAAGTTGCCCCAGGTGCTGGACATTATTTAATGTTTGTCCTCTCATATTGTTTTGGTCCAGTTTCTTTCTATTTTGAATGAGAATGTTTACTCTCTGACACTATATGGACTCACAACTAAGAGTTTGCTTTGTATCTCAGAAGAGACTTTGAACGTGGACTTTTCAGCAGTGCTGGAACTGTTAAGACTTTGGGAACTCTTAGAGATGGACTAAATGCATTTTGCATAATGAGATTGATAAAAGATTTTTAGGAGCTAGGACTGAAATATTAGTTTCGATCTAAAATGTCCTCCAAAAGTCTTGTGTATTCAAAGGTAGGCCCTGTTTGGAAGAGGTGGATTACTGAAGATGTGATCTAGAAAGGTCTATTCTTTTTTGTTTTTTGGTACCAGGGATTGAACTCAGGACCTTTCACTTGCCAGGCAGGTGTGGTATCATTGAGCTAAATCCCTGGCCAAAGAAGGGTCTATTCTCACCCCTGCTTCCTGGTGGGTTAAGCAGCTTTGCTTCTCCCTGCCCTGCCTGTTCTGCCTGTCTTGGAACCAGCCATCCATGAGCTGAACACACAGGAAACTGAGTCAAATAAACTTCTCTCCTTTTTTTTTTTTTTTTTGTACCAGGGATCAAACCCTGGACCAAGGCAGGTGTGGTGGTGCCACGGAGCTAAATCCTCGCCCACTGCCCCCGCCCCCACTTTGAGTTATGTGTGTCAAGTATTTTGCCCCAGACATGGGAAAATGACTGATAAATTGTATCTTCTTTTAATTTGTATTTCCCTGGTTTCTGAGGTTTAGTAACATTTTATTTGTATATTGACCTCTGCTGTGGTTTTCCACTTCAGACCTTTTCACATTTTCCTATTGGATTAGTAGTTGTTTTAATTGTTAGTTTGAGAGAATTGGTTTTAAAGTTTTAAATCTTTTATTTGAATATTAGTTTGCAGCTATCTATTCCCAATCTGAAGCTTTTTTCTCTTTCTTAGGGGTAAAGGAGAAACTTCACATCAGAAACACACAGCAGTTACATAGTAAAAGCTGCTGGCTCTTGTGGGTGACTTTTCTAGCCTCAGACTTTTTAGGGATAATTGTAAAAAGCAGCAGCAGATGTGGTTGGGGGGGGGGCGGGTGCAGTTGATCATTGAGCTGTTATGCTTTTAGGGAGGTTCTGCTCCCATGTGTTAGAATTGTTTTAAAGCTTGCCTGATACCTCTTTGTCTTCAGCTTTGGAACCCATGCACCAGGTAGGAGTCTTGGGAGAAAAGTTCTACACAATTTTCTATTATACCTATAACAAGTGTGGATGGAAAACTTTTTTATTTTTTTCTATAATTGTTCCCTTTTTAACTCAAAGTTTGGTCAGTGAGAGATTTTTTAAAATTATTATTCCCTTGAAAATTGGCATTTTGATTACTTTAAGCTTTAAATAAGGAAGATTCTGAGCTGATTTATGCTGCAGCTTGTCAGCCTGACGGGGTCCCAGTGGAGGATTCTTCAGTAGTGGGTGATGATTTGCCTTATTGATTCCCCCCACCCCATCTACCTTAGTTTTCATTTTTTCCTTTTGTTTGTTTATGGAATCCTACTGTGACATTATTTTTTGAGTGCTGATTCCTTTTTTTGTTTGTTTACTCTCCTAGTTAGATGTATACTTTCCTCTGGGCCCTTTGTGCTGGTAGCCTCTTGGTCTCTGTCTAGGATTCCCTTAAATATTTTCTGCAGGGCTGTTTAGTGGTCATGTATTTCATTAGGATTTCTTTCTTGTAGAAAGTCTTTATTTCTCTATCAGTTTTGAAGGCTAATTTTGCAGAAGATAAAATGTCTGAGTTGACATTTGTTTTCTTTTAGGGCTTGAGAACTTTGCTCCAAGCTCTTCTTGCCTTTAAGGCTTGTGCTAAGAAATCTGCAGTTATTCTGATGACTTGCCTTTATACATTAGTTACTGTTTTTCTCTAACAGCTTTTAGTATTATCTCTTTTTGTTGAATTTCTGGAATTTTGATTATGAGATATGCGTAGAGAGGTTCTTTTCTGGTCATGGCTATTTGGGTTTCTGTATGCTTGTTCTACTTGACTATTGAATTCTTTCCCTAGATTTGGAAATTTTTCTGATCACATTTCAGTGACTCAGTTGTACTTTTTGAGTCATCTTCTAATTTTTCCTTTTATTTTTATAACTCTGAGTTTTTTTCTTTTTGAGTCACCTGACAGCTGCTGAATCCAGCTTGTATGATATTTTGTCCATTTTAGGGAATCAGAGTTTATGATCTAATGTTTTTGACATTCTGCTCAAGTCTGCTACCCATGTTTTCCATTGAATTTTTCAAATCTTCTACCTCTGCTAGTTTTTTATCTTTTCTTTTTTTGAGACAGGGTAGTTCTATGTATTTCAGGGTGGCTTTGAACTCGTGGGAGTCCTCCTATCTTAGCCTGCAAAGTGCTAAGATGACAGGTGTGTGCCACCATGCCTGACTTGGCTTTCTTTTCATACTTGTTATTTTCTGAAGTATTCATTCATGTCTTATATTGTTTTTCTTGACTCAAATAGTTTGTTTCTTTTTTAAGCTTGTTTGAACATTTTATTGGTAAAATCTTTTATTTAATTAAATCCTCTGAGCTTGCTGAATGTCGTATCATTTGCTTATATGTTTCTTCTTATATCTCTTCAAACATTTTAACCATTTGATTTTTAAGCTTTTTGCCTATAGCTTCCTCTACTTCAGTGTCTGTGAGATCAGCTTTTGGGGAGTTAGGATTTTAGGGGCATCTTGTTGCCTTGGTCTCTCATGTTTCTATATTTTTGGTTGAAAATAAGGTAGAGAAACTGTCACTCCTGTGGAGATCTCTTTAGTTCTATTTTTTTTTTTAGGTAAACATTCTGATTTACTAAAAGACATCAAAGTTTCTTACAATAAAGAAAAACTTGAATCGTCTAAAATTTTATGTTTTCTTCAATTTTCATAGTAAAATATATACAGTTCTTTCCACATTTTAAGAATTTTATTTGTATTTTTTGCAATAAGAAAATCAAAATTTTACAAATTCTGAGACAGTGTATCCAATTATATACAAAATCATAGTAGGTTAACTCACAAGTTCAACTTTATTATGATCATTATAAATTGTGAAAAACAAGTGTGAAAATTTTTTCTTAAAATAGTATATCAACACATAACCGATGTCAGTGATGGTAAAGCTTTTAAAGTTTTCAGTGATGACAAACAGCCCTGTGTCACCTATGCTATAGGTTTGTGGACACCAACCTATGTGTCTCAAAGCAAAAAAAAATTACCATAAATTATAATAGTGTCTGTATCACCCTGTCATCAGATGAGGTATTCTTTCTATATATGTATAGTATAAATAAGAGTCAGACTCCTTTTAAGTGTCAGAATTACTGTTCTACATTAACATTTTCATTAAAAGTTTGTAAAAATATATCACCTTATAAAACTGAATACATTGAATGCAGGGTTGAATCTGTCTTCCTTTGTTGTATCATTGGGTTTGATTATATTTTGGTGTTTATACCCCTCTTCAGTTTATTCAGTATAATATCTGAGGGTCTTTTCAGTGTCAAATTTTACTCTGGGGGCTTGATCCCCAGTACCACACAGGAGAAAACAAACTGCAGTAATGTTGACAACAGAAAGAGAAACCAGATACTTTACTGACATACCAATTAAAAACACTTAAAAACCAATTAAACAATTACACCACCACTAACAATAGAAATCAGCAGTAATAATAGTGACAAACCAGTATTGACATAAGAACCAATAATAGCTACAAACTATACCATACTTAACAATAGAAAAGAGATCTGCAATATTTAGGTACAGAGACAAACCATATATTGACATACAGTAAATATCTACTAAAAGCAACAACTATACCACCATTAACAATAAGCCAGGTATGGTGGCACACACCTGAAATCCCAGTGCTCAGGAGACTGAGGCAGGAAGATCACCACACATTCTAGGCCAGCCTTGGCTACATAGTGAGTTCCAGGTCATCCTGAATTGTGTAGTAAGACCCTGTCTCAAAAGCCAAACAGTAAGGCTAGGGATGTAGCTCAGTGGCACAGCACCTGCCTGGCAAGCGTGAGGTCCTGAGATTGATCTCTGGTACCAAAGGGTGGGGGGAGACAGTAGAAAATAATGCAGCAATAACAGCATAGAGTCAAATGATAGCTAAAAATTAATGGAGCTTAAGAATAAGAATAATGGAAGAAGTGGTGAAAGAAAGTAAAAAGAAGTAAAATTTGAAAAAGAGAAAAGGAAGATGAGAAAGGGAAGAGAAAAGTGATGTAAAAATCCTGTTAAAGAATTTTTAAAAGTTAGTAGAATTAAGTAAAAGTAATAGAAAAGGCAAAACAAGAAGAAAAAAACAAATGAAGAGTGTGAAAGGAAAAAAGAAACAACCAAAGAAAGAAATAAAAGTACAAAAATTTATCCATATGTTTGATTTCTTTCTGCGGTCTGTGGTATCAGAATCCACCAGATAGAGGTGGGAGGCATTGAATGACAACTAGGGCCTATTTTGTCTCCTCCCAGAAGGCCCCATCTCCAGAAGGTTTCACTACCTCCCAACACCACCACCCTCGGCACCAAGCCTGTAACAGACATACAGACCTTTGGCAGACTCTTACATAAACCATATAATTTCAATCCAGACCCTCAAAGGTGCAAATTGTGTATTGTACAGTGCAAAGTGCATTAACTCCATCTCCAAGTGTCCCCAAAGTCTTTAACTGTTCATCATTGTTTAAAAGTCCACCTTTTCCAAGATTCAAGGCACACTCAACTGTGAGTCCCTATAAAACTCAAAATGAAAGTTACATTATCTCCAAAGTACAGTGGTGGGAGCAATACAGGGTAAACACTCTTATTCCAAAAAGGAGGAATAAGAAAAATATAAAGAAGAATAAAATCCAGCAGGACAAACATTAAATCCTAAATCTCCACCTCTGGCATCTGTTGCATAGTGTGGCAGAATGTGGGTTTGGAAGGGCTTCTGTAGCGTCTTCCTCCAGCCTTGCTAGAGGCCTTAGCCCTTATAGCCGCTCTGTTGGGTGGGCTTTGCATGCTGCTTGCAGCTTTCCTGCGTGAGCACTGCACATTTGCTGGCCTCTTTCCCTTCCTTGAGTCTCCACTGCAACTTTATTCCCACATCTCCATTACACGTGGCCCTGCTGGGGGCTACCTCCAGGAACCCTGGCCCCATAGTACATTGCCAGGCCATTGGAGTTTTCCTTTAAAATCTGGTGGAAGCTGCCATGATCCCATAACTCCTACACTCTGCATGCCTGCAGAAGGCAGTACATGGACGATGCTAAGGTTTGCTGCCAGTGTGAGCTGTACCTGGGCCCACTTGAATCATGCCTGCAGCACCCCCACACACACGAGAGAGCGACTTCAGTGTGTTTTGTAAGGATCCAGTTGAAAACCAGAGGCTCTTCCCAGGTTATTTGCTGGATGAAAGTGAGGAACATTATAGTAAAAAGATTGCAGTATTAGCCCCTGAACACACTGAACAAAACTATCTTCACTAATAGTGTCACAACATTAAGTTCATTCTGATGCACTGTAGTGTGAAGTAGCATCATCTAGGATTCTTACCAAACTCAGGTCTCAAACCTGAATATATTCTAACCTCCAGACGTAACTTCCAGGTCATAGGCAGTGCAGAGGATAAATAAGTTAACCCAATGTCAGACATCCTAAGAACAAGTGTCTCGGTTTGTCTCTTAAATCAGCATCATTGACAAAAAGAAGCAAGAAGGGCATACTTCTGGGTGGAGAGCCTGAGGGGATGATGTATTGATAGTCCTTAACTGAACCCTGATTTTTTTTTTTTTTTTTGGTACTGGGGATTGAACTCGGGTCTTTGTGCTTGCAAGCCAGGCCACCAAACCGCTGAGCTAAATAAATAAATCCCCAGCCTGAACCCTGATTTGAAAAATCAGATGTAAAAAGACAATGATAAGAGTCCCTAATCTGCTTCTTAAATAGTAGTAGTCCTTCCTTTTGGCTCTGTAATTTATCCTAATTCTTTAGAATGAATTTTCCCTATTTTCAGGTAACCTTATTTACTGGAAGCCAAGGCATCTTAAGTGCTGGGTATATAACAAAGAATAGAGCAAAGAACCCACCTCAGTGTGCGTACATTTTTATCAGGAGGAAACAGCACAATTAAAGTAAATACACACTAAATAGTGTTGACTCTTACGGTGAAAAATTAAACAGAGCAGGTGGCCTAGAGTGGGAGAATGGTTGGGTACATGTGTGCTATCACAAAGGCACCTCCTAAGGTAACATTTGAGCAACATAAGGGAACAAGCAATGGAAATATTGGGCAAGGGTGGTCCAAGCCAAGGGAAGAGTGAACACAAAGACCACAAGGCTGGAGCCTTCCTTAAAACAGAAATCGCGCAGGGTTCTGTAGTGAAGAGTTTAGCTTATTATGAGTGGACTTAGGGCAGAAGAGTGGCTTGTGTTTTAAAAGCACCACTGCTTGCTATGTATTGTACAGTATTTGGATTGTACTGAAGAGTGGTTAAGAGCAGTGTTTTAAGACCAGGTGAGATCAAAAGGCAGTAATCAGAATTGGTCAGATCCTGGATAAGTTTTAATGATGGGTTAGATGGAAAGGGTAGAAAAAGAATCAAATATTAAGGAGGATTCCAAGATTTTTCAGCTTAAATGGTTGGAGGATGGAATTGCCATTTAGTGAAATAAGGAAGCCTCCCTAGGAAGTGGGGTGGGATTTGGTTGTTTCTTCACCTTGTTTGAACAATGTACTTTGTAAAGGTTAAGCTTGAGGAATTATTTAAAAGTAAGTAAGATGGGATTTAGTTTTGAAGTACTAAGTTTGAGGTGCATATACGGACATTCAAGTGCAGATGTATATTGCTTCACTTTGAGTTATTCTAAAGTATTTTTCTGAACTCCTATATAGTTCTTGCCAGGGACTGTAATGTTGATTATGCACAAAGCAGGCTGTAAGTAATGCAGGCTGTGAATAGTTAACCCCACAATTGCCTTGTTTTGAGAAACGAGTCTGGTCAAGCCTTTGCCAAAGTCAGAGTAACTCGCATCCAAATTCCATTCCCACAACTAAAACGTTCTTACTAGAGGGACAGTGTTCTAAGTACAGCCATATATTTTGTCTATCTGGTTCCTAATTCAAGAATGCTTTTTGCCCCTCACAAGCCTTGCTTACATTAATTTCCATAGAAACTACACCTGCCCATCTTCGCACAGAGTTCACCTTTACCCCAGTTGATTACTAATGAAAATCAGTGGCTTGGACTAGTCAGCACCTTTGTTGGTTACAACAGCATTGGTCATCCTGGCACCCTCTTTCTCTCCTAGTTCTGTCTTAGTTTTTTTTCTCTCAGGCCTGTGTCGTAAACTGGGCAGGAGACTGGAACCTAACTGCAGGGGTCTCCAGTAGTTCTGATTCCTATAACCTAAGTCTTAAATACTCAAGATTTTGCTTCCATCTTCTGCTCTCTAAAAACCTAAAATGAATGACCCAAAAAGTGTATATGCTTTAGGGCCGGGGATTTAGCTCAGTGGTTCTGCCGCCTGCCTCGCAAGTGCAAGGTTCCAAGTTTGAACTTCGGTACCAAAAAATTATATGCTTTGGAGCACCATAGGTACATCAGAGGAGGTTGGGGCAAGGGAAACTTTTAAAAGAAAAAAGGGACACGTCCATGTAGATTGTTTTGAAACAAAGACCATTGATTAATGGGGCTTGTTGCAGGAGTAGCATTTAACTCAGTGGGTAAAACAGCTGTTGATTGGGCACGTTTCCATTCACACGTGGCTCATCTACAATACTGTGGTTTCAAGGAATTCCTGAGGTGGTTCCTTCATGAGCACTTGTTGCGGGGGCTCCTCTTTCATGGACTCTGACTCTACTTTGCAAGGGTTTGACGTAAGTGACTTGGTGTTTGGTTTTGGCAACGTCCTTCCACATTCCTCCATAAACCCTTCTCTAATCTAGATCTATATTTCTAACTGACGTTAATTCCAGTAACAATTGACTATTTCATTTGAGTTTCAGAAGAATTAAAAAGTTATTTGTCAGTATTTTATAAGTAGACTAAGATGCAGATGGAACACAAATCTCTCTGTCCCTCATTTTAACAGTTGATTTCCTTTGGTCATCCCTGAATTAAACAAATTGAAAGGATGAGTGAACTGGAACAGTTGAGGCAGGAAGCAGAACAGCTGCGGAATCAGATCCAGGTGAGAACCTTTTCATTTCCAAATTTTAATGCTTTTATTTAGTAACAGCAGTGTATGGAATTTGTTTATTGGTTCATTGGTCTGCATATATTAAATGATTTATAAGGCTAAAATGGTCAACTTGTTTTTAACATGCCTCTAAAAGTCTTTCCAAAATCATTCCTAACAAGTACCAGTATAGACAAATGGTTTCTGTGTCCCTGAGAAGTTAATAATATATCTGCATCCCCAGCTGAAAGAGAAACATAATACTCTTCTTCCTCATACACCTAGAGTCATAGATTTTTGGTATAGTATAGCAAGGCAGATGTTACCACATATACTACGACAGCGTCAATCTCTAAAACATTAGATTGCTGCACCATTAAAATTACCCAAGCCAGGCATGGTGGAGCATTCATGTAATTCCAGCACTTGGGGGGCAGAGGCAGGAGGATTCCTGTGAGTTCCAGGCCAGCCTGTGCTACATAGTAAGTTCAAGGCTAGTTTGGAATACATAGGAAGACGATGTCTCAAAAAAAAAAAAAAAAAAGGAAAGAAAGAAAGGCTGTAGCTATTTAGCTTGCTTGTTTGCTTGCTTTTGGTGGGTGTTTTGTTTTGTTTTAATTTGAGACAGGGTCTTATGATATAGTTCAGGCCAGCCTTGAACTTACTTTGTAGCCCAGGCTGGTTTCAAACATGTTTCAATTCTCATGCCTCAGCTTCCTGAGTGCTGGAATTACAGGCATGCACCACCACACCTGGCAAATACTCTAGATTAAGATTCTCTAGAACTTCAGACCATAATAGGATGAGGAACAGTTGCCAAATGCAGCAGTGTAGCATCATGAGGCACAGCTGGGAAAGAAGGTGCCTGCAGCAGAAGGTGCATAGGAGGAGGGCACACTCTCA
This sequence comes from Fukomys damarensis, assembly GCF_012274545.1. NCBI lineage: Eukaryota > Metazoa > Chordata > Mammalia > Rodentia > Bathyergidae > Fukomys > Fukomys damarensis. Next base: position 39,658,302 of record NW_022900924.1, on the reverse strand, counting down.
AAGGGACAACTCCAGCAATTCCTTCTTAGAAACAATGGGACAGATGCTTGCCTGGACCTTGCTGGCACCAAGGGATGTCAAGGAAGGTAGAGCTAAGAATGACAGGATATAGATAAGGCCCTTGGTGAGCATGGTGGAGGAAAGAGTTAGTTGTGAGTCATCTGTTAACTGCCTGATTTCTTTTTGTGCAAAAAGGTAAAGGCTAGAACAGCTTACAGATAAAGAATTTTAGCAACAAAGCAGAAAGAGTCTCTGATAATTTGGGACATGGCCATGGCCTTGCCCCATATGACTCTTCTGCATTAGCTATTTCAAAAGAGCTTTGTGGATTTAAAAGTAAAGAATAAAATCTATGGGGCGGAGATTTAGCTCTGTGATTCCGCCTGCCGCCGCCTGCCTTGCAAGAGCAAGGACCCAAGTTCAATCCCTGGTACCAGAAAGAAAAAAAATAAAAGAATAAAATCTATACAGAGATATAACAAGAAAAAAAAGGAAGAAGAAAAACAAAGAATGGCTGAAAAACACCGGAAAAGTGTTGCTATGTGAGCATGGTGAGGTCATAATAAGGACGGTTGACAGGAGTTCAAGGAAGTTGATGACTTCATGGAGAATAATGTCTCTGAGTTAATACTGTACATGTCTGAACAAAGCTGTCAAAACAAAGGCATTTCTGTTGCTTGCAGTGATCAAAGACTTGACAAGCTGATCTCTGAATTAGATGTTATGGTTGAAAATCCCTTATCTGAAATGCTTGGGACCAGAAGTCTTTTGGATTTCATAATGCGGGAGGGGCTTTGGAATATTTGCATACACATAATGAGCTATCCTGAGGATGGGGCCCAGGTCTAAACATGAAATTTTTATTTCTTACACACCGTATACACATAGCCTGAAGGTAATTTTACATATTTTTAGTGTGCCTACATTTTGACTGTAACCTGTCACCTGAGGTCAGGTATAGAATTTTCCACTTGCAGTGTGATAATTGTACCCAAAAAGTTTCAGATTTTGGATTTTTAGACTAGAGAGGCTTAGCCTGTACTGCCACCACCGGAATGAATTCCTTAACATCTCTGCTTTGTGCTGTTTCTTACTTGAGATGCTGAACAGGAGCATCTGATGATTGACCAAATGTATGGTCATGTGTCCATCTCATTTAATCCTCCTAGCAACCCTGTGAAGTAGCTGGTGTTGCTTCATTTTATAGTTGAGGAAACCAAGGCTCAGTGAGATCAAATAACTTTCCAAGGTCACAGCAATATTAAGTAATAAATCCAGGATTCAGACCAGATATATTTTGACTCCAAATCCAGTGCTGAGGATGCACTGCCTCCAGGGTGTATTTCATACCCTTCTCTGCAGCCTGTCCTATAGCCATACCAGCTTGGGTGCCATTTTGCCATTCCCTGAACCATGCATTGCACTTTCTTACTTTGTTGTCTTTGATCAGAGAATTTCCTTTGCCTTGGAATTATATTGCCTGTGTTCTGATTTTGCTGTTTGGAATCCTTTTCACTGAGTCCTAATCGTCCTTTAAAAGCCTTACGAAAGTCGTCCTGTTGGATTTATTCTCTTCCTTTATAGGAAGGCAGCATGGCATGGTGCATTGTGTATGGATTTCTTTTATTACTTATGATCATAGGCAAGTTTCTTAACTTTCCCAATGCTCACTATGTTTGTTGTGAAGCAAGACTACCAGTGCCTACTTTATAGGTTTGCACAGAGGATTAAACATATAAAGGACTTAGATTAATACAAATGAGTGGCAGTTCATTATTTGTGAGCCACTTGAGACTTCTGTGACAGGGATAATCATAGTCTGCCTAGTATTTTATACTCCCTTGTGCACATTTGCTCTTGTATTTTATATTTGCTTGTAATTACATAGGAAATCATGTACCTTAACCATTTCCCAAGTTCAGTGTCATGGGCATAGGTGTTCACTGAATTATATCCTATGATTTCAAGTGATTTTGTGTATGTAAAATACCATACACTTTTCTCTTCACTTTAATCATGTCACACTGTATTTAAAGAATGTCCTTCTTTTCCTCCTCTCCTTTTCCCTCCTTTCCAGAAATATTACTATTTTTTTACCCAACTATAAGGTAGATACATGACTTAATAGAATGTATGCTATTGAATACAATAAATGACTCATTTTAAACTCAACACAAGTAGAGAAAACAGATTTAGTTTTCTTTTTTAGATGTTCATATAAGTAGTTTTATTGAAAAATTTAGAAAGGAACCCTTCTCCGTTGTTTGTGAGAGTGCAGATTGGTGCAACCACTATGGAAATCAATATGGAGATACCTCAAAGAGCTGGGACTAAAGGTTCCATTTGACCCAGCCATCCCTCTGCTGGGTATCTTGCCAAAAGAACTAAAAGAATCATATCACAGAGATATATGCGCACCTATGTTTATAGCGGCACAGTTTGTAATAGCTAAAACTTGGAAACAGCCCATCTGCCCATCAGTTAGAAACTGGATAAAGAAGATGTGGTTTTTCTATAAAATTGAATGTTACTCAGCCATAAAGAATGAGAAATTAGATTCATTCATAGGAAAATAGATGCATATTGAGGATGTACTCCTAAGTGAAATAAATAAGTCACACATGTGTAAATACTGAATAGTTTCTCTGGTGTGAAAAACTATAATAGTACATAAGATCCTAATGATATAATGGATAATGTGAAATAGGAAGAAAAGGGCTAAAGGTGTAGGGAAAGTGGGAAGGGTAGGGGAAAGGTAATAAAAGGAAAGAAAAAAAATAGAAAATGAAAAAATGGAAATGAAGTGTTTGTAAAGGGGGAGGGAGGAGAGGTGAAGAGAGGGCAGGAACAAGGGGAAAAAATGAGAACCAAGACCTGTCATGTAAAGGTACAAGATCCCAATGATGAATATAACTGTACTGTATAACTAAAATGTACCAATAAACTCAATGAGGGAAAAAAGGAAATGAAAAATTTAAATGTGACAAGTAAAAAAGCAGCTGTTTTCTTAGGGTATCAATAAAAAACGCAGTCATTGGTATACTGTCTGGGATACACCTCAGTAGCCACCACAGTTACTTTGGCAAACGTGGTTCCTTTAGCTTCTGCCACATCATGCAGAGTTAAAATTTTGTATTCTTGTGTAATTATTACTTCTTTGATTTAGAACAAGAAGTATGTCACTTTTTTTTCTTTTGCACAAATGTTAATATCAGATCTTACTTTTTGTTGTAGTGAACAATATGGAATTCTTTTATAGACAATTTTACAGTGAACAATAGTGTTCATAAGAATAAATTTTTAATATAAATGGATTATTTGAATAATGTAAAGGTGCTAAGACATTGGAGAACTCTTGTATTCCAACACAGTGTTTTACTTTTTTGGTACTGATTTTTACTGTAGCTCAATAATTTTCATTAGTTGTAAAACTGTATTATTAATGTTAATGTAAGCTCTATGGGGGCAGGCTGTTTATTTGTCCACTGATGTAAATAAGATGCCTAGAATGGTGCCTGACACATCATGTTCAACTGAATTTTTATCAGGTAACTGAATCAAGAAAGATGGCCTAAACAGTGGCCATTTTCATAAGGTTTGAAGTCGGAGAACTTTTTTTTTTTTTTTTTAAGAATTTAGTCTCTGGCCCCACCAGACTTGCACTCTCCTTTCTGGAAATTCTTTAAATTGTGAAAAAGTGGGCTAAATTATTCCTTGCCAGATGAGGTCTCTAAACCTGCAATTTGGCTAAGAGTGAGAGACTCGATCCCATTTTTCTACAACTGCTGTGAACACCCTTACACAGAAATGGTCTAATGTTTAAAGATGGTTCAGAGGACAGGCAGAAATACCATGCCTTCCATCCATTCTGTGCTGCAGGGCAACATTTAACTAACAAATATTGTGTGGCTTCTTTTTGCCTGAGAATGTACTAGGCACTCTAGGCAAAAAACAAAGTGAAAGATACCACTGTAACCTTTCAAGGGGGAAAATTAAGTCTAGCTTTTCCTATAAATTCTCTGTTACTAACTATTGAATTTGCTTTATACATTTTTGTTAGGGCTGAGGCTATAGCTCAGTAAGCACATGCTGAACCTGGATTCAATCCCCAGCAATTAAATAATGTTTAGCTGCTTATTACATATATTGTTTTTCTGCCTCTTATTTTGTTACATTGGTTTCTGCTTTGTTCTCTTCCCTTCAATTTGTATGAAAATTTAAGGTCTTTTTGAAAGGCTTCCTTTTAATGCGTAGGCCTAAACACCTGCTTATGTGTAGGAATTTGTTATATAAAAATAGAGACGCTAGAGTAAATTGTTGCCTATTACATAAAAAAAGTATTTTCCAAAACTTTAGGAGAGAGAAGAGCTTAGATCTTCTAAGGAAGTAGAATTCCAGGGGTCAGTATAAAACACAAGTTGTATACAGGGACTAAAAGGAAATTAAATTAGACAGGGAGGCAGTAATAACATTTTGATTCTCTTTTTAAAAAATATTATTTTCCTGTGTCTAAGGATATAACTCAGTAGAAGAGTGGGTGCTTAACATACGAAAGGCCCTGGGTTTGATAAGCAATACTAAACAAAGAATCCTCAGATAATTGTTTGCATATGGAATCTAAAATACTTCCTTTCTAATGTCAATAATTACAATTGTGTGTATACAGTGTTATTTATAAAGCATTTTAAAGAATTATTTTGTGTTTTTTTTTTTAAGTAACAGCGATTGAACTCAGAGTCTTGGACTTGCTAAACAAGTGCTCTACCATTGAGTGGTATATCTCCAGCCCTTTTTAGTTTAGCCTGAGATGGGATCTCACTAAGTTGCCTAGGCTGGCTTTGAACTTGTGATCTTCCTGTCTTAACTGCCCAAGTAGCTGGAATTACAGACATGTAACATGAGGCCTGGCTTTATCTAGTATTTGGAAAGGACCTGGAGTATATTACAGTATAAGTAGCCTTCTTATCTCAACTTTTAGATGCTAGAACAAATAGGAACTTAAAATTCTTGCTTTCTGCTGAAACTTGGTAATAAATATATCTCTGAGTACTGTAGGCTTATTAAATCAATTAGATGATTTAAAATTAGGGGGTACACCTTTTAAGAAATCTTTTAATTATAAACCAAAAATATATTTGTATAATAAGATCTGAGGTTCCACAATTAAGTCCATATTGGCTATGGTCTGTTGATTTTTCAATAAGGACAACAAGACTATTTAAAAGGAAAAGAATAGATTTTTCAATAAATAGTACTGGGACAACTACATATTCATATGCAGAAGAAAGTTGGACTTCCTATTTCACACCACATACAAAAATTAACTAAAAATGTGACCTAAATGTAATGTAAAATTCTTGGAAATAAACATAGTTACTATAAATCTTCTATTCTTTAGTTAGTATTCAACAGTTAAATATGACAACAAAAGTACAAACCACAAAAGAGAAAAACAAATCCATCAAAATCACACACTTGGACGGAAGTGATAATGCATATCTATAATGCCAGCTACTCAGGAGGACAAGATGGGGAGTTCTTCACTTCAAGGCTAGCTTAGCCAACATGGCAGCACCTTATCTCAAAACAATTTTTTAAATAAATACTTTGTGTCAAAGGATACTTTGATATCAAAGGATACTTTGTATCAAGAAAAAAAGTCAGCTGACAGAATGGGAGAAAATTTGTTATAAGGGTCTAGTATCCAAAATATATAAAGAACTCCTACAACTGCACAATAAAAACACAACCCAGGCCAGGGATTTAGCACAGTGGTTCTGCTGCCTGCCTTGAAAGCACAAGGAGCTGAATTCGATCCCCGGTACCAAAAAAAAAGACAACCCAATTTAAAGCTGACAAAACTTTGAACAGACATTTTCCAAAATAGATTATATATAATATCTATAAAATGTGTAATTTCTATGTAGCAGTGAAGGCATGTAAAGATGCTTACCACCATTAATCATTAGAGAAATAAAAATGAAAACCACAGTGAGATAACCATTTCACACCTGCTAAGATGGCTATTTTTTAAAATAGACAATAAAAAGTGTTGATACGGATATGAAGAAATTGAGAAATTGAAGCCCTAATACATTGTGGTGGGAATGGGAAATGGTTACAGCTGCTATTAAAAAAGCAGTCGACAGCGTTACTGTGTCACCCTCTTCAGTAATACCCCAACAAATTAAAAACGTAAGTACGCGTGAAAACCTATATATTAATGTTCATAACATCATTACTTGTAATAGCCAAAAGATGGAAGCCTGTGCCCACCACTTTTGATTAATAGATGAACGAAGTATGGTATGTGCCTACAATGGAATACTCTTCAGCCATGGGGAATGAGGTACTAGTTAATGTTATAACATGGCTACATCCTGAACATAATGCTAGGTGAAGGAGGCTAGATACATAGGTTGCGTATTGTATGATTCCATTTATACGAAATGCCCAAGAGTAGGCAAATCTACAGAAAAAGAAAATAAATTAGTGATTGATTTGGAATGGTAGGAAAAGGAATCAGGATGATAGGCTGCCTTTGTAGATGATGGAAATGTTTTAGAATTGGATAGTGGTGATGGTTGAAAAAAAAATGTGAATATACTAAAGATCAATGAATTATATACTTAAAATCATTGAAGTGTTTAGTTTTAAGTTATGTGAATTTTATTTTTTTTTAAATTTTACAGTCATAATGGTGTACACCTGTCATTCTAGCCCTTGGGAGGCTGGGGCAGGAGGATTGCAGCAAGTTCAAGGTCAGCCTAGGGTACATAGTGAGTTCAAAGCCAGTCTGAATTACATAGTGAAACCATGTCTCAAAAAAAGTATCATTTTAGTCATATGTAATAATCCTCTTGCTTTATTTCAGGATGCTAGGAAAGCATGTAATGATGCAACACTTGTTCAGGTAAAGTTTTTTTCCCTTAATTCATTTTATTTTTTATTTTATTTTAATTTTCTTTGGTACCGGAGATCGAACTCGGGTCCTTGTGCTTGTGAAGCAGGCGCTGGAACCACTGAGCTAAATCCCCAACCCTTAATTCATTTTAATTACATGAAATAAATTGACACTGATACAGATGACATTCAGATTATTTTATTGGTACTAAATTGAAAAAATCAAATGAAATCTCTATGTAAAATACCTTGTAATTTAAAAAAAAACTTTGTAATTTGTCATGTACTGTACAGTACATGTGTTTTTAAAATACACTGTTAAGCCAGGTGCAGTGGCACCCACTGTGATCGCAGTACTCAGAAGGCTCAGAAGAGAACCTCAGCAAGTTCAAGGCCAACCTTGGCTAGTGAGTTTGAGGACAGCCTGAACTACATAGTGAGAACCTGTCACAAAAAAAAAAAA
>NW_022900924.1:39607529-39650561 GCF_012274545.1 Fukomys damarensis | reverse complement strand
AAAAAAAAAAAAAAAAAAAAAAAAATGCTGGGCATGGTGGCGCATGTCTGTAATCCCAGCACTTGGGAGGCTGAGGCAGGAGGATCTCTGTGAGTTTGAGAACAGCCTGGGCTACATAGTAAGTTCCAGTTCAGTCTCAACTACATAGTGAGACCCTATCTCAATCCCCCCATATATATGTACATATATGTGTATGTGTATATACAAACACACTCTTAAAATAGAACCCTGTTGAAAAAAATAAATGCTATAAAAATATGTAGATTCATCTAGATTGTACTGTTTTAAGGAGTTTTTATTCCCTTTGGTATATCACAATTAGTTTTTCTTATAGCAACTCATAGGAAGATTTGTTAAATTAATATTGATCACTTTAAGGACATTTTATGTGCTATATGCATATGAAGCAGGTTTTCTTATACAAGGAATGTGTAAATGTTCTTTGATCATGTACTACTAGATTTTTCTTTGTGGCTTTTTACTTTTTCTTAATTGACACATAATGGTACAATGTGATAATTTTATATATATCTCTTGTGCGAAGATCAAATCAGGGTAATTAGCTTTTCCCTCTCATTTCTTTTTGTTGGGAAGCTTTGAACTTGTGTCAATTTTTTATAAAATAAAATAGGTTATTGTAAACCATGGTTACCCTACTGTGCCACAGAATCTGTTTATCTTCTGTAACTCTACTGTGGGACCCATTGCCCAGTCTCCCTCTGTCCCGTCTACCCAATCTAGCCTCTAGTATGGTTGGTTTCTAAAGAGGTATATCTACTCTTTTTAGTTAATAGTCTGACAAAATATTCTTACCTATGATAGCATGTAGGCTTATTTTAAATAATCAGTTTTTCACGAGCAATATTTTGATGCCATGATTCTGTGGAATTATATATTAATTATATTATCTTACTATAAATTTTATGGCTTTTTTACTTACCAGTTGTTTCTAGTTGAAATAATCTCATGAACTATATTGAAGGTAAAGAATAATTTTTTTGTTGCCTTACAAAGATCACATCAAATATGGACTCTGTGGGTCGAATACAGATGCGAACAAGACGTACGCTGAGGGGCCACCTCGCCAAAATCTATGCTATGCACTGGGGATATGACTCAAGGTTTGTGCCTCTCATTTTCAAACTGTCAGAAGAATTATTTTTTCTTAAGAATCACTATTTGTTCTTTTTCTTTACAAACTATACTAAGTGCTTGTAGAAAACGCATCCAGGCTTTCACTGAGAATACTGAAACTCTTTGAAGTTGGGGGGGGGTCTCTCTGCATCAAACTGGGGATCGTGCTTGCTAGGCAAGGGCTTTTTTGCTGTTCTACACCCCCACCCCTGAAAGTTAAAAACTTTTACCTCAAAAAAATCCTTTATCAAATGATCTGAAAAGCAGTTTAGGAGAGGATTTCATTTCTTTGCAGTGGATATTATGCTTTTTAATATACCCACAGCAGTTGAAATATTAGTAACCTTGAAACTTCAATTAATATAAAAATACTCATTGAACATCTTCTCTGTGCAAGTTAGTGAATATTGCTGTTTCTTTCCTAAATTCACAAAGGTTGGATTACATGAAACTTTACCTCCAACACAACTTATAAATGCAAGTTCCTGATGTGTGGTGTCAGCCTCCACAAGTGCACAAGCACTCATCTGGCTCATACCCAGCTTGCAGTTTAAATGGTTCGGTCACCACTATTCACTTTGTCCCTAGGGTGGCGGTACAGCCTGTGTTTTTCCCAGTGTTTGGCAATAGCAGGTCTGCCTGCTCTCACAGTGGCTGACTTGTTCCTTTAATTTGCTTAATCTTCCCCCCCCATTAATTTTATTGGTACATATAAAGCAAATAACACAGTTACATTTGTTATTGGAATCTTGTACTTTTACATGATATGTCTTGGTTCTTGTTTTTCCCCATACCCCCGCCCTCCCTTCACCCACTTCACCCAATTTGGTTAATCTTTTTGAATACTACTAGTCAATGAAATACTACTAGTGTTACAGATTGCACTTGTTTTTACCAAAAGGAAAAGCTAATGGTGGAATATGGGATGCAGTCTAAGGAAAAGCAAAAAAAAAAAACCTTCAGTACCTCTGGAAGAAAAATAGTCCCACATGTTTTATCATCTGCTTCTAGGCAACACTAAGATTTTAAAGAGGAAGCCTGCCTTCTTAATGTTCTCTGATATAAATGGGATAGGTGAATATATGAATATAGAGCATGTACCTCTTAGAAGATAGATAAAATTATACAATTGATGACATAAAGCTAGGGCAAAGTTACATTTTTCTTAAAATTTTTTAAGATAAAGATAATTTGTCTTGTTGACACAGCAAATCCAACCACTTGAAACAATGTCGGTTCTTTGCTTTGCTCTCAAAAATGTTCTCAAAAACAAGAATCACCCAGGAACCTATTTCACATTGTCTGATTATCAGCTCCTTCCTTACTAATCTCATGTACTGATAATGCCAGTTGAATTTTGAAAAATTGTTCTTAGATTTTATCCCGTATTCCACCATTATCTTTTCCTTTTGGTAAAAACAAGTGAAATCTATAACACAAATAACCTATGTTGTTGTTTATCTTTAGGGAAGGGAACTGAGAGGCTGGGGAGTAGGGCATAACAAGGTCTGTTTTTTGGTTTTTGTTTTTTTTTTTTTTTTTAAGCTGTAGATCCTTTTGTATTTTTTGAATTTTATGTCATCGTAAAAAACAAAATTCCAGGAAGATTTCATTGACTAGTATTATTTACTTAAGGATTCATACTCCTTAGCCTAGTAAACAGAACTTTCTGCAGTTTGATCTGTCTGATTTTCTCAGCATATTCCTCCGGTTTCTCTCGAACTCTACACAACTGAAAGATTCACAATTCCTGGAACACCCACTTATCATCGGTCATACGTACTCTCCTTCGAGAATACAGACTTCTCCATCTTTAGCTCTCCAAAATGCATTTTTCAAGATGCATTTTTTAATTAATTCAACTCAGTTATTCATTCCTCTTTTACTCTCCCACAGTATTTCTTTTATACGAGTCTTTTGGCAATTTCAATTTGATTTATTATAAGGATCCTTGAATGTCTCTGCTCCACTAGATGGTAGAGGCCTTGTGAGCAAGAGATGTGCCTTGTATACTTGTCACACTGCGCAGCAGCCAGAGGCTCTCAGCTGAAGTATGACTGTAGGCCTCTGTGTTCTCTGTTGTCATTAGGTAGATTGTATACAGTAAACCAGTCAGCTAAGATCTACGAAAGCCTTGAATAACAGCTGCAATGTTGTCACCATGGAGAAATTGAGACATAACCAAAGACATGTTCAGGGAGTTGCTAAGTTTATGCTCAAAATTTATGGTACACAGTGTATATTTTTTAAAATATTAGAATATTTTTAGTATCCAGTTTCTATTAGAAAAACTGTATTTTTATTTTCTAAACTTTCTTGCACTAATGTCATATATAACTAACTTAAACTCTTTTTCTTGGAAGTTGTTATCAAATTTTTTTTGTGTTTGTTTCTCCAGGCTCCTAGTCAGTGCTTCCCAAGATGGAAAATTAATTATTTGGGATAGCTATACAACAAATAAGGTAGAATTTTTCAATCATTCTTTTAAATAATCTTGTATTTGGTTTGCTGTCAACCATTTCTGTTTTTTATTCTTGTTTCAAACTTTAATTGCCTTCTGAGATAAACCTATTTTTTTTTTATCTAGAGTGTCTCTTTAGTATATATATATATCCCTTTTTTATTCCCAAGGATGAAGTACATTAATATTATTTTTACTTGAATCTTATATTCCATTTTTGGATTCTAAATGTGCCATTTTTATGCATAAATGAATTTTTCAAAATTCCTATTTCCTGCTATGAAATGACCCTGGTGTTCATTTCTAATTGTGGAAGAGCTAAATGGTTAGCATGAGGCCCTTCCCTGGCCCCCTCCAGGCACTGATCTGTGCTTCTGGACTGCTTAGAAGATAGGATGTAGGCAAAGTATAGCTTGTTTGTATTGTTTGGTAGTGGAAGATTGGATTCTCTTAATGCATCCACTGCAAGGAATTACTGATTTAAAGTTGTTGAGTGGCAGTGGAAAAACTATGAATATTCTTTCACAAATCACATACCTTTATGATCTCTGTATACATCGCACTTTTTTTTTTGGTACTGAGGATTGAACTCAGGATCTTGCATTTGTCAGGCAGATATGGTGCCACTGAGCTAAATCCCCAGTCCACATAGCAATATTTTAGTAAGCATTTGAAAATAGTATTTCATAAAATGATAACTTCAGCCTGACTTTTTTCTTTCAGCTGTACTGGGATCAAACCCAGTGCCAGGGGTATGTTGGGGAAGTGCTCTATTACTGAACCAGCCCGCAGTCTGATTGAGAGTTTAAAGCTAGCTAAGACAATAACAGCTTTTCTATGTTAAATGGCACCAAGCATGTCTCCTTCAACTACATTTTCCTAAAACAAAACCAAAAAGTACACTTTAAAAATGTTACTGTAGGTTAAGAGCACAGCAGCGTTTATGCAGTGTGTTGGTATCTTGCACAGACCACTTAGACTTAACATACCTACACACTTCAGTCTTTCCATACAACCTGCAGATTATTGGGGTTGGATAAAAAGGCACCAGTCAAATGTGACTGAAACAATGCAAAACCCTCTCACTATTGTTTGAATTTGATTCCAGAACACCCATTACTAAAATAATGCTAGTGTTACCTCTTTTTTTTTTTTTTTTTTTTTTTTTTTTTTTGTGGTGCCGGGGATTGAACTCGGGTCCTTGCACTTGCAAGGCAGTCAGTGGAACCACTGAGCTAAATCCCTGGCCCTAGTGTTACCTCTTAATGGAGGAACCATTTGAATTGACCCTGATATTTGTTAATTATTTCCCTTTTTATTGTTTAGCATTATGCTGGAAGAAGTTCCTCTTTTGAGCACTGCTATAAAAAGAATTTTACTATAACCTTTAACTTTTGTTTGTTTATTTGTTTTTTGAGAGAGGATCTCACTGTGTAGTCCAGGCTGGCCTTGAACTCATGGCAACCCTCCTGCCTCAGGTACTCAGCCTCCCAAGTGCTGGGTTTACAGGTGTGCACCACCATGCCTGGCTCAAATCTTTAATATTTTACACTTAAATTTTCAAATGGCTGTATTAGCATTTGTCTTACTTTTATCATTGCTGAGACAAAATACCTGACACCCAAAGGAGGAAAGGTTTATTATAGCTCACAGTTTGTAGTTCATAGTTGGCTGGCTCTAAGGTAGGGTGGCGTGGCAGAGGGAGGTTGTAGAGGAGAAACAATTCATGGCAGGCAAAGGTAACAAAATGCCAAAGAAGCAGCAAGTGACAAGCAGCAGCCCTCTTCCTGCCCATTATGTCTTATCCAGGCTACCTACCATTAAGGCAGGTAGCACTTACACACAGCATGGGTCAGCCTAACCCTAGCATTGCACTATGAATCAATTCCAGCTTCACACCCTTGATCCCAGCATCACATACTCTAGCCACCTCCAAGCCCCACCTGTGATCACGTGAGGCTGGGGGGCCATCTAGACTCAAGCTATAATAGCATTGAAACATCTTTGTGTCATTGCTTCTATTCAAGGAATCATTTCCAAAAAGAGCACTTCACTTCTTCTAATGACTTGATAATACAGAAAATATTAAAAAGCATTTTTATGTGCATTGGTATTTTGATTTTCATTGTTTACTTTGTCAGGCCATTATACTTTTCCTTTGACTTTTCTTAGATATACTTAATTTTTAGCAATATTTATTACAGATGTTTAGAAGAAAAATTTGAAAAAGAAATAACTTTATAAACAATTCACAGATGCATGCTATTCCCCTGCGGTCCTCCTGGGTGATGACCTGTGCATATGCTCCTTCTGGTAACTATGTTGCTTGTGGCGGCTTGGACAACATCTGCTCTATATATAACTTGAAGACTAGAGAGGGGAACGTGAGGGTGAGCCGGGAGTTGCCTGGTCATACGGGTGAGTCTCAAGAAGTACCATTCTTCCCTGCTTAGCCTTACTTGATCCCTAGAATGTGCTAATTGAGGGTTTGTGTCTAATCGTGCTCAGTTGGCTAATGGATGAGTGGTAATAAAAAAGCAGAAATTACCATGAATTAGGAAAACACTAACTTGTAAATACTGACCATAATTTTGGTGGCTCCTCCCTAGGTAACTTAGATGACAGATGTCTTGGTCACTCTGACACTATCAGAGTACCTAGTGTTGTTGACAGATTAAGTGCCTCATAAGTGTTGACAAAATTTAGTTGCAGACAGCATAGAGTTAGAATAATTTAAATCAGAACTATAGATCTTGTAAACTCTTGTCCAGATCTGTTTTTACAAATAATATAGTAATTGAGTTATTTGATCAATGATAACCTAAAATTTGCTACTCTCTATGCTGTAGGCTATTTGTCCTGCTGTCGATTTTTAGATGACAGCCAAATTGTTACAAGTTCAGGAGATACAACCTGGTAAGTTTATTCAGAAGACAATTGCCTTGGGGTTGAGGATGTCAGTAGGTACTACGAGATAATGGTCATTAAGTATTTTTGCTTGCTTTTAATTTATAGTGCTTTGTGGGACATTGAAACCGCCCAGCAAACCACCACATTCACTGGGCATTCTGGAGATGTGATGAGTCTCTCTCTTAGTCCTGACATGCGGACTTTTGTTTCTGGTGCTTGTGACGCCTCTTCCAAGCTATGGGACATTCGAGATGGGATGTGCAGACAGTCCTTCACAGGCCATGTCTCCGACATTAATGCTGTCAGTGTAAGTAAATGGCATTTTAAAGAAAATTCATTCTGTATGTAAAGTTTGACTGGGAATCAGACTAAGGACCTTGCGCTTGTGAGGCAGGCGGCGGAACCACTGAGCTAAATCCCTAGCCAAAAAGTGTTGAATTTTTTTTGCATGATTTTAACAGAATTTATTTCAAGGACCCTTACAGTATGTGCTCTATATAACATTGAATGCCTAAATAATAAGGGTTTGAGAAAAAGGTTTATTATGTAGCTCTCTGCCAGTGATGGTAAACCTTTTAAAGTTTTGAATGATTCCAACAGCCTACTGCAGCACATATGCCAAGGTTCGCCACCACTGCTAGAACTTTATTTATAAATGAAATACAGGGGCTGGGGATTTAGCTCAGCAGTTTGGTGGCCTGCCTCGCAAGCACAAGGACCTGAGCTCGATCCCCAGTACCACAAAAAAAATAAATAAATAAAATAAATAATATATGAAATACAGGTTTTATTTCCAAAATTGGCTGGATAGGTCAATCCTGGAGCAAATAGGCAGCTCGTGGATGTGCACAGCAGTATGTTTAGATGAGAAAAAAGTCTGAATCTGAAATTAGCTCAATCTAGGATCAGATATTAGTTCTGCCATTTAGCAGCTGTGTGAGACTAAGCTGCTGAACTTTCCTAGTCTCAGATTCCTCAGTTTTTAAAATGGATAAAACCACCTGCTTCAAAGAATGGTGTGGAGACTAAATGAAATTATGTGTTATATGCTTAGTAAATGGTATAAATTATTTGAGCTACTTCATATTTTAAAAACCCAGATAACTGCAAGTAAATTTTTCCAGATAAAAGTAGTATGTAAGAAGATGAATGATGTTTCTTAGTTGGGTAAAGTACACTTAAAAATAGTTAACATTGTGCTGGGCGTGGTGGCTCATGCTTATAATACTAGCACTTGGGAGGCTGAGGTAGGAGGAGCATTGAAAGTTCAAGGCCAGCCTGGGCCACACAGTGAGTTCAAGACCAACCTGAAGTAATGCTTATATGCTGTCTCATTAAATAAACAAACAAAAAGATACATACACACATATATATATATTTTTTTTTAACAGTGACATTTTTAATGACAAAATGATCCTTTTAGCAATAATGGAAATTCAAACTAAAGCACAGATATACAGGACAAACTTTCCTTACAAAATAAGAGAAAATGGTAAGATACCTTAGCTTGAGGAGGTGAGAGAAATTAGTCCTACTCTTAACAAAGGAGAAGAAGAAAAATAGTTGAAGACTCCAGCTTGAGTGGTTCAGTGAAGGGGACCAGACAGGCCACACACATAGGAGAAGGCCAGCTCTGAGGATTAGAGGTGGTGGCCTGGGGTCTATTGAGCACTGTCCCAGTCCTGGTTTCCAGCTCCAGAATCCTCTCAGCTTGAAGGGTGCTTCTGTTCCCCGGAAGTGTCTGTGTGTGGTGGGCTTGGCCATGGGGAGCTCCACTGTTCCTGGCATCCCTGTGATCACAGGGTGAGGAGAAAGGCACAGTTGGATTTCTCTGTAAACCTCTTATCTTGAGGTCCGTGGTCTTGAAGGGAGATGAAAGCATGTAAATTCAGGGATAAGCAACTTTGTTTTGACAACCTTTATTTTATTTATTTATTTTTTTGTACCGGGATCGAACTCAACCTTGCACTTGGTGAGGCCTGTGGTGGTGCCATTGAGCTAAATCCCTGGCCCTGTTTTGACAACTTTTAGATAAACATTCCCTAAATGATCCAAATACCCATATGTAGAGCTGAGAAAGGCTTTGACCAAAGACTTACAGTACCAAAGGATATAAAATGAAGGTCAAGCCTTATTCTGCCTTTAGTTATCTATTGGACATTTGTAGGCCCAAGTGAAGAGTCCTAGTTTTTAGGGGAAAAAAACTTTTTTTTTTTTTTTGAGACAGGGTCTCACTATATGTAGCTGAGACTGACCTGGAACTCACCATGTAGCCCAGGCTGGTCTTGAACTCACAGCAATCCTTCTGCCTCAGCCTCCCGAGTGTTGGGATTACAGGTGTGCACCACCACCAAACATTTTTAAGTCCATAACTGCCTTAGGAGACAAACACAAGTACACTTTTAATTAGTAAGGGGTTCAGGGCCCAGGATTCTGCCTGTCCCCCATCCCTGCAGTCTCTGTGTCATAACCGTGTTACAGTGATGTTTATCAAGCACATTGAGAAACTATAACTAGTTTAAAATACCTCAGGAAAAGTCTGGTGTGGTAGCACACACCTGTAGTCCTAGCACTCAGGGAGTCTGTGGCAGGAGCATCACTACAAATTTGAGGCTACACTGGGCTGCATAGTGGCTTAAAGGCCAACCTGAACTACATAGCAAGACCCACTCTCAAAAAAATCAAAAACCAAAACCAAAACATAGCAAAAATCTCAAAAATATTTTAGCAAACTAAATCCATCCAGGAGCCAAAGTAAAAACACACCATCATCAAGGAAGATTAGTTCTAGAAGTGTGAGGATTTACCATTAGGAAATCTGTTAATGAGGTTTACCACATCAGTTTATCAGTGTTTCAGATACTAAAAAGGCAGTACATAAAAAGCAAATATCCATTTCTTTTGTTTTAAAAAATGATGATTTTTAATCCAGGAGTGGTGGTGCATGCCTGTAGTCCCAGAATTCGAGAAGTTGGGGCAGG
The DNA here is from genome assembly GCF_012274545.1 of Fukomys damarensis. Lineage (NCBI taxonomy): Eukaryota > Metazoa > Chordata > Mammalia > Rodentia > Bathyergidae > Fukomys > Fukomys damarensis. Next base: position 39,641,075 of record NW_022900924.1, on the reverse strand, counting down.
AGGATCATTGCATGTTCTGTTCCAGCCTGGCCTACATACCATCAGTGAGTTCAGAACCAGCCTAAACTAGAATAGCAATATCCTGTCTCAAAAAGAAAAGTCAGTGTTACGCACAACTATGTAGAATCTATTTATGTCTGAAGTATTTCCCTTGAGTGTTTTATAATTTGTTTGAATATATTACAAACATGTATTTCCCCTAGTTCTGACAGCCATCTCAGACTCCCAGGCAATCAAAACCAGTTAATGGTACTGGTAAGGTAAATATCTATACTATGCCATCTCAACCAGGAAGATTTTGAATTTAACAGAGTGAGCTGTTAAGTGATTTTAGTAAGATAGGCATAAGTGGGGACCTCCCTGGGCAAAGTGGGATATATGGTCATCTCTTGAACAGAGTATTCAGAGTATTTGCTTACTACACCCCACACTAAAGAAAGATTTACTGAATTGGGTGTTTTGCTCTGTGTTGTAGGCTTTTCTGTTTTCTTCTGTAATAGAGAACAGGCTCCGTTTATGCTGCCCATAAAATGGGTGCAAATGGTGTAGTGTTGCATTTCCTGCAAAGGAGCACAGAGAGTATTTTGTTGGATGTTAAAATGGAAGAAAGTGGTCAGGAACACTCCAGTGGGCACTTCCGGTGGGGTGAAGTCTTTATGAAGAAGGACCTTCTCCAAGTTCACGGTCAACCAGGATGATAGATGATGGCATGCTTGGTGGGTAGAAGGAAAAAATCATGGCAGCGACTTACTTCATAAGCCTTCTGGGAATTTGAAAAGGAAAAGCATTTCCTCATTGGGTATGGAAGAATCATCTCCACTGGGAGCCAGGCTTTAACCATCTTAAAGCGCATTAAAAAGTATTTGTATTTCCAAGAGCCTGTTAACACATCGCCTGCCCACAGTAGCACCCTGACTGTAGAACTTTTATCTATTTATTTATTTTGGTACTGGGAATTGAACTGGGGACTTTGTGCTTGTGAGGCAGGCAGGGGCACCATTGAGCTAAATCCCCAGCCCTTGTAGAACTTCTTAATGAGATACAATGGAGGCATTCTCCTTACAGAGAATAACAGTACAGTAATACCAATTGTCACCTTATTTATTTAGTTTGTTTGAGACATGGTCTCACTGTGTGATTCAGGCTGGCTAAAATTACTAGTGATCCTCCTGCATCAGCCTCTTGAGTTCGGGGATTATAGGTGTTAACCACCATGAGCAACATAACTATGTAAATCCATCTGAAACCATCAGTCTGTATAATTAGATCCAAAATTGACATAACAGTTACATTAGAATGTAGAAAAAAATTATTTTAAATTCCGTGTTCAGTGGGCTGGGAATTTAGCTCAGTGGTTCCATTGCCTGCCTCACAAGCGGAAGGTCCCGAGTTCAGTCCCCGGTACCCCCCCAAAATTATATGCTGTTATCTAGAAATCACAAGCAAAAGTTCAGTGTATTTTCTGGATTTGTTAGAGTATAGGAAGAAAATCCTATTACAAGTAGCAACAATAATTATAAATGTATCAAAAGTTGTTTATATCTTTATGAAGAAAATCACAAAAGTTTACAGGTGAAGAATACTTAGGTTCTTTTTGTTTTTTGAGATGGGATCTTGCTAATATAGTCCAGACTAGCCTCAAAGTCATGATCCTCTGTCTTTTCTGAGATGACAGCATGTGCTACCACCTACATGGCAATATTTAGTTTTAACAAGTGGAAATACATTTCACTGACTGACTATCCTCCAAACTTATTTTAAAACTCTAGGGCTGGGTGGGGGGGTGGCTCAGTGTGGAGTGTTTGCCAACATGTGTGAGGCCCTGAATTCAATTCCCAGCACAGAGAACTGAAAAAAGAAAAATACTGGGTTTGGAAAGCCGAGGCAGGAGGATAAAGTTCAAAGATAGTTTGGGTAGCACAGCAAGGCCCTGTCTCAAAATGAAAAAAAATATTTTGTAAAAATCATCAGTGCCCTGCAGTCACTCACACGGTAAGCAGAGTTGGAATTCTGTTAAAAAGCCTCACACCAGAGTTTAGTAACACCATGTAAGCCTAAGTGTTTTGTGGGCATCTGTGCAATATGTCTTTGCTGCTTTTCTTCGCAGTTTTTCCCAAATGGATATGCCTTTGCCACTGGCTCCGATGATGCTACTTGCCGGCTCTTTGACCTTCGTGCAGACCAAGAGTTGTTACTGTATTCTCATGACAACATAATCTGTGGGATCACTTCAGTAGCTTTCTCAAAAAGTGGGCGTCTCCTGCTAGCTGGTTATGATGATTTCAATTGCAATGTGTGGGACACGCTGAAAGGAGATCGTGCAGGTTAGTAAGTCTGCACGCACTTCTGATTGGCGGGAGCAAGGGTGTTCTGTGGGTCATTTTCTGGGTTCCGTGGACATCCAGGCACTGTGGAAAATGGTTAACCTGGAGGTGCTTATGAGGGTTCCTGTCCTTACCCTTTCAGCGCAGTTACAATCCTTGGTGTGTATTTTTATTTTTGTTTTCTGAAGAGTGAGTAAATTCCAGTAAATTTGGGTATAAAGATAAATGAGTACTACTCAGTATGGTCCTTTTGTAAATCATGCTTTTCTTACAACCATATAGGGAATGTTGTAGCTGCTGTGGGTTGCTTTTCTTCAGAACAGATCTTGGAAGGGACAGGACACAGATCTGTTGTCTTCCCTCAGCCTCATCCTTAGTTCTCCCCTGCAGCTTCCAAAGTATTACGGTAGTGTGGGTGGGGGATAAAATAAGAAAAAAAAAAAATATATATATATATATAAAATTAGAATACACATAACTGAAATAAGAAAAAATATATATATAAAATTAGAATACACATAACTGAGGACTGTGTTTACAGAGTGATTTTTAATTTTTTAAAAATCAAACTTAAAAAACTGTATTTAAGGAATCAAATGGTTTTATATACTTTGTTACCTTTAAAGATGTATAAATATTAGTATGTTTGCAGCACATAAGGATTACATTCATTGCTGGGCCTTAGTACAAGTACATACATATGGTAATTCTTTTTACTACCCCTTCTCCTCCCTCCATTTCCTGGTCCCCTTCCCATCTGAGAACGATCTGTCTTCCTTGTTTCCTATTATCTTTTATTTTGCTCCAGTTTCTCCTATGAGAAACCATACAATATTTAAGCTTGTGTGCCTGATATACTTCATTTAACACTGTGGTATGGAGGGGCATCCACTTTCCTACACGACTCATTTATCCTCCTTTATAGTAGAGTAATACTCCACTGTGTGTGAATACCTCATTTTCTTTATCCATTCATCTGATAGACAGACATATGGACAGATATAGCTGTTTTGAGTTGAGTTGTGCTGCTATAAACATGGATATGCATATATGTAATATGATGTCTTTAACTCTTTCAGGAAGGCACCTAGAAGGGGAATAGCTGGGTCATATGTAAAAAAAATGTATTTTTTTGTTCTTGAGGAATCTCCATACTGATTTTCATTTGTTACCTTTGACCCCATCCGTATTTTCTACTTCTCAAAGTAGCATTTTTTTTTTCGGTACCGGAGATTGAACTCGGGTTCTTGTGCTTGCAAAGCAGGCCACCGAACCGCTGAGCTAAATCCCTGGCCCTCAAAGTAGCAATTTTAATCTTTTTAAATTATTTACTTTCAGTTCAGAGAATTGGCTTAGTGGTTCCTCTGCCTCCCTTGCAAACACAAGAGCCCAAGTTCGATCCCCGTTACCACACACACACACACACACACACACACACGCACAAAAATTTATTTACTTTCATCTCAAATAAAATGCCCGATTGCTGGTATTTGATTTTTGTTATTTCTTTTGGGCTTTATCCCTTGACCCATTATAGATGACAAGGGTTTGACGTTAATGTCCCTGCTTTACACAGCCACATCTCTCCTGTTCTCCAGTTTTTCCCATGTAATAAGTTTTGCTTACATTCAGTAGGCTACAAGAGCAATGATCAGTGTTTATATAATTATGCTTTTAAAAGTACTACTGAGCAATATGTATTATACTTCTTTTGCTATAGATTTTTTTTGTATTCTCTAGAGTTAATTTTTTGGTTTATATTCTTAACTCTACATACTTACTAAGAACCCTCAGGCTTTCTGCCAGTTTTGTCTTTGAATCAATCCATTTTTATCAGTTGTGCTGGATAGTAAATGAACCTTTTTTTCCCCCTTGTGGTGTTAGGGATTGAACCCAAGGCTGTGTGCTGCTAGGCACAAATGTTCCACCCCTGACCTATACCCTAGCCTTTTAAAAGATGTTTTTTGTTTTTGAGACTTTTTGTCTTGCTGTGTAGTTCAGGGTGGCCTTGAATGCAGTGTCACCCAGGTTGGTCTCAAACTCGTAGCAATCCCCCTCCCAAGTGCAGGGATTACGAACATGTGCCACCACACCTGGCTGGAACTCATTTCTAAGAACCATTTTCAAGTTGAGTATGGTTGTGCACTTATAATCCTAGCACTAGAAGCTAAAGTGGGAGAACTGCTCTGAGTCTGAGGCTGGCCTGGGCCACATAGCAAGTCTACCTCACCACACAACCACCCTCCGCCAAAAGAGTGCTTCTAGATATACATACTTGTTCAATTCTAAAATTACAGGTGTTAACTTGGTTTTTTGTTTTGTTTTTAAAGGTGTCCTTGCTGGTCATGACAACCGTGTAAGCTGTTTAGGTGTAACTGATGATGGCATGGCTGTGGCAACAGGCTCCTGGGACAGTTTTCTTAGAATCTGGAATTAACAATGCCATGTTTTTGGTTTTTTTTTTTTTTCTGTTCTCCATTGATATCTGGAGAAATCAATGCTACAGCCTATAGCTGTGAAAACAAATTCTACCTTGTATTTGCAGGTGAAGATTTTTATTACTATATTAAATACAAAAAGCTTTCAGTAAACTACAAAAAAAAAGTGGAAGGAAAAACAAGGCAGGGTGCCTGATGAGATCAAAAGGACCAGGGTTATTTGTTAATTTGAAGAGTCAGTTTAATTTAACCTTGATAAATTTTTGCTTTTTTTTTAAAAGCAAGAATATACATTTTATAGCAGCTGCCCATGGTGTTTTACTTTTTGTTAAGAACTACATTTTAAATTTTGTATATACAAGAAATGTCTTTGAGTTATATAATGCAAGAATCAGGCCTCATAGTAAATGGAAGTGATAGGACGTATGTGCTACATTTAAGGGGGTCCACTTGAATTCTAACCAACCACTTAATGTTTATGAGTACTGTCAACATGGTGGTACTCGCCTATAATCCCAGCATTCAAGAGACTGAGGTAGGTTACTGTGAATTCGAGGCCAGCCTAGGATCTATAGTGAACTACATACCAAGACCCTGTCTCCAGAAAACTAATTAATAATGTTGATAGGTGAGGTACCTCTGAAAAAAGTTGTTAGTTTCTTGTGCTTCCTTTCCCATATCATTCTACACAAGTGATCATTTTCAGTCCTAACGCAAACGCCAGACAATAAAGATTACACTCTGATGTTTTGGACATACCTAGGAAATTTCATTAGAATTTATTACATTAATAAAATTTAAGTACCAGCATATATATAATTCTTGGCACTTTAAAAGCCTGGTCATGATCAGTCAACACTTTTGTGTACTCTAAACCACTGGAGAGGTTTTTAGAGTACACTTATAGTTTAGAAGTTCAATAAACACCTAGGTTTTCTCTCCATCCATCTGAAGAATCTTACCTAGTGTTCTCTACTAGTAACATCTAGACAGGAAACACTGGGACAGGAGTAACATTTTTGAGAAATATAAAAATTGACCATTTGCTAGCAATGGTTTGTTATCCGGTTCTAACAAGGTAGCTTTATGAATTTTGTGTAATATAAAATTAATGGTGGCACACGCTTGTAATCCCAGAAATTGGAAGCTGAGGCAGGATTGCTGTGAGTTCAGTGCCAGCCTGGGCTATGTAGGTGAGTTCAAGGCCAACCTGAACTACACAAAAACCCTGAATTTATTTAAACTATCCAGCCCGCACCTTTCCTAAAATGAAACATTTAAGCTTTTTGCTTGCTTGTAATAATTGGTTTCTATGTGGTTTTGCTTCACAAAATATCTAAATCTCAGTGATGCAACTTTAAAGCCAAATTCCTAAAGCAGTTTTCAAAGGAGCCAGGAATATACCAAGACATCCTTCCACTATAATATCAACTATTAGTAGAATGTTCCCACTCCTCAATTCAAACAAAGATACGTTTCCTCTCTGGTTTTCTCTCTCCTAGAAAAATGTAAGTGACTGACAGACTACTTAAGTCTTGCTTGATGTGAAGTCATATGTCATTCTGATATATAGAAATGCGTTGTTTTGTAACTTAGTAAACTGTTATTATTCAGATAGTTAACTTGATCACCTGTAATCCTAAGATAAATTTTACTTATTTCATCTTTATATTGTACATATGCTGAGATTGTGCATCAACTATAGTGAAAGCAGTATTAATTAAGGTCAGTTGATACTAGAAATAGAATAAAATGGATAGGGGCAATGTAGGACCAAAACAGAATTCTGTAGATGTTAGGTATAAATGTGTATTTGTCTTGTGGTTAGGAGTTCTGTGAACTGTTTGCTATTAATGTGTATTTGTGAACTATTTATATCACTTCATAAAGAGCAGCTCTTTGAAATAGGGCACATTTAAAAAGAAAATATTCATTTCCAAAATATGGGGTTCAGCAATTCATCCCAAATTCCAGTTCAAGACAGCATTTCTGTTGTGTCAATAACCATAGACACACACACACATTTTATACATATATGTAGACAGTATCTCGTTACTGTAATATAGAAAGGCACAAAACAAGACTAGAATTCAATTGTCTTAACATTTTAAATGACATTTTGTTATTAAAGTTTGGAGGAATTTAAAGTGATTCCTATAATATGTACTAGACAACCAAAAAGTAACCACTGTTTAATATGGTAGCTAATTGTACCAAGGACCAATTGGTGGCAAAGTATTTTCACTACTGCAGTAATTAAACTTTCTCTTCTACTAATAGGGATTCCAGTTGCCAAGTTTATTTACTTACAGTTTGAGTTCTGCTGATTGTCTAATTCTGTTGTTGCTCATAAGATTTCCTGAAATCAATGAGCATATAATTTTTTTTTTTCGGTACTGAGGATGAAACTCAGGACTTTGTGCTTGCCAGGCAGGTACGGCACCACTGAGCTACATCCCCAGCTCATTGAGTGTATAATTTGTATCCACAATGTGTAGTTTTGATTTTAAGATTTTCAAGATTTAAAAATATGACCAGATTCAAAGAATTTGTATCACGAGGAACATTAGTTTTCTTGTGCCTCTTAATTTTTCTTTACATTTTAACATAGGCTGGGGCTGTAGCTCGGTAGTATAGCACTTGCCAAACAAGTGCAAGGCCCTGGGTTAGGTCCCCAGCACCATGAAACAAAAACATTTAAACATAATGTACCTCAGAAGATTCTATGTCATGTCAAAAATGAGTACATTTTGAGATCTGTTTTTTTTGGAAATAGGGTATTGCCATATTGCCCAGGCTGGCCAGACAATCCTGCTTTAGCCTCCCGAGTTGGGAACTATGGGCATGAGCCACCACACACTGCTCTGGCAAGAGAATTTTAAAGGCATATGTTCTTTTCTGAAACAAGATCACCACATGGCTTGTTTAATCATCCCACTCTGCTTTCCAAAGCAGGTCCTGCGGTCAGCAGGCCTATCTCCTCCGCTTTGATAGGTCTCATTTCCCCGAAAACATTCAGGGAAACTTATGATTTGATGTGAATGCTGGTAGAATCAAACTTAAGTTCTCTTCCTAGCTCAGAATTTCAGTCGACACACCAGATTGGATTCCAGAGTCATAGAGGCAAAGATTTTGGCTCAGTATGTCAACAGCAAGAAAAGCTGGTAAGCAGTTTTAGACTTACACAAGCCAATGAACACAACTAGTCTTGGGATAATGGTCACAGAGCTTCTGGAGTATGTTAAGGAAGTTTAATCTGAGAGTAATGACACTGACTTTTCTCCAGGCAACAAAATAAATTTTTATTGCTGAAAAATATTGTGGCAGTTATATAACCAGCAACCAGCCTCTTCTAACACTAGTGATGTCTTAAATACTTAAGACTGTTATAAAAGTGAAAATGCTCAGGACAATTTATGATTTGATGTGAATGTCAGATTTTAAATTATAACCTATAATACTTGATGCTTATGGTTGGTTAGTTTAACTTAGAAATAAATAAACAATCCCTAAATGGGCCTGTCATTTTAGGGATGAATGTTTCAAGAATCTTTAGGGTGAGTCAGCTTTTAAAAAACACTTAAGAACTCTATTCACCTCCTTTCCTTTCCCTTTGTAAAGTGATTCTCGTTACCATTTTTAAAAGCACCTTTTTTTTTTCTTTTTTTTTTTTGTACCAATGATGGAACTCAGGACCTGGTGCTTGCCAGGCAGACGCGGCACCACTGAGCTGCATCCCCAGCCTTTTAAATTTTTGTTTACCTCATCTTTTTTATGAGAAAGAGCGGCACAATAAATGAGACAAATTGGATAAGCCGAATTTAGATTTACTAGTTTTGTTCATGCGATGCCTCTAATATTAGTGCTGTTTTTTAAGGGTTACAATAGGCATGCAATAAAATGGTTTGTTGAACATCTAAGCTATAGCATTTTTGCTTCAAAAATTTATTAATCAGATTGATGGTGCACCTTATATTTAGCCAAGTTTTTTGCATGTTGATAAAATTTCCTAAAAGAATTTTTTTCTTAAAATCCAATGACTGGTTTTGTAAAATATAATATAGTGCAGCATTATGGAAAAAAATCTATTGTTTCAACTGATATTAAATGTACTCAAAACTGACATGATACAGTGTTTTTTAAGTTAGTGATGCACACGGTAGAGTATTTCAAGCTTTTTCTGTCTTTTACACAATGGTGCTCTATCCAATTGTTTTCTTTTCAAAAAAGGCATCTGAACATCTTTTCTTATCCAAAGGCACCCATAGCTAAGTGTCTTTAAAACTGGTTAAAATATTTTCCTGTTAAGGCATTTGAAAACGTTTCTGTTCACTTAGTTCCTACTTGTGACCAGTGACTATGGATGTCAGTACTCTGATTGTGGAAAAAGTAAACATGCTAGATTAAAGCCTCTTATATGAGCTTTAAACTTTATATGGACTTGTGCCATGATTTAACAGTATTCTTGGATCTTTTACAGTGATTCCTTTATTTGTATAGTTGCTTTGTGAAATATGTGAATTGATAATTGTAATCAATAAAGTGCTTTTAACCAGAGTTCCTGTAGCATGCTTCAATAAGGATTTTTTTTTTAAATTAAGTCCTAGAACTAAACTCTTAATCCAGTACTTCATACTCAACCCTTATTCCTTTAAACAGTGGAGATTTTTTTTCCATGAAAAATAAATGAGTTGCAAGAGCAGAGACTGAAGTGCTACTACTTTAGCACTACACACTTCTTAGCTTATTGTTAATAGGCCACAGATTTTCATTCAAAAGCAAATGACCTGGGCCAGGGAATATAGTGACCCCAGGCATGTAGCTCAGTGTTGCTGCACCTGTCTGGCAAGCACAAGTTCCTGAGTTTGATTTCCCGGTTCCAAAAGAAAATGAAAGGGGGGAAAAGGGTTGGGGAGAAGGAGGGGAAACAAAAGCAAATGACCTCTTCCCCGGTAGCTCCTTTAGGGTAATCTAGTTCCCTTTTAATTCTTAATAACCAATTCTTGCTTATAATATTGATTTAAAAGTTTTTAAGAAACAGATGTGATATTCTGTCTGGGGAAAGAATAGTTGTTAAGTACCTGTGAAATGCGTATCTAATGTAGAGAAAAACTTCTCAGCACATGATGGTCTACAGCACATTTCTTACCCTTAAATAAACTATGGTAAATGCAGTCAAAGTGCCAGTTAACTCGAGATTGTCTGTATGCCTACTATATATACAGGTGACTAAGAGTGAAGGGTCAGAACTCACTAAATGCTAGCATAAATGCCACATTCATAAACTATCTGGCAAATAAGTTATATATTAATAATGTTTTATAAAAACTTTTAAGATTATACAGTTTATAAATAATCCTGCAGACACACATAGTAAATAACCAAGTGTACGTGTAATAACTTTGAATTACATCAGTCATAATTATGTAATTTCTGTATAAGTCATAGACCTACCTATAGGCGCACTTATGTCTGGGTAGAAGAGACACTTCCCATTATGTTAATGTTCTATTCCCAACATCCACACATTTTCAAACTTGATCAGGTGGGACTGCATTCAAACTAGAGATAGAAAACTTACCAGTTATTATACCAGAGGACCGGGGATCTATTAGCTCAGTGATACTGTGCCTACCAGGCAAGGGCAAGGTCCTGAATTCAATCCCTGGTACCAAAAAAAAAAAAAAAAAAAAGCCAGGCCTGAAACATGGAGTCTTTGATTCCTTAGGTCTGGATAGAGACCTGAGAACCTGCATTTCTTACAGGTTCAAAAGTGATGGTGAGGCAGGGGATTTAGCTTGGTTCTGCTGCCTGCCTCAAGCAGAAGATTCAGAGTTTGATCCCCAATACAAGAAAGTGATGGTGATAATTCAGGGATCAAACTTCAAGAATCATTCTACTATACTGAGGTGATAACCAAAGCTCAAGTACTTTCACATAACTTGTAACTGAAATTGATGTGGTATCCAGTGTCAGACACTAGGTTTTCGTGTTGTCACCTAACTCTTACCAATGGCCTGTCCCAGTTTTGGCTTATATATATCAACTAAAAGCTAAAAATTAAGTCATTTGTATTTACATTTGAATACTGCACCCAAATACCCGATTTGCATAAAAATATTTTTTAAAAGCTCCTATGGCCCAAATAATGTTATTTTCTCCTTCAACTATCTTGAAAAGTAAAGGTACACACCTTGGCTATGAAAAAGCCAAGTAGCATTCAGGAGCCTTAAAGGACAGAAAAGGAAGCACTATAAGCAAAAAGGTCTGAAGTTTGTGTGTCCCTTGGCCAAATACGTTTTGTCCCTCGGGGTTGTGCATTTTAATAAGCATCTAGGTGATACTGATCTGGTGATCCTTTATTTTTTATAACAAGGTTCTAGAATGATGTCATGTTTACTAATTCCATATACACTAATATAGGAGACATGATACTTGAACCCATCAACATTTCACTAAGTATAGTAATTTTTAAAGAAGCCTGGGCAAATTTATAAAATCAAAAGTAAAAGCCTCTCATGGGAGACAATCCAGCAGGATCTTAAGCAAGTGCCTACTGCCAAAGAGCTTTTAAACCCTGTTATCACCCAAATTCAGGCCTGTATCTTTGGCTGTTTTTATCATTTCAAACTATTCTTCAGAGAAAAGCTTTCCTTACTGGACTTAAAAACTTCCAAGCTGAAAATGTTTCTTAAAAAACAGATTGGGAAACTATTTTAACTCAGATACTTTTCTAAGTATATTAACAAACCTTTATACTGTTTGATGTCAGTTTAAAAGAAGGGGTAAAAACTGTATTTATTAGTGGTTTACAGACTGCCACAATGGCTGAGAGATTAAGTTGCATAAATAATACACTCAAGAACATTCCACAATCCTGGTTGGTTAGAGCAATGCGGCTTATAAAACAAAACAAAAAAACTGACTATTCCCATTAAAGAGGGCATCAAAAACTAGTTTTGAGAAAAAAGACAAAAGGATCACTTCCAACTCCTGGATGCCAGGAAGCACCGTTTTTCAGAATCAGAAATAAAGCAAGCCCTAATGAAGAGCTCAAGGACCCACCCCTCAGGGGTCACATAGTTGGTTCTATTGCTTTTAACTAATTCATTATTAACAAATTTTGTCACTTTTAAACCCGAAATTAAAACTAAGGACCTACCATAACACTCTTCAGAAACATAAACGCCCTGGATAGATAATTACCAGAATCTACACAGGGATTTGCTATTTAGTAGTTAGTGTAATTCATACTGAAGTCATTTCATAAAAATAACAACTGTCCTCCCCATCTTCCAAGTTCCGTTTCCTCCTATCATGGTCACCAAAGCAATCTCTACTGTTGAGATTCTTCATTGCTTTAATGCAGAAACTGCTTAGTAAAATTCTCCAGCTCATTTTCAAGTTGAACGGCTTTATTTCTAATTTTAAAAGAAAAGAATAAAATACCAATCATCATAAAAGTCAATGACAAAAAAATCTCATTTTGTTTCTACATACATACAGTTTTGTCACATTAAATATACATATGTTATGAACACCACTGGACTTCAGGCAACTTTCCTGGGGCATTAGGCAAGTTAACTAATACAAATGGTTAAGCCTAATCTTGTAACCATGGACATTCAAACACAGCCATACTCAGCTTAATGACTAGATACCTTCTAAGAGTTACTCATATATCACTGGTTGATTTCATTGTAATGTGGTCATCATAGCACACACACACAAACCTCTATGTTACAACTGACAACACACCTAGGTGATCATGATATAGCCCAATGCTACAAGGTTAAAAACTTGTACAGCAATCTACTGTACTGAATACACAATAACAATATTATTATAACAATAAGTATTTGTATAAGCAAACATAAATGTGTTACACTATGATCTTACGATGGCTAATAAGTGATAGGAATTCTTCACCTTCATCCTAATACTATGGGGCCACCAGCATATATGCAGTTCATCAGTGACCAAAGCATTACATGGTCCAAAGACAGTTCCTCCAATTTGAAAATACTGGCTACTGCTGGGTATGGACACATGTTTGTAATATTCCCAACACTTGGAATGCTGAGGCAGGAGGATCGCCATGAGTTCAAGGCCAGCCGTGGCTACACAGTGAATTCAAGGCCAGCCTGAACTAAATAGCAAGGCCCTGTCTCAAAAAATAAACAAATAAAAATAAAATAATGGTTACTAAGCTGCCCTTACACAGAACATTTTATGTAGTATGTGCCTTGAAAACAAGTGTTTAGATGGTGCCAAATGATTTTCCCAGACATGCCAATAGGTCAGCCAATGGGTAAGAAACCTGAAAGAACATCCAAGTATAGAATTTTTTTATGATACTTGCACTCATGTACCCAAAAGCAAATTTTATTAAATCTTAAAAGAATCCATAAAAATCACATTAACCAGGAAATCCACATTTTTCCAGAAAGCTTGTTTACTTTTGTTGTTTCAAATTTAAGCACACCCAATAGTCCCAAGTGAGAACAGAAGTTACATTCTTCGACATAAACTAAATTACGGAATTTCTGAGGGGACTAATTTAGCCTAAAAGAGTTAAATTTAGATCTATAAAATTCTTTGAATTCATTCTCTTGTTAAGATAAGTTTTCACTGAAACTGTAAAACAATTAAATATGAAAGATCATAATTTAAACAACTAGTTTTCTAATATAAATTCATTAGTAATTTTACATAATTATATTTAATAAGACCAGTAAATGTTCACATTATTGAGAAAAAAAGGTTTTAAGTACCTTAAAAGCTTTGAATTGTTTTGTATTTTTTCCAATTGATCTATTTCTTTGGACAATCTAGCAATTTCTTCTTCCAGATGCCTTTGAGTAATATCAACTTGTTGGCACAGGCGAGCAAAAGTGGTAGCCATTTCCCTGAAAAAGAAAAAAAAAAGTCGTGAATGCCTTCTAAAATGAGTAACTTCAATGTAAAGCTTTTATAAAAAGAAAATTTTTGAAAAAAAATCTACATGCTAGGGAATTATTCCAATTTTAGTATACGTGCTGCTGAAGTGAGCACAATATGCTAAAGAATCAAAGAATACTGCTAAGAATGATATGAGGGAGGCTATGGCACTGGTAAACTGAATATAACTATAAGCCTAATTTCATCTTCCTCAAAAGGCAGTATTACATCTGTTAGGTGGCTGTGAATACAGGTACAGTAAAATATGAAAAGGCAGAGGGTATCTTTCTTCATAAGCACAAAAAATTTTACTCTTCCCTAGCCCATTAAAAACATGAAGTTTTTAAAAATCTAAGAACTTTTGTGAAGTGGGCAAAAATACTTTAAATCACAGCCAGATGTTATCATGCGTTATATCTAACTTAAGTGCTACTTAACATACTGGCCTTAGCAAACACAATGCTTGTATTTTTACAGAGGAGCATATCTGGGACATGCAACCTGCTAGAACACAGTGCACTGACTTAGTAATTTCTCTATACACTGTTTTGTGCATCTTCATCTTTGCTGTGCTTTTTTTACTCTCCAGTTACTTTACTTCACCAAACCCCAATGTTACACAAGTACAGCATGTTTCATTCTTTTTATTAAATATTCAATTAACATTTACCTACTATATTTTAAATGAGTAATTATTGAAAACTGCCTCCATGAGAATGCAATTTTTGAAGATAGGATCAAGTTATTACTTTTTATTTCCCATAATTATCACATGACAAGCAATTAGTAAACGTCTGATGATAAAAAGAATAGAAAGCTACATTAATTTGCTTTTATTTATATGAATCTCAACTTATTTCTTTTGAAGATCCAGGTAGGTATCTTCATTAGAGAAAAGTTCTTCATATAAATACATTAAAACTGTGATAGCTGGGGATATGGCTCAGTAGGTCTGCCACCAGCCTTGTAAACACAAGGGCCTGAGTTTGATCCCTGGTACCAAAAACAAAAAACAAAACAAAACAAAACAAAAAAAACACAACTGTCATTTAAAATAGGAGCTCACGAGGCCGGGGATTTAGCTCAGCGGTTCGGTGGCCTGCCTTACAAGCACAAGGACCCGAGTTCGAACTCCGGCACCAAAAAATAAATAAATAAATAAATAAAAGAATAAAATAGGAGCTCAAAAAATACTTAGTGAATGAATGGATGGATAAACAAGTTCCTCACATCTGCTGTCTCCTTGTTTGTTTTCTATTGCTATAACTACATTAGCTTAGGATCTGACCTTATGTGTGAAATAGTTTTAACCTTTTTGTAATTCCTGTTTTAGTCTCTATTCCATACGTCACATCAATGCAATGTTTTCTGTTCTAGAGCTAAGTTATTTATGGCATCACACCTAGAATTCCTAACCAGTGAAACCCCAACCCCTGTACACACAGACAGAGCCTGGTCCTTATGACAGGTTTACACTCAAATTACACAAGGTTTACACTAAATATAAATCTGCAGCCAGGCATAGTGACACACTTGTAATCCTAGCACTCAGGAGGCTGAGACAGGATCACTGTGAGTTCAAGAACCAGCTTAGGCTACACAGTGATTCAATGCTAGCCCCAACTACGTAGTGAAACCCTATCTTAGAGCAAACAAACAAAACACCTACATCTGCCATACTGAAATTTCTTTTTCATGTTCTTAAACACATTCCTTTCCTCTCTACCTTTTTTTTTTTTTTTGTCTTTCCATTCTTCTTACACGATCGAATTTCATATGCTATCTCTCTTCTAGGATAGCTTTACTGGTCCACTTTGCTCTATGCGTTAAGTAACTGAGCCCCACATTTCAAGGACACTTCACTTTTACTCTGTATCATAATTATGTGCATGTTTTCTCTTTAATTCAATTGAAATTATCATGAGCTTTTAAATTCTGCTCACAACTGTATTCAAATACAAAAATATTGTGGTTTGACTTAAGTGGCGTTCCATATACTTTCACTAAATCAGTAAAACAAGTATCTAAGATATATAAAAACAGCAATTAGGAAGACATAGGTATCATATTATAATACAATTCTCTTGATATAAAAAAATTTTATCTTTGGGCTTATACACCTGGACTATGAAAGAAAATTAAGTTCATGCTGGGCATGGTGGCACAGGCCTGTAATCCCAGCACTCGGGAGGCTAAGGCAGGAGGATCACTGTGAGTTCGAGACCAGCCCGGAGCTACATAGTAAGTTCTAGGTCAGTCTCAACTACACAGTGGGACGCTGTCTCAAAAAACTAAAAAAAAAAAAAATTAAGTTCACATAAAACAGGAGTCTTCCCAGCATTAAGCCCACTTGTTAAATGCTAAAAAAGCATTTCAGTCTTCTAATTAAGAAGCCAAATTCCTCCAAGGACAGAAACATAAATGTGGAACAGGTCTGCTGACAAAGTTTCCTACATGCTAAATACAAAATGTGCAAATCTAACTTATCAGGAGAATGGGAAAAATAGTGACTGGAGAAAATAGAAGTGACATTTGATGACTTACTCTATTTCTTTCACCTCAGTGGTGATTCAAAATGTGTTCATTCTCTGCAGGTATGCCATACTTCAAAGAACTTTTTTTTTCAAAATAAAAAATGCATCTTTCAACTTACTGTTGTACTTGGTGGCTGCAGTTTGCACTTGTGAAGCTAACAATCATCTGCAGTTTTTCAGCTGCATAGTTCACAAACTGCTGTTTGAAGGCTCTCTCTTTGGCACGGGTGGTCCAGGTCAGCCTTTCATAAAGATACAGTGCTCCATACATACTTAATGAAACAGACACGAGTTTCCAACCTATCGCTTTCCAAATCTGGAAGATAAAGTCACAGCTTACTCTGAAAAGAAAAATACAAGCTGGGGGAATATATTACAAGCTCACTACATATATTTCCGTCAGATCTATTTTCTAAAAATGTGTATTTCTTCACCATGAGAAAAGGTGATGTTAACTGAAAGTCAATCACATAGAAAAATGATCAGCACATAAATACCAGGAAAAACTGTTTAATTTGTCAGATTTGATAAACTGGTTCAATGTATCTCAAAATCTTCAACAATTAATTATTATTAAGTAAGCTGGACATGGCATATACACCTACTATAATACCAGTGTTTGGTAGGTTTATGCAGGACCATATAGTGATTCCAAGGCCAGCCTGTACTGTAGAGCAAGGCCTTGTCTTGGAAAGAACAACCAAACAGTCCAATACTAAAAATAACCTTTAATACTTTAAGACCGATTCCCTTTGTATTTAGACCACCTCCCTTTTCTCTTTCCCTCCTCCTTTTGTGGTACTCAGGGCCCTGAACATGCTAGACAAGCACTATACCACTAAGCATAATCCCAGCCCTATCAGACCTTTCTTGTTACTATAACATATAAATATTATTTTTATGCTGTGGTGTGAAAAGAGGAAGTATTGTTTCAAAACCAATACAGGACTGAGGAGATAGTTCAGTGATACAGTGCCTGTGTGCCCCAGGCCCTGTGTTCAATCCCCAGCAATACCAAAAAATATCCCAAACAAATCAAAACCAGATAGTCAGATATATTTAAATTTATAATAAGATTTGAGAAATTCTTCACTACTTTTAGCCTGTAGATTTTCATATTGCTTTATAGATCTTGGAAGCAGAAGTAAATATATCTTTCCTTTCGTGATCTAACAGACCACTTTGTGACAATTTCAATTAAAGCTGGTCATGGTGGCACTGCCAGGTGTGGTGGCAGAGGCCTATAAGTCCAGCAGTAGGGAGGCTGAGGCAGGAGGATCACTGAGACCTCAGGCCTGCTCAGGCTACATAGTGAGTTCAAGGCCAGTCTGAACACAGACCCTATCTCAAGAAAAGAAAAAAACAAACCAAGGATTACCGTTAAGTTCAAGGTTAGCCTGGGCTACATAGTGAGATCAATACCAGGCTAAACTATACAGAGAAGACCCTGTTTCAAAGAAACAAAACAATCAAAATCAACTATGCTGAAGATGTTTCTTACCACTCCTCCAACAACTATTATGCCCATAGAAGTCCTCGATGTAAGAGAAGCTAATCCTGTTATTAAGGTAACCATGAGTTCTTCCTGTGATGCATTATCTGGCGTTGCTGGATTAGTAGCTGCAGTGGGAGTTGAAGCTAAAGATCTAGGGAGCTGATAAATTTAGGGGGGGAAAGCATTACAGTCAAATAAGTTTAAGTGAGATAATTACTTTTATAAAATTACTTTTGTATTTCTTTTAAAATCAGAAGATGTATGAAAAAATGATTCCAAATAACACACTTACTACAAATATATAAGGAAAATAAAAATGAACAGAAAATGAGTTTTTGTGACATGGACCAATGATACCATTAACAATACATTTTCATAATATATCATGGAGTCTACCTGTATCAGTAATTTTCAACAAAAATTAAACTGCATTTTTAAAATAAATGGGCTGGGGGATAGTCCCAACACCAAAAGAATAAAAACAAACCACCCATCAAAAGCATGGATACTTTTTTTTTTTTTAAAAGTTGGACTTCAAAACAAAAACCTTTAAAATACAAAATACGTTAAAAAAAACTGAAAATATATATTTGGAAGTCATATGTTTGATAAAGGACTTGTACCTAAAATATATGAATAATTCCTAAAACTCAAGAGAAACCAAATAATATAATTTTAAAAATAACTAAAGATACGAACAGCTACTTCATAAAAATGGGTACACGAATAGCTAATAAGCACAAGAAAAGATGTTCCAAATCATTACTCATTAGGGAAATGGAAATCAAAACTACCATGAGCTACCACTTCACACCACTAGAATAAAGGACAATAACAGGTACACTGAGAAACTGGACGCTCCATACAATTCTGGTGGGAATGTAAAATGGTGCAATCATTTTTGGAAAACAGCTTGGCAATTCTTCAGAAAGTGAGTATGACCCACCATAGAGTCCAGCAATTCACTCCTATTTATATTTTTGAGAGAAATGAAAATACATTTCCACAGAAAAATATATGTTCACAGCAGTATTTTTCACACTGGCCCCAAAGTACTAACTACTAGTATTATCAACTGCTGAATGGATACAAATGTTGTATTTATTATAGAATATTACTTGGCCACCAGCAGCAATAAAATACTGACACTACAATACTGACACCATCATAGTAAAGCTTGAAAACATGCTAAGCAAAATAAGCCAATCAGATCAGAGCCAGAACTGGTAAAATCAAAGATACATACCTGAAAGATAGGCTCTGATAATCCACGCAGCACCCTCTGAGCATTTGTGGTGCCCAAGAATCGATGTACAAGGGATGACCAGCCCAGGGAAAAACGAAATTCAATATCTTCTTGAAAATTTGAACATAATTTATGGCAATTAAGGTCATAACTAAGATCAAACTTCTTGCAAGGAATCAGTGTATGAAGTTTATTCTGTATATCAGCTGGAAGCAATGGCTTCAAATTTTCTGGAAAGAATTACATTTATTATAAGAAATAGTCATAAATAATGTTGTCTTCTCTAAAATATTCTTTACCAACAAAGAAAAAAACTATACATGATCTTATAGACATAAAAATTACCAATAATTTCTTGCTGGGACTGAAGCATTGAGGCATTGACTTCACTGGTGCACCGATCAGCCAAATTTCTTCCCATACCATCTTCTATGTGTTTATTTAACTCCTGTTACCAATGGTAAATGTTCACATTATTTTCCTCCAGAAAATATATAGATTTTTAAAGACTTCTGAAATATACCAAATACTAAAATGATCCTAATTCCATTTAGAGGATACATTTTGGTTGTTTTTGTTTGGTTTTTGGTCCTGGGGACTGAACCCAGGCTTTCACACATGTATGCTAAGCATGTACTCCTGCCAAGCCACACCCCCACAGCCCTCTGTATAGTTCATATACGAGTGTACATGTACTACCAGTGCACAAGATTGCCAACATGACACAGAAACAGCCAAACCACTAAATAAGACTAAAGAATAAGGTACAGAAACCATCTCAGAATAACTTTTTAAGAACACTTTAACTTACACTTTTATATACTTTCAATACACTTGGAGTAGGATGAAACTCAGAACAAAATTCATCAACCAAAACAGACAGCCGACAGATTTCATCTGTCATTGCACACGAAACCTGAAAATATTTTAAAAATCAGTTTAAAATTTTAAAAAAAGATTATAAACTACTAAAAAATCAAATCAAAAGTACATTCCTTTAAGTTAAGGGATAACTTTTAGCATTATTAAAAAAGTTTCCATTTCCAGGTATCGTGATCATAAAGTTTTTACCTTATTTGCCACCTCCTCAGTAACTTCCTTGATTTTTTTCTTAACTTCCAGTGTTAAAAGATTCATTTGATTTCGAGTAAAGTCCAGTCTATCAATTTGATCTTCTCTCTCTTCCATTGAATAAACCCTAATATATGATAAAGAGTAATCAGTAAAGAGTATATCAAAGTCCCAAAGCAGTTAAGTAAGGACACTCTTTTATATATTGAACTATTAGCATGGCACAAGAAAAAAAATTGTGCATTTTGACATCTGAAAGGATTCATTTATTACTCTAATTTTATTTTACTTATGAAATACTCTGTATAGATGATTTGATATAAACTACACTGTCCCTTTGCCCATTTGGTACCTGATGCAGACAAAGGTTCAATAGTTTCTAAGTCTCCAAACACTTCACAAATATGAACAATCAAAACAGAACTCAGTTCAGTTAATAAATGTCAGCAAAGGGTAAGCCAAATCCAGCCAAAGCCAGTTTTTAACTACAGCTTTCTCAGAACACTGCTTCACTCATTCAGTTCTATATAGGACTGCTTTTGTTCTGAAACTGTAGAGCTGACTCACTACAACAGAAATAGTAAGGCCCACAAAGCCTATAATATTTATTATCTGGGCCTTCATAGAAAGTTCGTTGATTCCTAAATGACATAGGAAAACAAATACTTGAGATGCTTTTTAAGATTTTTAGCTCAAAGAGTTTCCATGTATTATATTTTAGAAACTATCCTCAAATCACATCTTTGTGTCATATTTAGTTCAATGTCCTGTATTTTTTGAAATTACTAAGATCAATCTGCTAGGCTAAATGTTGGGTACTATAATAAAGCCATCCGGTTGGAAGGGACTTCTATGGCAACTCAGTCTTATTACATAAAGGCTGTATACAGATACTACACTGTACTGGAGTTGAGATCAGTCTCAGGGTTCACAGCCTTATGTTCTATCGGCTGGCATTTCCCTACTTTTGTACTGAATGTATTCCTGAGACAGTACAAAAATCAAGCAACAGACTTATATGGGATATGGGAGGGGGGCATTCCCAGCAAAAGGAAATACATTTAAAATGTTTTATCTTATCTTGGATTTAATCTTTGGTGCTGTTTCTTTGAACAGGCATGTATCTATTAAAGGTCCCACTGAGGCTTAACATGATGATTAGTTGTGTCACATCTAATGATGTCCCGATTTTTATTTCTAGACTACCAAGTTTATTAGAACTATGTTTTACATCAATACTGTTATTACTGCTAGGTATTCATTTCCAGCTTTAAAGCGGGGCGGTCATGGGTTGACTGCATCAAAAGGATCACCTGATTTGGAATTCTTCATAAAATTCTGCTTGAAGAAATGGTTCTTCCACTGCTTTAAAGACATTTTAAATGTACTAAACATTTTAAATCATAACTCATACACAGGAATACTAAGATTTATGGTATGTAAATGATGTGTTAAGAGTTACAGAATTAATAAACCTATTTTGAAATATTCATTTAAAGACACGCAAGTAGACATCAATTAAATCCACAGGACTGATTTTAGTGGCAAGTATTTATAGTACAACTTAAAACTGTGGGGTTAAAAGTCTAACACAAAACTAACATTTTCATGTTGCAATAAAGTGAACTCATACCTTGTTTCTGCTGCTGCCACGTTTATTGAATCCACTATGTTTTTCACAGTGTCTAGTATCTGCTTAGCTCTGACAGTGTGCTGTTCAAACTTTGTTTTCACTGCTGACTGCGAGATACACTCCTGCGAGGGGCCCAAGCCATAACACATTACTGTAATTCCATCCCAACATTTTCAGGAATTTAAACACAAAAACTTGCTGATTTTAACTTAAATCGAAATAGAAATAAGGATAGGGGAAAAAAAAAAATAACAGTAAACACAACTTAAAATTACAAAGGTTAAAATAATTAAGATTCAAAAGTAAAGGAGGCTTTATTTAACAGCAAGTTTATATCTTTGTGTATTTTTACACAGTAATGTGGAATGGTTTGACTATAACATTTAAAACAAACAAAAATAAATAAATAAATGGCACTATATTTAATGTTTAAAAAGGTTTCCCATTATAAATACCTATTCTTATCACTGCTAAGCCAATTTGAGTTCATCTCTTATTTTTCTCACTTTTAACAGATAACCTAATAAAGTTCTTCAATAAGTTGTGAATTAAATTCCTATTAAGAAAATTAGCTGAATGATATGATAGTCTTTAGCAACTTGTTATATTTTAAATAATTTACAGGAAAGTATGTGCAGTTATTTTAAAGATAACTCTCCTTTCATCATTAGACTGCAGTGGGTACACACAGGCCTAATGATGCCCTAACTCATGTTTCACTTTCATGTAGCTCACAGTCCACTAAGAGTATAAATCAACTAAGCGTTTCATAACCAGTGTTTAACAGACTATAACAGAATGTACTGCATATGGTGACAGACATTTTGTACAATTTTTCAGTTTTTGACATATGCAATACCATTTGGGGTTTTTCTGGTTTGAGACAGGGTCTCACTATGTCATTCACACTGACTGGCCTTGAGCTCACTACATAGGCCAAGCTAGCTTCAAACTCTCTGTGATCCTTCTGCCTCAGCCACCCCAGGGCTCGGATAACAAGCATGTGTCACCATGCCTAGCTTGCAGTACTATTTATTATCACTGTAGTTTCATCATTCAAAATTCACAAAACTGTTATTTGATGATTGATTGGCCTCATTCCATTTTTACTTCATAGAAAAAACAAATTCTGCACTGATGTAACATTTAAAAACAAGTGTTTACAGAGAAATGCTATCCAGTCTTGAACAACCTAAGAGATGCTAGCCTGAGTCAAATCAGTATCAAACTACAAACTCTCCAATGCTATGACTATCTTCTTGATCCTCTTTATTGTTAACCTAGTATAAACTGTTAATTCCTAAAGCTCACTACTATCCCTCTTTTGTTAAAAAAGTAGCATGCAAGTTTTAAAAGGTATTAATATTCCAGTTATCCTGAAATCATTATGTAGTATATTACATGCTCATTAAATATACTGTTTATAACTGATGCTTAAATTCATTCTCCAAAATTATTTGTGCATTTCACTCAGAAAAAAGGTCTAGTATAATCTTGCTATGTCAGCTCCCCTCTTCAGGATTTTGTTTAAAGTACAGAAAACAAAATTAATTTCCTTAGATATAGGGCCCATAATGGTTATTCATTTAGTCAACAGTTTGAAAGACAACTCAGGAACTGTTGGTTTCTTGAATTAACTACCTTCACTTATGATGATGGTGACAGTTCTTGCTAATCCTCACAGGACTGGTAGTAGGAAGCCATGGTATTCCCATTCTAGGATGCTTCCTTCTTTAAATCCACCAGTAGTTACCCTCCAGTTAACTGAGCTGTAAACTACTCATCCTCTAATAAGCAAAACACAGCTTTGATTATATTCTAAATAACTGTGACTCATAAAAGTGCCAAATTAGGGCTGGGAATGCAGCTCAGCAGTACCATGCCTGCCTAGCAAGTGCAAGGTACTGAGTTCCATCCCCCCGCCCAAAAAAGTGCCAAACTAATCTCCACAAAATTATAATAAAAGCATAAAAATAATTTTAAAAGAAAAAAAGGTTAAAAGAAAGCCTATATTCCTCGACGAAGTAGGTCTAGATATCAGCAATGAAGATTCAAATTCATAGGTAACAGCACAGTGTTAGAGCTAGACTGGACAGATATGAAAAGATCTCCAAAGTGTTATTAGACAATATGTTACTTGTTTCAAAAACATATAATGATGAATGAACATAAAGAGACAATCTTTTTCTAATTAAAAAGTATTATACATTGACTGGTGTTCCTGTTCATCTGCAGGATGGTAAGAGGCATGGGAAAAGAGTCTTTACACACTAATATGCTATTCTCCACGGGGAACATATATAATATACAAAGTACCCATATTTATCACAAACTAATATTCAGAGAAATTTAAAATACTATAAAAAACTAATTAAATTTCCATCTTGTCAGGGTATTCTGTATGCTACATTTAAACTTATTAATGGCTGAGAACCAATATAAAAATTGCGTCCCTATGACGAGTTTATTTTCTATGACATTGAGAGCAGCTGGCTGATAGTTACACATGCAGTTACACATTTTTAGCTATTAATATGTTTAAAACAGAACCAATGAATCTGTTAAGTCCCCTTGATGACAGACCCCACAAACAAACAATATAAAATTCACTGCTCCAAACTTATAATTTCAGTGTATTTTAAATTGACAGGAAAGTGCAAAAAAGGACACTAATATACCTTTTAGCTAGATGTACCAAATATTAATAGTCAGCCTCATCTGTTTTGTTTTTATTTTGATTTTTGAGACAGGATCTCACTCTATATTCCAGGATGACTTCAAACTCAAGAGATCTTTCCAGAGTGCTGGGGTTAGAGGAATGGGCCACTATGCCTGGCTTCCGTCTCATTTATTTCTCTCCTTTTATCTCTCACCACACACATACACACATTTTAATACACTTATACATACACACATACACACATGTATACATAGAAGAGTGATAAAAAACATAGTAAATGTTTAAATTTTAAAAATAAACTTATCCAAGTCAGGCGTGGTGGTACATGCCTGTAATCCCAAGCACTTGGGAAGCTGAGGCAGAAGGATCACAAGTTCAAGGCCAGCCTGGGCTACAGAGTGAGTTCAGGGACAGTCTGAACTACAAAGTGAAACCCTGTCTCAAAAATTAATAAATAAACTTATCCAATAAAAGACACATTGCTAAGAACAATGGAATAAGTGCATTCCAAGTGTGGCGGGGTATTCTGAGTATTTTACTAGCAATGTCTTTTATTGTAAATTTTAAAAATTTAGGGCCAGGGATTTAGCTCAATGGTGCTGCCACCTGCCTCGAAAGCACAAGGTCCTGGGTTTGATTCCCCAGTACCAATAAATAAACAAACATTCACCGTATTTATTAACTTGCATACATACACATTTTGAAGAGACAGGCTCTTACTAAATAAGTTGCCCAGGTTGGTCCTGAACTCTTGGGCTAAGCAACTTTTGCCACTGGAACAATATTACTACATAACACAGCCCACATACGTATTTCACTAAGCATTCCAAAACTACACTTTACAACAAATCCACTGATATTTAAGAAGTTAACTTTATACCCCTCTTCTCTCCAGTCATATAAGCAAAACTATTAAAAATAGATAATGAGAAATATTTGGGCAAACAAGTTTGGATTTTTAACTGGCCTTTCCAATAATGTCTATCCAAATGTAGATTTTAAAAGGCCAGAAAATCTGCAGATGGCAGTGCACATCTGTATCCCAGCACTGTGGGAGATGAGGCAAGAGGATCACAGCTCCACCCCAGCCAGGGGACTTGGCGAAACCTTGTCTCAGTATTTTTTTTCTTTTAGTCTTCTGGGGCAGGGTCTTACTATATATTCTAGGCTAGTCTTGAACTCACTATGTATCCCAGGCTATCCTCAAACTCGACAATTCTCTTGCCTCAGCCTCCTGAATGCTGGGATTACAGGTGTGCAACACCATGCCTGGGAAATTTTAAAAAAGGTTCGGGATGTAGGTCAGTCCAAACCCCCCACACATACACACACAAGAATAATACTGATTTTCTTGATTGCTTTTACTCCACTTCACTTCCAATTCTTGGCTTGGGACTATGGCTCAAAAGTAGAGTGCTTGCCTAGCATGCATAGGGCTCTGTGTTCAACCCCCAGAACCTTTAAAAAAAAAAAAGTCTTCTAAGTATACTCAATTTTCGTATTGCCATTTAAGCAGTTACAATCTAGAAGCAGGAATAATTACAAATGGATGTTTTTCTAATTATGAGGTCTCTGTGTCCATTAACAGGAATGTGATATATAATCTAGGCAGAACTACAGTTTAGAAGGTTATCATCTAAAGAACTTTTCAGTCAAATGCAGGATGGTTCTTCATGTCTCTGAATACTCAAATGACTACTGTTTAAAAGAATAAATTATCCTCCCTCCCAACGCTACATACACGTATATCACCACTCAGCCACTTTAGTAGCTTCCTATCAATTCCTAAAGTACCAGAGCAGTATTCATTCTCTTGGTCACAACATTTGGCACCAAATGAAAAGGGTTAACAAACAGCAATATACCACAGAAATGTAATAAAATGTCAAATGGCACTAACCATGCTCTATTTAGCTCTATGAGTATTACAATATAAAAAAGATAATTTTCACTTTGCTCTATGATCTGTTCCAACAGCAGTTGCACCAAATTACAAAATACAAAGACTTTTTTTTTGGTACCAGGAATTTAACTTGGGCCCTTTGCGCTTGCAGGGCAGGTGGCAGAACCACTGAGCCAAATCCCCAGCCTACAAAGACTTTTATTCACTGCACAACACAAGCAATAATGGAAACCAGTTTCTTATTTATACATAAATATGTAAAGTAAAAGAATAAAGAAGAAATAATCTTTAATTCTCAGTTCTTACAGATCATCCACTTTGCAGGGGCTTCCTTTCTTCAACCTTTCCTTGTTTCACTTGCTGTGTCAGTAACTACACTAAATAACAGCAGAGGTTATTGACAAAGATAGATAATGAAAATGAAGATTACA
Source organism: Fukomys damarensis (assembly GCF_012274545.1). NCBI lineage: Eukaryota > Metazoa > Chordata > Mammalia > Rodentia > Bathyergidae > Fukomys > Fukomys damarensis. The sequence continues at coordinate 39,614,380 of NW_022900924.1, read as the reverse complement.
ACCACTCTCTAACCAACAAAAGTATTTTGTATTAGCCAACACATTCAGAAAAGTCGTACCTCAAAAATTTGTTCAAAATTCTGAAACTCCTGTAACCTTGCCTGAAATCCTTCAGCAATTGCCCCACCTGTAAGATAGGCAAAAAATTTTAAAGCTAGTACAGTACTCTACTCTTATCGTTGAGAGATACATTCCAAGATCCCTTACCGATCGATGACTGAAACTATAGATACTAAACCCTATAAATAGTAAGTCTTTTCCTACAATATACATACACAAATTTAATCCCTTTCCCATCTTAACTAAGCATTTGTCAGGCACTGTGGCCACAACTCCTGAAATTGGAGGTGCGACCAGAAAAACTAGCATAATTTTCTTTCTTCATAATTTTCACATAAAAGAATTATTCATAGATCTGTGACCTCAGCACATTTCTTTCTTGCTTTAATAAGGCATTTTTACCTTTTCACTTAATAGAAAGCACTTTAATGGTGCGAGGTACCACAACGGCAACATAACTTTGCTGTTTTCTGGATATTATTCTTTTCTTTGTTTTTTGTTTTTTTTAATGGAATGTGGTGAATGTCTATAATTTTGTTCAGATGACTGCGGAACCTGGAAAAGCTGTTGCTGCTATTGATGTATAACATACTGCTATTATTAGTCTTTTTATATAAATATAAATACACACACACACACACACACACACACACACACACACACACACATATATAAATTGAATTTTGGGAAACTTTAACGGTGCTGTCAACTTTGGAAAAAGTTATCCTAATTTACTGTGTTGAGTTGGCATTGTACAGAAATGGACAGCCATATTGGTCTAGAAATGTTAACTTTTTTTTTCCATTTGTACAGGGGTAACACACTGTACTAAATATGTAAGGTCATATCTACATGGGTTTGATTACAGAAAATAATAAAGTATTCTCTAAATAATGAAAAAAAAAGATAAGACTACAAGAGCAAGAAGCAATTTAAATATGTTAAGGGACCATTTTCATCTTCAGAATTAAGGATTATTTTAATCTTACATCATTGTCTTTTCTTTTACTTTCCTTTTTAGTTTTATTTTAGGATTCCCTATTTTTAATGTTCATACAGAGATTTATTTAACTGAAATACCGAATAGTTTCTCTGGTGTGAAAAACTATAATAGTACACAGGATCTTAATGAGATAATTAATAATGTGAAATAGGAAGTAAAGGGCTAAAAGTGTAGGGAAAGTGGGAAGGGTGGGGGAAAGGTAATAAGAGAGAGGAAAAAAATATCAGAAACTGAAAAAATGGAAATAAAGTGTTTGTAAATGGGGAGGGGAGGAGGGGGTGAAGGGAGGGAAGGGACAAGGGGAAAAAATGAGAATTAAAACCTATTATGTAAAGGTACAGGAGGATCCCAATAATGAATGTAACTGTACTGTATACCTAGATGGTACCAATAAACTCAATAAAAGGAAAAAAAAAATCAAAAAATAGAAAGCACTTTATAGCTTCCCTTTGGCATATATGTAAGTAAGTTCTGTTTTCTGGGCCATTATAAAGTAAAATAAAGGTTACTTGTATACCAGCACCCCAGCAAAAGTGCCAGCTATCTGACTACCAAGATGACTGGGCAAGGAAGAGAGTATGGAATTGCTGGACAAAAGGATTCCCATCACCTAGAATGAGAGATTTCATCACACTACTCAGAACAGTGAGTGATTTAAAACTTATGAATTGTTTATTTCTGAAATTTTCCATTTAATGTTTTCAGACCACAGTTTTATAACGCTGGGTGGGGAACTACTGTATAGAGCAAGCATATTACTGTTTTTTACAACCTAAATTTTATTTTAAAAAGAAACCTAAAATACATACCACCTTCTGGCAACCCCTGTATTTTGTGTTTTCTAGCACTAAGAACTTCCTTTGCTGAAACAAAGAAGATACGATTCCGTGCTTCTAAAGGATCCACAACTTTGAGTTCCTCCACCAAGAAATGCATACATCTTTCCATGTGTTGTCTGCGTACCTACAAAGAATATCAAAAGAATTCTAAAATAATTATAATTATTTGTGTGTAATAACTGTATAATTATAATCAACAGCCATAGACCTATATTCTAAACTTCTTTACAGTGACAATAATAATTTGCATAGACTTAATGAATCCAGGAAATTTTAATGCACCTTGATACTTGACAGGAAATCTTTTCTCATAATGATCTTCCTTTTGAATATTTATTTAAAATTAATGGATCAAATACTACACAACCATTACAAAGCACTGCAGATAAATATTAATTCTTAAATGCTATGGAAATAGTTTCTCAATTTTGTATTAAGACTGCAACTATTTCACAAAAAGTCAGGTGTATATATGTATATAAATTAATAGTGGTAGGCAGGCAACACCCCTAAAAATGGGTGGCACTTTTTCTTCCTTATTATGCTTTTCTATTTTCTAAAGTTTCTGTAATTTTCTGAATTTTCTATTTTCTAAATTTTCTGTTAATACTTTTGAAGTCACAAAATAAGCACTACAATAAATTTGTTAAAATGAAGCTATTTTAATATTTTTAAAGCAGAACATTAATGGTATGTCTTTGTTCTTAAAAACAATGGGAATTTAAAATCCTCAACAAGGTATTTACAAACAGAATACAACAATCAATCCATGCAATACACCACATAAACAGAAGGATAAAAATCACATGATCATCTCAATAGATGAAGAAGCCTTTGACATCAAACACAATAAAATCCCTGGCAAAAATACATATAGAAAGACCTTACCTCAAACTGATAGTCATTTATGACAAGTCCACCACCATGACACTAAATGGGGAAAAACTCAATAAATGTGTATATTATATCACAAACATATAATAAAAAGGTAAAATAAACCAATAGGGAAAAACTAAAAGCATTCACTCTGAAATCAGAAATAAGACAAGGGTCCGGATTTAATTCAGTGGTTCTGCCGCATGCCATGAAAGCACAAGGACCCAAGTTCCATCCCTGGTACCAAAGTAAAAAAAGAAATAAGACAAGGGCAACCATTACTGCTGCTCATGTTCAACAAAGCAATACTCAAAACTTTAGCTAGAACAATCACACAAGAGAAAGAAAAGAGATATGAACAGGAAAGGAAGAAGTCAAACAATCCTTATTCACAGAGACATTATCCTTAACACAGAAGACCCAGAAAAATCACCAGAAGCCTTAGAAAGAGTAAACAAATTCAGCAAAGTATTAGAATATAAAATCAACCCAACAATGCCAACAATAAACCCACAGAAAAACAAATCAGGAAAACAATTTGTGGAATGTTTTCAATTCATTAAAATAAAAATTAAATAACTAGGAATTAATCTAATGAAGTAACTGAAAAACCTTTGTAATGAAAACTACAGTACTCCTAAGAAAAGATTAAAGAGGACATTAGAAAATGGAAAGGCCATCATCCCCTGCTCCTGGACAGGCAGAACTGATAATATCAAAGTGGAGAAATTACCAAAAAATGATATAAAGATTTAATGCAATTCCAATCAAAACATCAATAGCACTTATCACCCAACTAGAAAAAATGAACCTAAAATTTATATGGAACCAGAAGAGAATTAGATAAGCTGAAAAAAATCCCAAGCAAAAAGACAAAAGCAGGAGGCATTTCAATCCCAGATAAAGCTATAGCAATAAAACAGCATGGTACTAGAACAAAATATACTGACCAACAGAACAGAACTGAGGGAGCAGAAACCTCCACCTCAGGCAGATTCAGACATCTAACTGCTGACAGAAAGACCAAAAACATACACTGGAGAAAAGATACCTCTTTAACAAATGGTGCCTGGAAAATTGGTTATCCACCCACTGAGATCACATCTTAAACCAGCAAGAATGGCTATCACTAAGGACCCAAAAAACTCAAGAAAAGCTGACAAGATTGTGGGGGAAAAGGAACCCTTCTATCTTGTTAGTGGGAATGTAAACTAGTATAACCACTGTGGAAATCAGTATGGAGATTCCTCAAACAACTAAAAATAGGAATTCCATATGGCCCAACTATTCCTCTTGTGGGCATCTTTTAGAAAAAGTTAAACTCATATTAAAGTGACACCCAAGTTCATAGTAGCAAAATTCACAGTAGCTCAATTACGGACATGGTCTATATGCCTTTAGACACATGGACAGACAAAGATGATGTGGTATATTGTATATAAACAACAAAGTACTATTCAGCCATAAAAGATAAAACTGAAGTCAGGCATGGTGGTACACACCTATAATCCCAGCACTTGGGAGACTAAGGCAGGAGGATTGCTGGGAGTTTGAGGCTAGCCTGGGCTACATAGTGAGTTCAAGGCCAGCCTGAACTACAAAGCAGGACCCTGTCTCAAAAATAAATAAATAAAATTGAGTTGTTTAGTTACTTGTATTTTGACACCACAATGCTAAGTGAAATAAGCCAGACCCACAAGCTTAAATACTGCAATCTCTTTTATATGAGAAATCACAAATATAAATAAATGAAAAAGTGAATAGGAAACTGCCCACATGGCATTCACCCCTGGCCAATAATACACACATATATTCTGCTCTCTGGCTGCAGCTACTCAACTCCAAGCACACTCTGCAGTTTGTTTCTTCTCCGCATGGGGGAGCAGAGCCACTGAGCAACCAAATTATCTGATCGTGGATGAGCCCAGCACCCAGGGAGAGAAGATAAGCCCTGTAGAGTCAGCAGCTCCAGGGAGAAATAACAGAACTGGCCAGCAGTGTTAGCCCAAAGAAAAGCCCACGGCTATTGTAAGCTACAAAAACAGCATGAGTTTTGCTCCTAAAGTGACTCTCTCACAGTAGGCTACACTTGGAGAAGAAAGCCATTACAGCACCTGCCACACTACCAGAGAGTGTTTCATCAGGTGTTGTTTTGGGAAAGGGTTAACGACTTAATAATGGCCACAGAACAGCTACAAAATAACTCCACTCCAGGGTTTTCAGTGCTACTCCCTCCCGCAGTGACTGGATGAGGCCATATTGAGGGTCCCGGTTAGAGTCTCCCTGACAAGTTTAGACTCCAGCTAGAAAGACATGGGCCCCTGCTCTCCAAGGTAAGATAGCAGTCCTTGTGAGTGTGGCTTTCATGGGTGGTTGGAACTGAAAGTGCTCGCATAAGTCCAGCAATCTGCTTGAACTCCCAGCCACTGCCTAAATCAAGCAGAGACCAGAGGTCTGACTGCTTTGCTACCTACCAACACGAACAGCATGGACACACCTTGATAGTTGCCACAGTCTGAGGTTCATGGATTACAGTGGCATCCGGAGCAGCGGGGGCACCTCACAAACTCACAGACTATAAAGTTAAGTGGAAAACATCCTGACTTGCTGGATTCCAAGACTTCAGATCCCATAAAGAAATCACTCATTCAAAAAGAATTTTGCTGAGTGGAAATAAGGACTAAATGTATAATAAGATATTGGTAAATGGGAAGAAAATGTTCAAATGGGAAGAGGAAAAAAGGAGGAGGAGGGAGAAAGGAAAGAAAGGACAAGAAAAAAGGTGAAAATAGAAGGAAAAAATGCAAACAGCATTTGTACATAGGGAGAGGAAGGGGTTTGAGGGCAGGGAAAAAAGGGGCAAATATACCATGTACAAGTGCAAATTCCCTGATGAGTGTTATCATTATGAAATGTACCAATAAATGTTTTCTTTTTCCTTCAGTGGTTTTGAGGAATCGAAGATTTTATCTCCTTTTTTCCTTTTCAATTCTTTTTCTTTTTGTCTTTCTTTTCTTCTTTTGCTATTACTTTTATCTACTACTACTAATTTCCCTTAACTCATCAATAGACAATAGGATACTTTATCTCCTTTTTCTCTCTTCATCTTCGACAGATTTATTTTTCAAATTCTCTTTTGATTCTCTGGTTCACCATACCCTTTATGCTTTTTTCTTTTTCTTCTTTGGTGCCAGGGATTGAACTCAGGACCTTGTGCTTGCAAGGTCGGTGGCAGCACCACTGAGCTAAATCCCTGGTCCTCCCTTTATCCTCACTAGTATAACCATTAAGTTCTAAGAATCTTTACATGTGAACTCAATGCTATTACTGTTGAATACTGTTCCATTATTGGTAGAGGAATAGTTGGTGCATTTACCGATAGCAGGTATTTATTTTATGTCAATATTTTGCTTACTTTAGTGTTTATACTATAATTACAGATCTCGTCTACAGTTAAGGGTGGCACATCACTGCTTCTAAAAAGGAACACTGAACTGTCTGGAGAAGAACAATTTGTGGGTGATATTTCAGAATTCAACAATTAAGTGAGACCCTAATTTAGAGTATCATCCAAAATAAATAATAGTAAAAAATAAATAAATAGCAGAATGTTAACTTTATATTAAGCAAAATTCCAATAATGGAGAAAATGAAAGCAAATTACCTAACACTCAAATACTGATGGAAGAGGGTTCTTTTATATCTTTTGTTTTCTACAATAAACCTCTACTATTATAAAATCAAAAAAAGGAGAATCAAGCAAATTAGTTATCTTGTAAACCTAATGTCAGATTTTAAAAAGTGAGGCTGTAAATCCCGTGGAGCTTCTCATTGGCTCGTAGAAATATAAGGTCATACCAAACACTTTTAGAAAATTTTGGGGCTGTCTTTAAAGATACTACATTTTGCTAAATTTTAAATACTACACACACACAACTTGGATATTTGACCACATAATCTAAAGTATGCTTATCTCCATTAAGCATTAAAGACCTCAGCTTAATTTGTGAGGCCTAATTCTGTTGTCTTCTCACTCTACTCTGAAAGTTCTACACATAACCATATATATATAT
>NW_022900924.1:39582849-39607505 GCF_012274545.1 Fukomys damarensis | reverse complement strand
ATATATTCATGTTCTACTGCTCTCTGTGTTAGTGACAACTTGTGTTCACTAATCTTTAAGAGGCTGCACTGAGTTACAGAATGTGAAACAGCATCCTCAGTTCTACCCACTGGAGCCAGCACCCCACTATTCCAGTTTTAACAGCCAAAAGTATCGTCAGACACTGCCAAGTATCTCTGTGGAGCACAATCACTTAAAACCCCATAGAGACTCACTGGTGTGTATGTGCCTATCCGACAAAAATGCTGCAAGTACACTACAATATTATTCACAATAGCTAAATACTGTATAGGAACTTAACAAATGTCTATCATTAGCAGAATGATTATAGTAGTCACATGATATAAAGCCTACAGATATAAAAACATATGCCAATAAGAACAAACTACAACTATGCCCAAGATGGATCACATGACAGACAATGTTAAGCAAAAGATGACAGCCATAAAAGCAGTTATGATTCCATCACCTAAAGCTGAACCACTGAAGAAATAATCTATGATATTAGAAGTCATGATAAGGAGTTATTCTTGCTTGGGAAGGAAGACAGAAATTGGAAGGGATCAAAGGGGGGATTCAGATTACTGGGAATCTTCTGGGTTTTTTTATCTTGATCCTGACATATGTGTATTCCATTTGTAAACTCCACTGAGCCGGACGTTTATGATTTATGTATACATTTTTCCACTATGTATATTAGACATCAACAAAAAGTTAAAAAAGAAGTTTAAAATTATGAAATGATTAAATAGCACTTTTATAAGACAATTTACCCTCAAAGTAGTTCACCACTTTGGTTACTATCACAAACCTATTTCATGCCAGGCAGATGGCATAAACCTGTTTTACCAACATTTGGGAAGCTGAGGCAGGAAGGTCACAGCTGAGTCCAGCCTGAGGTACCTAGCAAGATGCTGTCTCACAAAAAGAAAAGAATTCTACAAAAAAAAAAAATCATACTTGAGGATTTTACAATCATATTCGCTTCACAAGTAAGCTTAAGTAAGCTTCTTATGATTTTTCTCTTTTCTAAGGTATAGTTTTTCTCAGAAAATAGATATGATTATATTTCAAAATTTTAAAGAAAAGAATAACTTACATCTTCCATATATTCTGGCTCTGATGCAGAGGCATCCCAACGATTATTCAGAATGAAAATATTAGGTTTGGAAAGTCTTTCGTTCACCTTGTGAAAAAACTGCTTCTCCTGAAAAATATCAAAAACCCCAAAAGATATTCACATTTTAAAGATATTTTATATCTTTTTTTTTTTTTTTTTTTTTTTTTTTTTTTTTTTTTTTTTTGGTACCAGGAATTAAACTCCTGATCTTGTGCTTATGAGGCAGGTGCAGTAACACTGATCTAAATCTCTGGCCCCTATATCTATATTTATAATATAATTTAAAATATATCTATATTTATAATTTAAAATTTTACACTGTTTGAACAGTAGTAACATCCACTAACAAAAGTTCACAAAGCATCCTGTGAGCACTAAACTTTTCAAAGACGAGGAAACCAACATATAAGAAGACAAAAATAAAGATTATACCTTTTCCTGCCACAAATCTTTTTTGAAATCTGACTTAAATAGTATTTATCAATCTCTACCATGTATAGGGCATAAAAGGAAATACTGGATATAATAAACCATGCTCTTAAAAAGCTACCTCAAATTGTTTTTAAGAGTTAGCTAAGTAAATTAGTAATAATATATCTGTACATAATAAAGGTATCTATAAATACTATAAACATGGACAATTCAGAGAGAGAGAAACTACATCCAGTTGAAAATAGGAAAAACACCAAGAAGAAAGAAATGATAATAAAGATGAGCCTAAAGGTACTGTTTAGTAGGGGATGGTGACGGACGTCTGCACTCCCAGCACCTGTGAGTTTGAGGTCAGCCTGGGCTAATATGTTCAAATCCAGCCTGAACTACAAAGTGGGACACTGTCTCAAAAAACAACAACAACGAAAACCCAAAAGTACTATTAACAGAGTTGGTGAAAGACCTATGAAAGTTCAGATGTAGACAAATTGTAGGTAAAGACCAGCATAATCTGGTCTTTGGAAGGCTAGATATGTAGCTCAGTGGCAAAGCATTCGCCCAGCATGCACAAGGCATGGGGTTTCATTCCTAGCACACACGTACACACACATATACACACAGAAGAATATCATAAATAAAATTAGAATATATATTTTAATCACATAAATACTTTTTCATATTACCAGGTTATAAACAATTATCAATGTTATTAAAGTAGCCTGGGCTTTGTAATATAGACTGAGCCATCCAAATATTAAAAACACAATGACAGGGCCAGAGATTTTAGCTCAGTTGGTTCTGCCACTTGGTGCAAGCATAAGGTTCCAAATTCGATCCCCGGTACCTGGGGGTGGGGGGACCCACAATGACAAAGAGAGGTCCTGGTACTAAATCCTTTACATGCTTCTGATTAGTAAGAATTAAAAAAAAAAATCATACTTTTGGATATTAGATATCTAAACTATGAAAAGTTCATTTGAAATGAATTTGGCTCTAGATACTCTGGGTAAACTGTGACAGCAGCTTTGAGTGCATGCAAGTAGGCTGGACCCTAGAGTATGCATTGGTAGAGCTAGAAAAGGTTGACAAAATTGAAAATATAAAAAGTGTTACCCAGCACGTGGCAGGGTATAGGAACAGAAGTGGTTTATACTTTATTAAAGAGACTTATATAAACATTCTAAAACTTCTGGCACCTATTCCCTTCTAAGACTGGCAACTACTCAGAGCAAATATCAACATCATGTACTTTGTCACCTTACATTCATCAGGGTTCATCCAAAGCTATAGTGGCATCTCGGTTCAGGAACTTAATCCTTTCTACAAGTCTGGTTGCAAACAGGCTGAGAACCACATCAAATTTCCCCATAAGGTGAATACTGAACCTAATCATTGAATTTGATTCGGTTTGAGACCAGAATCACGGAAAGAATTAAGATAGTGAACCAAGGTGCCATTGTAAAGCCAACAAGGCCTAGATTACTGTAGGATCCCAGTGGTCACTACAAAAGACCAGAAATAGCCTTTGTGATCCTATGGAAACACAAATGCTCTCATTTGCCCATCTGCCCCTGATTTTAGAGGTTCTAAGCCATGACTGAAATTTCTCTAGTTTTCTTAACTAAGATGGACATCATTTAATTTCCTACCAGCGGAACACAGTTTATGATTAAATCCTACCGTGTTCATTAGTGTTGATTCAGAGTTTGCAACCAAAACGAAGACATCTGCATCGAGGCAAAATTTATCAATCCAGCTATCCAGCTCTGTTGTGACATCTGTGCCTGGACTAATGGAAGTGAAATAAAAATAGTATTATATGATATTTCTTAGAAAGAAAATTTAGGTTATAAATTTTTTTCCTAAATGTCTATGTATTATTTGAAGCCTGAAAAACAATTTCTACTTGTCATCTGTATAATGCCTTAAAGACTTTAGCCCAGTTATTTTTTTTTCTTTATTTTTGAGACAGGGTCTCACTATGTAGTTGACACTGACCTGGATGGAACTCACTATGTAGCCCAGGCTGGTCTTGAACTCACAGCGATCCTCCTGCCTCACCCTCTCGAGTGCTGGGATTACAGGTGTGCACCACCATGCCCAGCTAGCCCAGTGATTTTTTTTTTTTGGTTTTTTTGAGACAGGGTCTCACTATGTAGTTGAGACTGACCTGGAACTCACTATGTAGCTCAGACTGGTCTCGAACTCACAGCGATCCTCCTGCCTCAGCCTCCACAGTGCTGGGATTACAGGCGTGACCCACCACGCCCGGCACTAGCCCAGTGATTTTGAAAGCAATATTTCAATCTTTTTAATCTTCATGTCTTCAAAAGCTGAAAAATAAGTCTTAAAAACTAAAACCAACTAAGCTAAGAGTCAAAAATGAGAGTGCAAGTAGCTATGTCTTGTATAGCTCAGAGACAGAAGTGCTTTTAAGCACACATAATGAAAAATAAAGTACTCTCTGGAATCTATACCATCTATTATAAAAACTGCAGTGAAGGATTTGTCCACTATCTACCTTGACTGGTGGAGTTATGGATTTAGTCTGGCTGTAGAAACAAACAAACAAACAAAAATTAGCTACTATTAAATCTTTAGTGTATTTTATCTCTTGTCTCATCTGAATTATTCCTAATGGTTACTTGAAACACTTCTCCAATGGAAAGGAAAGCCCATCATCAAAAACAAAACATTTCCAGGGGCCAAGGGTTTGGCTCAGTGTTTCCGCCACCTGCCTCAAAAGTGCAAGGGCGAGAGTCCAATCTCCAGTACAAAAAAAAGAATCATTCCCAGAAAAGCAAGGTGGCAGTACCTATAATATCAACACTCTGGGAAGCTGCAGCAGGAATATAAAAAGTTCAATCTTGGCCTGAGCAATTTAGACTTAGCAAGATTCTATCTCAAAATAAAAAGTAAGCCAAGCATGTTGGCACATGCCTGTAATCCAAACATTCAGGAGACTGAGGCAAGAAGATCACTGCAAGTTCAAGGCTAGCCTGAACTATATAAGGAAACCCTGTCTCAAAAAAGCAAAGCAAAGCAAAACAAATAAATACAAAATGAATTTTTAAAAAAAGAAGAACATGTACAAATGGGAAAGTGAACAAGGGAAGGGGCAGGGGAAGGAAAGGAAAGGAAAAGGTAAAAAGAATGGAAGGAAAAAAATGGACAAATCTTGCATAAATGGGGAGGGGCACAAGGGTTGAAAGGGAGGAAAATGGGAAAAAAAGAATTAACAGTAGAAGGAACAAACTGCCTATGACGAGTGTGATTAATATGGATGACAAATATGTACTAATAAAAAATAAAGTTTATTCTGCCACCTGCCTTGCAAGCACAAGGTCCTGAGTTCAATCCCCAGTACCAACAAAAAAGTTTAAAAAATTAAAAATAAAAATAAATTTAAAAGGGTTGGGGATATAATTCAGTACAAAGGCACTAGTTTCAATCTCCAGTACTGTAAAAACAAAACAAGTTTCCACAGAACACTGAAATGTTAACTAAAGAAAATAAGAGCACAACCAAATTTTAGAAAACCACTTAGTAAGTTTTCAGCTAGTGATGATACTCAACTGATAAGTATAATCACTTGATTAAGCACCATACAATAGTATGATTTTAAAAACACATCACAAGGATGCAGGGGTGGGGGAGCACGCCTACAATCCCAACATCTGGGAGACTGAGGCAGCAGGATCGCTGTGAGTTCAAGACTAGCTAGAACTTCAATAGAAAGACCCTGTCTCAAAAATATATTCTGCCACCTGCCTCACAAGTGATAGGTTCCAAGTTCGATCCCCTGTACCACAAAAAAAAAAAATGTATTCTGTAAAAATATATACGTGCGTGGGTGCGTGCATATGTGTGTGCATGTGTGTGTATACATATATCAGAATCAAAACTATGCAACTATTGCAAAAGAAATCAGGCCAGGTGCAGTGATATATACCTATAATCCCAGCTACTCTGGAGGCCAAGGCAGGAGAATTGCAAATTTGAGGCCAGCCTGGACAACTTAGTAAGATCCTCTCTCAAAATAAAAAATGGCTAGGGATGCAGCTTAGTGCAAAGTACGTGGGTTCAATTCCCAGCATTACAGGAGGGGCAGAAAGAGAGAGAGAGAGGTAGGCTACATAGTGAGTTCCAGGTCAGTCTCAACTACATAGTGAGACTCTGTCTCAAAAAAAAAAAAAAAAAGAGGGAGAGAGGGAAGGAAGGAAAAAAGAGAAAACAACATTTTAGCTGTTCCTTAACAACTTTGAATGAGAACAAGTAGTTGATGTTTTCAATTTTTATGTACCATACACTAAAATAAAGAGCACAGTTCTATTAAATAAACCAATACCCAGAGAAAAACACCATTAACAAGTAATTTTACCTGTCTACTAAAACCAGGTCATCTCTCAAGAGGGCACATTTTGCCTTTGGCCAAAACACATGCACAAGACAACCAGCTTTCAAGTCTTTGTCCATATGGAGGGCATGGGCCAGCTGATTAACTGTCTAAAGCAGGGGGAAAAAAAAAGAGAGAGAGAACAAAAAAGCGTGTATTTGTAATGAAATTTCAAACCAAGATTTGGGACAACATCCATTTTTACAAAATGTGCGAAAAGGTAAAACTTTAAACAGTTTGAAATAAAACCATCTGAGCAATCCTAACAAATTATCAAGTAGGAAAAAAAAAGTTTTCTTAAAACACTTTACTCACACCATCCACAAAAATAATCAGCTTTGGAAACCAACCCTGACCAACCAATACAGCTCTAGCAATAGAACCCTATGGAACTCCTGAAGTTCATTCTGAATTTGTAAAGTATGGGTTTGAGAGCCTCTGAGGTCCCCTTGCTTATTTGTATTTTCCAAGTCTTTGGAAACAAATGTGTATTGCTTAATAAGGGGGAAACATCAGTACTAGAAGAAATGTCTTAATGAAAATAGATTTAATGAAAAAAAATAGATTCAATAAAAAACTCCATAGGAGTAAGCAGAGGAAATAGAAAAGGTCAATACATATTTGCCTTTTAATAAAAGATTTTTTTCAGCAGTAAGTTATACACAAACCTGCTTAAAATAAATTTGCCTCTTTTCTATCCATTTAAATTTCTAAAATATTTTAATTTCTCAACATGACTTCTGACACATTTATGAAATGAATGTGATTAGTACACTTCATGTATGTTTTACATATAAGAGTTTAAAATAAAATAAAATGAATCAAGAAAAGATCTGTACACATACTTCTATAATTCTTTTGTGATTTTGTATCAAATTTTAAAGGAAAACGTCTATTTCAAATGTGCTCTGGAGTCCTGATCAGAGCTGAAGTATTTCTACAGTGACAACGTTAGCTATTTGGGCAGGGAGTGTCTGCTTACTTTAGTAAACATTTTGATAGATTTGTAAACCTATACTAAAACTGTGGTGCCTCACCTATAAAATAAAGATAAAGAAAAACACCTATCTGACAAAACTGTGGTGAGTCTCTAGTCCCTTGTTTATTGAGTTATTACAAGTGTTTCCAACAGTGAGGAGGCACTATTACTGTCATGCCTCTTTCACTAAGTAGACTGTTACAAGACTCAAAGTCTATTAATATTGTAAAGCAGGCCACTTACTTGAGATAAACAAATTTAAATTTGGCAGTATGAGAGAGAGAGAAAAGAGCAGTGGAGAAAAAGAACTGGAAGGGCACAGATCAGAAAAAATGAGATGACGTTTTAAAAATATCACACAGAACTGGATGTGGTGGTGTATACCTGTGTAATCCCAGCACTCAGGAGGCTGAGGCAGGAGGATCACCATGAGTTCAAGGCCAGGCTAGGTTACATAGTGAGTTCAAGGCCAGTCTGAACTACATAGCTGATACTCTATCTCAAAAAAAACAAACAACAAAAATAAATCAAACAGTACATTTTCCTTTTGAGATTCTCTAAAGCCACTGGCAGCTTGAATTTTGATTTGGTAAAAATCTTAGTTACAAAAGAGTGATTCTTTAAACTATATGAGTTAAAAATATGAATATTTTCATAATCATCTCATCTGTTCCCATAACTAATCTCAAGGGTATGTTCAGTCCAAGGACAGACTGTGTCATCTGATGTGTGTCAAAAAAGCAAACTCACAAAACTAGACCCATGATTTCACCTACAGTGCAGCAAACTCTAAAGCTTCTTCAGTACTGAACTTCTGCGTCTATGGGAAGAGTATTAGGTATAAGAGAGGGTGATTAAGCCGGGGTTGTAACTCAGCGGTAGATTATCTGCCTAGCATGTGCAAGGCCCTAGGTTCTATCTCCAGCACCCCAGAAGGTGGGGATGGAGATGAGAAACACTGCCTTCCCAACTTCTTCCCCTCAGAGTTAACATGAAATAGCATAATTTCTTTCTAGCTTATTTCTTTTGTCAGCTGAAGAAATTTAGTGGCAGTGAATTTAGGAATTTTTCAAAGGATTGAGGTACAGCTCAGTGGTAGAGCCCTTGCCTACCATGCACAAGCCCCTTGGATGGATCTCCAACACCCGTTCACAAAAATATGGAAGGGAGGAAACTGCCATTTGCCCTTATCTGATAAATCTATGACATTTATTCATGAAGATGTTTAGTAACTTCTCAGGTAAAAGTGTCTCTAAAAACAGACATCAACAATAGATTCCAGGGTCCATTTTTAAAGCAAAGTTTGAAAAACAAAAAAAAAGAAAGAAAGACAAGCAGGTCTTGGTGGTGCATGCCTGTAATCCCAGCGTTTGGGAGGCTGAGGCAGGAATATTACCACAAATTTAAGACCAGCCTGGGCTACAAAGTGAGTGCAAGGCCACCCTGAATTGAATAGTGAGACTCTGTCTCAAAAAACAAAACAACATATTTGAAATTAAATAGGAACCCTACTTGTTAGTAATACTGTCCTTAACAGAAGGGTTAAGAGAACTGTTAATTCTACATTTATTTAAAGATTAGAATAGGGCAGTGGGTGTAGCCCAGCTGTAGCATGATTACTAGCATACGTGAAACACTGTTCAATATCCAACACTGTGAAAGATTAAGGACAAGTTTTATTCTCCCAATAATTTAGCCCTAAAGGGGGGAAAAAAGAACAGGGAGAGAAGAAAAACTCAAAATGTTTGTGATGGCTTTAGTTAGTTATGAAAAGCAATATTAACAAGTCTTCCATCTCCAGCAATGCAGACATCTTATGCAGTAGAACTTAAAACTGCAAGGACACTGTTTTAGGTACATTGTGCTGAAACAGTTAATATCATACCTTCACACTCTTTTTTTCATCCGATCCTTCTGTTATAAGATAGGCTTTATCTCCATCAGTTCCTGCGACACTCAGGAAGCAATTGGTCGTATGGCCAATCCCACTAGGAAGAACTTTATCCCATAACATTGCATTGATAACAGAGCTCTTTCCACTGCTTGTCCTGAAGAATATTCAGATTCATAAAAAAAGTAACAATAAAATATTATTCTTTTTTCTGGTTTTTTTTTTTTTTTTTTTTTTTTGTGACAGGGTCTCGCTTTGTAGTTCAGGCTGGCCTTCAGCTTATTATGTAGCCCAAACTGGCCCCAAATTCGAGGGATCCTTCTGCCTCAGCCTCCCCAAGTGCCAGGATTACAAGCATGTGTCGCTATGCCTACAAAATATTTGTTCTTTAAGTTTCAGGCTAGCTTTTTCAAAATATCAATTCATTTAAATTTCATTAACTTACATTTTTTTTATAAAAGGCTGACAATCTCACTTAAACATTAGCAATGTACATTTACAAAATTAATGTACCAAAAAACTAATTGCATCTTTTCCCATAAACCTACATTAAGTTTTCTGTCTTGCTTCTTGTAACAATTTGAAATTACAGGCAAAATTCTGATATCCCTCCGATCACAAATTCATATTCCATCTTCTTAAATCTGGGCTAGTTTTTGGCTGCTTCAACAAATACGTCAGAAGTGACACTAGGTAGGTGACTTCCAAGAGTAGACATGAAAAGACTAGAAATAACACTTCTGCCCTGTTTACTGGATCACATGCACTTGGACACTCACTGTGTAGGAAGTCAATCCAATTACCCCAAATCTGCTGTGCTATAAGGAAGCTAAGCTAAACAGAAGTCTGGCCAGGTGCTCCAGTTGGCAGATCTGGTCTTCCAGTTGTGCCAGACAGGTGAGTGAAGCTCCAGATGCCAGAGTGAAGATTTCAGATGATTCCAATCCTAGGCTCAGCTGCTGAGCCACCCTCAACCTTCATGAAGCTCCTGATGTCATGAAGCAAAGAAAAGACACCCATCCCCTCTGTACTCTGTCTGAAGTCTTGACTGACAATTAGTAAGCATGATACAGAAGTAACTTGCTAAATTTTACATAATTTGTTACCCAGTCATAGAATCAGAACATTTTTGAGGACACTAAACCCCAAGAATACCTTATATACACCTTATATCCTCTTCAGGAGCTTGCTTTCAATCAACCCAAACCAAAGAAGCTATTTAGAGTCTTTGGCTTCACTGCAAAACTAGCATCCTTATCTTCATGCTTCACTTCTTTCTAAGAGTCATACTTTCACTTATGCTCTGGATATCATGTCCAACCTCCTCCCCAGGGAACCATCTCACCTTAATTATCTCAACAGTGATATAGTCCAGGTGACCTCAAACTCATGGCAATCCTCAGACATCAAGCCATTCTACAGCTCCAACCGTCGGTCCCTGAATTCGATTAATTTCTGACACCAACTACCTGAAGACAGTGCCAGAAATGACAGAACATACTGGGAAACTGGAAGAAAATGTCCCAAATGGCAAGGGAACAAGGGAGGAGGGAGGGAGAAAGGTAGAAGGGACAAGAAAAAAGTGAAAAGAAAAAGAAAACATGGAAACAAAGCTTTTGTACATAGGGGGAGGGGGCTTAAAGGAGGGAGGAGGAGAAAAAAGAGGCGGGATGTACCATGTACAGGCGCAAACTCCCTATGATGAGTGTTACCATTATGTATGCCTAAAATGGACTAATAAATGTTTTGCTGTTAAAAAACAAAAACAAAAAAACTACAGAACAAGGACTTAGTTGCCCAAAACTGTCCCCCACTTTGGAGGCCAACTGAAAGTGTCACATTATGACCTGTGCTTCTGACTGACCAACCAAGTGTAAATCAGGGAGTCCACTATTTACTAGGCCAACTCACAGAACTGAAGGCAACACCTGTGTTTACTGGTTTATTAAAAGGTTATTACCAGGGTACAGATAAAGCCAGGTGAATGTCGGGAACCATTCTACATAAGTTTACAGGAAAAATCATTTCATAATTAAAGTACAACTATAGCTGTCTAAGGCCCAATGTCACCTTGCCCATGAGCCGGCTATGACAAGCAGAAACATAACTGTTTTGCCTCAGGTCACAAGTTGAAGACTCAATGGTACCATGATACTGTGATGCTCAAGGGCAAGAGTACATCAGCTGAAGACAGCAGGTTCTTCTAGAACTGAGTAATAATAAAAGAAAGTTTCAGCTGGGGGAAGAACAACTTCTTTATTAGCCAGCTACCTTGTCCCAACCTATTGTAAGAATGCTTTCCTTACTGCCCTCATCAACCTAAGATCCTCATCAACACAGGATCTCCTTCCCTTATCTTTGCCCATTCTTAGGCACTGCCCTCCCGGCTCCCATGCACTTTGAAATTTCTCAAGTCGCCATTGTCCCTCTTTCTCTCAGTGTCCCTTTCTAGGAAGTTGGAGGATTGATCACTCTCCCGTAGGAGAAGAGATGGGCTGTGTGTGTCAAGTATCAGTGCCCTCTCTGAATATGCTACCCCTGCAGCGCTTACATGTGCTCTACAACCTAGAAACCCATCAACCTTGTTGCTCAAGAGACTCTATAAAGCTTAATCCTGGAGCCAAGCATGGTGGCACAAGCCTGTAATCCCACCACTTGGAAGACTGAGGCAGGAGAATTTCAGAGTTCAGCCTGGGCTACATAGTGAGTTCAAGGCCAGCATGAGCTACATAAGGAGACCCTGTCTTGAAAAAAACAAAAAAATAAAATAAAGCTTAATACTGAGCTGGGTGGGATGCACATGGCTGTAGTTCCACAGCTCAGAGGGCTGAGGCCACAAATTGAGGCTAGTCGGGGCTATGTAATGAGTTCAAACCCAGCCTGAACTACACACAAGACCCTATCTCAAAAAAAAGTTAAGTGAATAAAAGAAAACTTGATCCCAACTATCTCCTACCCCACTCAACTCCTGCCCCCTCTTCCTGGAGACTGGTATATGGGGCTGAAAACTCAATAATCCTCTGATCGGTCTTTCTGCTGACTGGCCCCCTCCTTGAACTACCTAAGGTTCCCACCCTAGGTCACCTCAGGAGCAGAAACTCAGGTTTAATAAAAAGGGATACATAAGAGCCAGGAATGGTGATGCGTGCCTGTAATTCCAGAACTCAGGAGGCTGAGGCAGGAGGATCGCTGTGAGTTTGAGATCAGCGTGGGCTACATAATGAGTTCCAGGTCTCAATTACATAGTGAGACCTTGTCTCAAAAAACAACAACAAAAAAAGGGACAGATAATAACAAAAGCTAAGGAGGCAGAAGGGGTTAGAGGCCAACCTGGGTTATATAGTGAGTTCAAGGTCAGCCTGAAGTACATAGTGAGACCCTGATTCAAAACAGTAACTAAATAAATAATCTAAATAACAAAAGCTATTCCTATCACTCAAGAAATTCCAAAGGTTTGAGGAACTCTGTACAAAGAAAAGGAAAGACCAAATATATTCCAGTCTTTCCTATTTTTCTTTTAGGTGTCTGGTATCACTATTCCATGAATGGTACCTCTTCCTCTCCCCAATCCTGCCATTTTCTTTTCTTTTAAATTACATGCTCTACCCTTCATCTCATCAATTCCTGTGGTCTCAATCAACTTAAACTAGTGAGTCTTAAATTTCCTAAAATTCTCCACAGTTCCAATCCCAAATATACAACTACCTCTGGATAACTTCATTTGAATGCCTACGAGGTACCACAGATGAAAATTATTCAAAACCAAATTACTCTATCTTCTTTCCACAAACCCATCTCAATGAAGGGCACTCAGCCAACCAAGTAATTTTTTACTTTCTTATTTTCCTGAAGTAATTAATCACCATATAGCCCAATGTACCTTTTATCTCTCTCCCTTCAAGACTGATCAAAGGCTCTCCAATCTCACAAGCTAGGCTCTTAAAATGTCTTGCCTACATTACTGCAACTGCCTTCTACCTCCTATTTGCCCTTCAATCTATCCTTCACACTGTATCCAAGGTTATAATACCAAGGGCTGGGGATTTAGCTCAGTGGTTCTGCCGCCTGTCTTGCAAGCGCAAGGACCTGAGTTCAATCCCCGGTACCAAAAAAATAAAATAAATTATAATACCAAATCCTTAAAAAAAAAGCCAAATCATCCTGTTGATATTATATAAAAAATGCAGATTCCTTGCCATGACATAAAAGGTCCTTAACAATCTTGTCTTTGTGATACAAAAAAAATATACTTACTAACCTATTATATACCAAATGTGTCCAGTTCATGGTCTCACATCATTAAGGAATGAAGTCATAAACCAAAGAAGGAAGCTAGGGGAGTTTTATCAGAAACAAGGAGAAAAGGAATAGCTCTTGGATCTCCAGGAGGGGTTAAGGGGCTGACCAAGACTCTGTCAGAGGTAATTTATACAGCAAAATCACAACATGGGTCAAACTACAATCAACCTATAGGATTACTATATAGTCGCCCAGCTAATATTGAGTCAATAGGGAAGCAGGTCACATAGCAAGAGTATAGGAAAAGAACGAAGACATTTTTGGAATGCGGAGTATGCATCCAGATGTTCCAGTCTTCCAGCTATGTGTCTGATGCCTATCTGGGCAGCACAGATTGGGTGGTGCTAATTACAGTATAATCTCAAATTGCTGCTTATCTCTAGGGAGGAGTGTAGGTTTGATTATTGCTTGTTCATCCTGGGACCTGGCCCTCTTCAGATTCACCTCCAACCACAATTCCGATGTCTTTACTCTTTGTGTGACTTCTCCAAAAGCCCATCCCTCTCCTCTCTCACTGCATATTAACTGTGATACAATTTACATGTCTATAATGCCCGCTAACTTCTCTATACTCTTAGCAATATTCCCTAATATTTTAAATTCAACAACCTATCCACATCATGGTCTCCCTCTCTTCTTCCCCTTCCATTTATAGATCTTTTCAAGGAATGAGCTTTTGGACCATTGCAACATCCAAAGCTAAATATAAATGCTCTTCAATTTATGATGGGCTTACATTCTGATAAGCCCACAGTAAGCTGAAAATACCATGTTATGAAAGTGCATTTACTGCATCTAACCTACCCAACATCATAGTTGAGCAATACAGTAAGTGTACTATAGAGCAGTGATGGCGAACCTTTTAGAGCATTCAATGATACAAACAGCCAGCTGTGGCGCATGTACCACAGGTTCACCACCACTGCTATAGAGTATTGGCTGTGATCACATGGCTCAGTGGAAACTGCTAGTCGAAGACCAAACTTCAAAACACGGTTGCAGCTGAGTGTGTATTACTACAAAAAACTTCAAATTGAGCCATCATAAATTAGGGGACAATCGGCTGTGGTGGTTTACCACTGAAGAGGCTGAGCAGGACAGGACTGCCGTGAGTTCAAAGCCAGCTTGGGCTGATTTCAAGGCTACCTTGGACTATACAACAAGACCTTGTCCCAAAAACAATGAAGAGAGAGTATGAATAGTTAAGAAGGACCCCTTTACAATGGTCAGGGAAGGCTAATAAGGTACTAACATTTAGAATGAGATCCAAAGAATGAGACAGAAAATTTCAAGTGCCAAAAGAAAGCCCTAAAATGGGAAGTAGCTTAGGTTTAGTAAATAAATGCTTCTGGCTGTGAGTGGTGGTGCACACTTGTAATCCCAGTACTCTGGGAGGCTGAGGCAGGAGGATCACAAGGTCAAGCCCAGAAAGACCCTATCTCAAAATAAAAAATAATAAGAAGGGGACCGGGGATCTAGCTCAGTGGTTCTGCCACCTACCTTGAGAGCACAAGGTCCTGAGTTCGATACCCGGTACCAAAAAATAATAATGATGATGATGATGATGATGATGATGATGATAAGAAAGTCTGGGGCTGGGGATATAGCTCCATATGAGTAGCCTGGATTCAATCTCCAGTACAGCAGGGAAATAATAACATTTTTATTGATGTAAAGCATATCTGAGAGACCAAATATGGGGCTAATCCCAGTGAGATAAGAGATGAGAGTGTGGCAAGGCTGGTTGGAAAAAAGTAGCTGTTCACGTCTTTTCCTCCTTTTACTCGAGCCAAACTCATTCAGCAGAGCCTCTTTCTTTTCCTATCTTTAATAAAACTTTGCTACCACTTGTGCTTGTCTTGACCAGTTCTTTGCTGAAGACAGAACAAACCTAAAGACCACCCCCAGAAGGAGACGACAGCACTCCTAAACCTGGTAACAGTAGTGTCTAAGAGTGCAGAGTACACAGTAGTAAACAGATGATTTTTATCTTTGTGGTGCTGGATCAGTCAAGCAAGTGCTATCACTGAACTACATCACCACCTCAATAACTGACTGTTAAATGGATGTTTTAAACTGTGACAAGAGACCATACTATTACTCTAGACAGTTACACGGTGCTTCCTACGCTCCCTCTAGAAATTGGAGCTCAAAATCCTTTGGGAACGCATACTTGATAATCAATTTAAATTTATAGTAAGTAACAAATTATGCTCATTATTGATCTATACTTCCATTCATATAACTGGTCAAGAGCCTAAAAGGTAGAAACATTTCTGATATTAAAGTTTCATTTTATAGCAGAAGCTAAGATGAATAAATTCTCTTACATGCTAAGAGCTTTAACATTCATCACAAGTATAAACAAACAGTTGTGGGAGGAATATAATTTGCTGAAACATCAGAAAAAGTTGACAATGTTACCAAAAAATGCTGTTTTCTGGAAACTAACCTTGGAAGAAATAATGAAGGATTACCTGCCAAAAAATGCAACTTTCATGTGTCTCCGAGATAGCACCTCACCAATAACAGAAAGCTTGTTTTTATACCCCTGTATTTCCAGCAGATCATCTTCAGTGGTTATTCTATCAAGTTCTGGATTCCTATATGTTGCTGCAAAATTGAAATGGTATTAGAAAAAGTAACACAAATAGTGTATTACACAATGAAATACCTACGATTGTATATATTTTATCTTTGTTGTATAATGTGCCATATGAAATCTAAAAATACTTGCAGTCTAGGTATTTGGGAATGGGGGTACATGCCTCACTGCAATGGATCTTAAAAACCCTGTCCAGAAAAATTAGTAACACATTACCTATAAAGGCTGGGTTTGAAAAGTAGAAAAACCTTTTAGTTTTGTTTTCTTTCAGCACTAACAATTCCATTCTTGTTTTTTTTGGTACTGAAGATTGAACTGAGGACCTCACGCTTGCCAGGCAGGCGCTCTGCCACCTGAGATAAATCCCCAGCTGACACTTACATTCTTATCACCTCTTTTGTAAGTAAAGACACAGATTCATTTGGCTATGTTTTAGCAGGCACAGTGCCACTGAGCTAAATCCCCGGACCTCATTTGGCTATTTAAATGTCTTAATTACAGACAGTGCCTTTTAAAACATTACCCAGGGGCCGGGGATTTAGCTCAGTGGCACCGAACCTGCCTCGCAAGCACAAGGTCCTGAATTTGATCTTTGATAAGGGGAAAAAAAGAAGAAGAAAAAAAGAAACTTACCCACTGTTCATATATTTAAACTTAAGAGAAAGAATGGTTACACTCACTTTGGTTTCATTTTATTCTTGCTCTTCCATATTTCTGATTTAATTTGCTTTATCTTTTTATGGGGGTGAGGGAGGACAGTTACTGAAGTTTGAACCTAGGGCCTTTACACATTCCCAGCCCCTTTTATTTTTTGAGACAGGAACTCACTATTTTGCTGAGTTGCCCAGGCTGGACTTTAATTTGTGATCCTCCTGCCCTCAGCCTTCCAGAATTCTAGAATTACAGGCCTGTGCTATGTGCTACCCCACCCAATTTGATTTGTCACTCACTTTTTTAAAGTTTTTTTTGAAGTTGTCTCTTTTTGGAAAATTTTTTTCTAAGGTTCTAGAATAAATAAAATTGAATTTTGATTCTCAAACTGTCTTTTCACTCATTCCTAGCCTATCCTCAATCTGTAACAGGCTCCACATGCAGAAAAATGTAACATGTAACTTAATTTTCACTTATCAACTTTTCTAGAAAAAAATTCTTCTCAAAAGTCATTGTGTCAGATGTAATGGCACACACCTGTAATCCCAGCACTCCAGAGGCTGAAGCAAGAGGAACCACATGTTCCAGGCCCGCCTGGGCTACATAGTATTTAAGGCTGATCTAAACTACATTGCAAGATCCTGGCTCAAAAAAAGACAGAAAAAATAGGCTAGGCTTTCTCATAATAACCCACCCTGCTTTCTGCAGGGCATACTTTTATCTTGCTTTTTCCTCTTTTACTTAGCCCAAGCTTGCTCTGCAGAGCTAGTTTCTTTCTCCCTCTTCACTTTTACTTTCATCAAATAAACTTTGCCACTGTTTTTCTTGTTTCATTCAATTCTTTGTTCAAGATGAGAGCCTGGAATCTAACTTTAGAAGGAGGAGAGAGCAACCCAGAACCCAGTAACATTTAACTGGCAAGCGACTTTTAGAAGGAGCTACATAACATTTTACCATAGCCAGGAGATGCCAGGAGATAATAGTATGGAGAGAAAGGACTACAGAGTCACTTTCATTATCACAGTAAATAAAATGTTTAAGAAAATGGAAAAAAAAAAAGTCACCGTACCACATCAATTTCTTGCCAAATTAGAAAAACAAAGATACTATGCCAAGTTGGACACGGTGGTGCATGCTTGTAATCCTAGCACTCTGGAAGGCTGAGACAGGAGGGTTGTGACTTTAAGTCTAGCCTAAGCAACCTAGGAAGACAGGGACTCAGTATGAAAAGGGAGTGGGGATGTAGCTCTGAGCAAAGGCCCCAGTACTGTGTGCGGCCCCAAGCACGTGCACGCACATACACAAAAAAACAAATTATATACCAGTAATCTTTTAAAATCTCATTCAACAAAACCTGAAATGTGTTGAATTGGGTACTAAAAATACAGAAAGCGTTGCAACCCTGAGACGCTCAAAACCTGGTAAGGGAAGGTCAGAGAATTAAGGAAAGAAAAGTTTGACTCTATGAATTTACCGGAATCTCAGAAGAAATGTCAACAGTTATCTCCAAATTAATATATACTGATAATATATTCTTCATCATCTTTATTTGAACTAGTTTACACAATTTTTCTTTCCAATTTTTTTTCCCAAGACAGGGTCTCACTGGTTTGGCATCGTTCTGAGTGTGGATAATGGGAAGGCCCACTCTGGGTGTGAGTGCTGCCCACCCTGAGGGTGTGTAGCCTGGATAGAACGTAAGGGACAGAAGAAGGGCTACTGTGGCCAACTGCGGCTTCCTTACTTCTCTGCTTTGCTGCCTTTTGGCTGCCATGCTATGAACTGTTTCCTCTGCAAAGGCCTTCTGCCATGCCACCCTGCCTTGGAGCCAGCCAACTATGGACTCAAGAGATCTCTACAAACTGAGCTACTATAAACCTTTCCTTCTTTAATTCTGGGTGTCCCGTATTTTGTCTCAGCAATGAGAAAAGTTAACTGAAACAGCCATTAATATAGTAAAGTGCTTGGAAGTACTTATTTCTTAATCATTGTACCATGTAATCCTCCTCCAGAGGGCAAAAAATGGGCTTTACTCATTATGGAATCTTTTACAGTACACAGAACAATGTGCTATGAGTTCAATACCTAATGCAGATAAAACCCACTTTTATACACTTTCAACAATAATCATTTTGAGAATTCAAAAGGCACAAACCTTCAACAAAATGTGATCCTTCAGTAACAAAATCTAGTAACTGGCCAAAGATTGTAGTAATTGCCTTCTTAGCCAGTACAAAGTGCTTCAGGGGAGAAGTAGTTTCTGCCATTATCCCTCTGGGAAAGAAAACAAAAGTTAGAAAAGCAGTAATTAGCCTAAAGGTGGTGCACAGCAGATCCTGAGGCAGGACTGCTGCTTAAACCTAGGAGTTCAAGCTCAGCCTGAGTAATTTAGCAAGGCTAGTTCCACACACAAATTTTTCAAAGGGCTGGAAATGCAGCTCAATCATAGCGCACTTGGGTAGTATGCATTCACTCCCCAGTACCCCCTCCCACCAAAAAGAAGAGTAAGAAAAGTACTAATTAAACTGAATGACAAAGACAGTTAAGAGAACTCGTCACTCCTTAACTCCCCACTGCGATAAAAATAAACTACTAAAATATTTTTAGGCAATGGTTTTTCCAGGAAAGTGTTTTCGTCAGAAACTAAGGCCTACTTTCAAGTGGTATCTCACTAATAGGCGAAATCTATTTACCAAAATCTTTATTTCTCTTTGGTGAAGATGAAACTAATTATGGCTACACTCCAACTGCAAGTGACTCTTAAGTGCATCAAGGAAACAGGATTAGGGAGAGGAAGCCAAGTTCACAACAATATCCAAGTTATGAAGTTTCCCAACCTGGAGCTCTAGAAAAGTGGAGGTGGATACTTACAGGGAGGAAATAAAATTCCAAAATCACAATGCAGTATTGTCGCTTGGAAAGAAGTAGCTTTCATCACAAGAAATGAGGCAAGCCTCAGGGCCAAAGTTCGCAAAACTTCAAGGAATGAAGTTTAAAACGAACTATTTTTTCCTCTCTGGAGGCCAAAGCCAATCACCCCCCGTCTAATTCCGGTGCGCGCGTGGAATGGAGCACAGTGGCCGGGAGAGGACCCACTCAGAGGGTGACAAGCGACGGCGGAGGCGCTGCCTGTGGAAGCGGGCGCGGGCTAGCCCCTCGTCACTGAGCGTCCGGCGCACAACTCTCCGCCCTCCGTCCCGGTCGCTCGAAGGTCACCCCGAGAGTCGCAAATCGGCCAGCGGCCGAGGCAGCGAGCACTCACACTTTTCCAACTCGGACTTGTCACCCAGCAACCGAAACTCAGCCACAGGAGCCAACTGGCCTCATCGTCCCGAGAGAGGCAGGACTAGGAGACCTCGTCACTGAGCGTCCGGCGCACAACTCTCCGCCCTCCGTCCCGGTCGCTCGAAGGTCACCCCGAGAGTCGCAAATCGGCCAGCGGCCGAGGCAGCGAGCACTCACACTTTTCCAACTCGGACTTGTCACCCAGCAACCGAAACTCAGCCACAGGAGCCAACTGGCCTCATCGTCCCGAGAGAGGCAGGACTAGGAGAGGTAGGAGGAGGGGCAACAGGCGGTAACTTCCGGTCTCTGGCCCTCTCTTATTCTATTCAGCTCCTCTGCCGGAAACGCGTGATCCCGGGCGCCATTTTTTTTAAGGGCAAAGGCAAGCCTTGTTACGGGCAAGGCTGCTAGTGAGAGTGGGGTTTCTTCCAAATCCCTGCACTGCCTGTGTATGTCTTAGGGAGAACTAAAAGGATGTGGGGTAAAGTGAGATTGGGGCTGCCTGGTGTGGTAGCTCAGGTCTGCAATCCCAGTATTTGGGAAACAGACCTGAAGATATGGCAGCCTGGACTCCACAATGAGTTCAACGTTAGCGAGACACTATCAAAAATAAATAAGTTTGATGCCGTAAAACCAGAAAGATTTTATGTTTGCTAGGCCAACAACAGAAGGAAAAGGTTTTCACTGCTCCCCTACTCTTCTCTTGTGTGATTGGTTTCCTGGACCTTGAAGTGTAGGAATGAGGCAGGGAGAGGTGTATGCTCTTACTTACAATTGAGACGGAAATTTGACATGACCTTCCTTAGTGCTTCTGAAACTTTTAGAATACCCAAGGAATCCCATTAAACTCGAGATGTAGATTCACTGAGTCAAGCATGCAACCTGAGAGTGCATTTCTTACATCCCTACGGAGCTGCTGGTGGATTGTACATAACTAAATCCAGGGTGTTTCTTTCCAGAGCTGGCAAGTGAGATGTTTTTGCAAATAAAACAATTTCATCTTTGCCACACCAGGCAGCCAGAATCTCATTTTACTTCACATCCTTTTAGTTCTCCCTCACTAAGCCAGTGATTGTTCATATTCAGGCAATGCAGATACTTTATAAAATTGGAATCCTGGGCTGGGGATTTAGCTCAGTGATTCTGCTGCTTGCCTCACAAGCACAAGTACCTGAGTTCAATCCCCAGTACCAAAAAACTAAAAAATAAAATTGGAATCCTGATAATACCTAGGTTATGGGTTGTGAAAATTAAACGAATGGGTAACATGTAAAAAGCTAAAAATGAAGCTGGTCACATAATAAGAACTGGGTAAATCAGTAAACACTACTCATCTGCCAGGGCACATGAATATCAACAAGGAAATAAGAATAAATTAATTTCTCACAGTGCTTAGTACTGAGAAGGAAAAAGATCCCAAGGCGATGGTATAGACTTTCTGAAGAAAAATGAGAGAGGCAGAGCCACTTAGGTTTGTCTGCTTGTAACAAGAATTAGTGAGGCAGAAATTGAAATTCCAGAGATCTTGCCAGGTGTGGTGGTACATGCCTGTGATCCCAGCTCTTGGGCTCCTTAGTAAGTTCCAGCCCAGCCTGGATTACATAGCAATACCCTAGCTTCAAAACAAAACGAAACAAGATTCCAGAGATCTTACAAAAACATTTGCCAGGTATCCTTTAGCTATATGGGACCTCCACAAAACGTGATCAGGCAAGCCACTGGCTCAGAAGTACATGAGCCTTACCTGGACACTAGATGAACACTGCATAGATTAAACAAACAAACAAAAAAAGCAAAAAACAAAAAAAAAAAAAAAAGGAAAGAGAGGGGCAGAGGAAGAAAAAAAGGAAAACACAGAGAGAGTCTTCTATAGGGTAGAGATAATGTTGCTTGCACAATGGCTGAAACCTGCTTCTAAATCCCTCAAAAATCCCTAGGTAGGGTTGGGGATGTAGCTTAGTGCATCTTAGGTATGAGGCCTGCCTGACAAATGTTCCATAACCGGTACAAAGAAAAAAAAAAACAAGCAAGCAAACAAATAAAAATCTTAGTTATACCTGTGTGATGGCTCATGCCTGCAATCCCAGCACTCAGAAGGTGAGACAGTCAGGCCATCCTGTGCTACATTCTAAATTCAACACCCACCTGAACTACATAAGGAGACCCTGTCTCAAAAACAAACAAACCCCAGATAAAGAGCGTTCATGGGTGTCCTAACTCAGAACTCCCTTCCTGCCCAGCAGGATCGTTACTTACTTTGCTTAATACCTTTTACTTTCTTGCCTTTATAACTTTTTTGGGGGGTGGGGGAGGTTGCGACAGGGTCTCACTATGTAGTTGAGACAGACCTGGAACTCACTGTGAAGCCCAGGCTGGTCTCTGAACTCACAGCGATCCTCCTGCTTCAGCTTCCCGAGTGCTAGGATTACAGGCGTGCGCCACCATGCCCAGCTTGCCTTTATAACTTTTAAATAATTTTTGTTTTGGTCTTTTGAGAGAGGGTCTCACTGTGTAGTTGAAACTGACCTGGAACTCACTATGTAGACCAGGCTGGAACTCACAGTAATCCTCCTGCCTCAGCCTCCCGAGTGCTGGGATTATAGGCGTGCACCACCACACCTGGCACTTCTAAATAAATTTGCCTGAATTCTACTTCCTCCATCCTGTCTCATTCTTTGTCATCATGGGACACAACCCCAGGGTTCTGGTAACATATTTGGGACTTGTCCCCAGATTCCAAGAAGAAATAAGTAAGGTATACATTTTTCCCAGGTTTGCTTTCACTTTATGCCTCTGCTTAGAACAATATCAGGACCCCATTGGCAAGTTAAAGGTAATTAGCACAGTCTCCCATCTCAAAGTCTTGGGGGACAGATTTCACTGATGTGAGCTGAGCTGATCCCCCTCTATCACGAGTGGAGGTAATGTTAGTCCAGTCTTCACGCAGTTTCCATTTCTGATTTGCTTTTTTCCACTAGCAAAGGAGTGATCTCTAATTTTGGAGCTCTTGGCTCTCTGTTGCCAAGACATATTAGACATTCTGCTCCTTCAACTCACTGCAAGTGCTAGAGAAAATGAATTGCCTTTCTCTGTCATGATTCCCTTTCTTGGCAAGCTGAGCCAGAAGGAAAGAGAGACCTTATATATCTTGTTGTCTTGTCTTAATTGTCTGGTTATAAATTTGCAGACATGGATCAGGTAATTAAAATAAATTCAAAGACTGTCATGGAAGGATAGCTCAGTCATGGGTATAGAGCATTGTACTCTCTGCAAGACAACTCTCACGCATCTGCCAGGATTATGGTTTATGTTTGTGCAACCAAAGTATAAAATGTCCTTGTCACATAATCTTTTCCTGCACCCTAAATGTTGTGCCCTTGTGGCTTCCAAGTACTGGAGATCTTGCCTGTTACTCTTTGTCTCCCTGTTAACCCATTTTCTTCCTGTCACTCAAATTCTTCTTCTACCACTCCCAGGTTGCTCACCCCCCCTCGCCTGAATGTAGGAAAACTATACATTTATTTGTTTATTTATCCATGTAGGATCTCACTGTGTAGTTCATGTTGGCCTTGAACTTACTATGTTGTCCAGGCTGACCTTGAACTTGTGGTGATCCTCCTGCCTCAGTCTCCGAAGTGCTGCGGTTACAGGGCGTGTGTCACCATGCCCAGCCAAACTGGTGCTTTTAGACAAAAGTTATAACTTCTATTTCTTAGGCTGATGGGGGGAAAAAACTCTTAAATGGTACACAGCCTGCACTGAGTCCAAATGGATAACAGAGTTGGAGTTAACTCCTCTACAGATCCAGAGAAGGAAACAGCCTTCCTACAAACCTTTGAGGAGTTGACAAGAGCCAATTGAGACAAATTGGCTGATTGATAAATTTCCTTTTGGATTCCAATTTGAGTTGGTATTTTTTTATTTAAAGGATATGCTTGAAACATGTCTTGTGCATTGATACAGTTCTTAAACCACAATCCAAGGTTAACTTGCTCTTCTATTGCTTTCTGATAGGGCTAAGATAAGGATGCTACTCAAGGCCACTTAGGGGTCTGTAGTCCTGCAGTCATAACTGGAATGTAAACATCTATAACCTCACTCTGACACCAAAAAAAAGCTTACTGGGGAAAATCCAAGAAGATATTAGGCTGTTACAGAAATACACCAGTAAGTAGGATATAAAAAGATATATGAAGAAGGTTATAGGTATAAAGATATGTTTGTGGTATCAGTAATTTTATATGATAAGGTTTTTGCCCTACCAAAATAGAAAAAAAGATAATGGCAAAACTGGAAAGTCCACGTATGTTGAGAAAGGGTTATAGAAGATAAACTTTATGAAAAGAAATATAAGCGTGGCTATTTTAAGTTTTCACTCTTGTTGGTTTGTTTAAACCTAGGCTGTTCCTTCTAAACCTCCTTGTTGCTCAAAGGTGTTTCGAGGGCCAGAGTACCGACTCCTAAATCATCAATCACTTTTTCCCATGTCTTAAGGCCTCTCTCTGGTCTAACTGTAAGCAGTTACTGTCTCCTGTGCCGGGGATGCAAAGATGAGAGACAGTGCAGCTGAACAGGATTTTCTGTCTTCTCAGATGGGAATAATGTAAGGGGCACATGCTGGTAACAGCTTAGTAGATGATCACCTGGGTCTAGTTGATAAGAGTTGCTTTGGGTTTAGGTTTGATGGCAAGTATGGCTCAAAAAGAATGTTTAAAAGACTTTCCCCAACTCTGTGCCCTGTACCACTTCAGCCTAGATTGCCTTTCAGTGCATAACAGAGTGTTTAACAGTCAATCTTGTTTCACTTACAGAGGTACTTCAGTTCTTTTGGTTGAAGAAAGTCCAATTTCTGCCGGGCATGGTGGCTCATGCCTGTAATCCCAGCACTCGGGAGGCTGAGGCAGGAGGATCACTGTGAGTACGAGATCAGCCTGGGCTACACAGTGAGTTCCAGGTCAGTCTCAACTATACAGTGAGACCCCGTCTCAAAAAAAAAAA
>NW_022900924.1:39575828-39582769 GCF_012274545.1 Fukomys damarensis | reverse complement strand
AAAAAAAAAAAACAAAAAAAAAAAAAAAAAGTCCAGTTTCTGGTCACAAGTGAAAGGCTTCAGGGAGACATGAGAGGAGAAAGAGCATGCCAATCAGAGGAAATTATTAGATAGCCTCTTCCCCCTCAAACCTAGTTTGCCGTCTTGAGCAACCAGGACCTCAAAGGTGGCCAAGAAACACTGTCTTAGTTATTTTTCTTGTTTCTGAAACAAAATACCCAACATTCAAAGGAAGAAATGTTTATTTATCTTATAATGTGTAGAGGATTCAGTTCATCATAGGTTGGCTCCAAGGCAGGGTGGCACAGCAAAAGGACATCACAGAGGAAAAACAGTCCACAGCAAAGCAGGATAGGCAGAAGGCAGCAATCAGCAAGTGAGAAAAAAAAAAGCAGCAACTGCAGCTCTCTTTCTGTCTCTTATATTTTATCCAAGCTACTTGTCCTTAGGGTGGGTAACACTCACACCCTTAATACGGGCATCACTCTGAATCAATCCCAGCATCACATCCTTGATCTCAGCATCACACACCCTAGATCCAGCCACCTCTGAAAAGCCCCACCCATGATTGCATGGGGCTTTAGAAGGATCTCTAGATAAACACCATAAATTGTCTAGGGAATACTTCAATAGGGGAACAAGAGATGCCTTCTCTCCTTTTCATATTTTTCTAAAAAATAGGAAGCTAGGTCTCAATTCCCATCACCCAATTGAAATGCTTCCCCCAAAATTGGGACTCCTTTGATCCCCAGACCCTGAAAAAGCACCATATGGCTTTCTTTTTGCACCCATGCTTGACTGCCTACCTTCTGAATGACAAGAGAAAGGTAAAATCTCTGCAGCTACCTTTGGGAAACCAACCCACCACCCCTTCACTCCCAAAATGCTCAGATGACTTGTTACAACTGTGGATGGCCAGGGCATTTTCACAGAGAATGCCGACAGGATTATCATTCCTGAAACGGTATCACCCAAGCCCTGTCCTATGGCAAAGGGATCATTGGAAGACAAAGGTCTGACTTCCTAGAGACAAAGGTCCTCAGAGCCATAGCCCTCCTTCCAGATGGTCCAAAGTTCACAGGACTAAAGTGCTTGTCAGCATCCACTCCTGGCTCCCACCACCCGGACAGTCATCTCCACCTGGGAGTTACTTTAACTAGTAAAGTAGCTTCATCAAATAATGCACCAGCTTGTAAGGGCATGTAAGGTTTGCCAACAGATCAACTCTCCAAACAACCAACAAAATAGGAGACACCCTAGGGAAGAAGACACACATATGCCCAGGAACAAAGGAATCCAATATCTCTTAGTATGAGCAGATATTTTCATCAATTGGCTAGAGTCCTTCCCATGTAAGACAGATAATGACTTTAATGTCAAAAATTGTTCCACGTATGGGCTTCCCTCCAGAGTGATAACGGCCCCTCCTTTAAGGCTGCTGTCACCCAGAGAATTAAAAATTGAATACCATCTTCATTTTGTCTAGAGGCCATAGTCCTCAAGAAAGGTAATAAAAAGACACATGACATTCTTTTTTTTTTTTTGAACTGGGGATCGAACTTGGGACCTTGTGCTTGTGAGGCAGGTGGTGGAACCATTGAACTAAATCCCTAGCCCAACACATAACATTCTTAAACAACATCTGAGAAAGCTCACCCAGGAAGCTCACATTCCCTGGCCTACCCTACTTCCTTTGGCTCTGTTATGTATCAGAAATACACCCTCTACTCTGAGACTCAGCCCCTTTAAAATGTTGTGCAGGCACCCCTTTCTCACCAATGATTGTTTAGAAAGTCAAAAAGTTACAGCTCAAATCAGAGACAGAACAGCCCCAGCTAAGTTTCAACATACCCTGAAACAGTTGTCTGAAGCCTGATTCAGGCAATGGAGCCTCCCTATATTCTGACCCAGAAGCCTAATCTTAGTGATTTTTCTCCCCCTTTTGTCCCCTTCTATAGAACCAACCTGAGAAGAACCACACACAGCAATCCTGTCCACCCCAACAGCCATCAAGGTGACAGGGACCGTGTCCTAGATGTATCATTTTCAACTCAAACCCAGACAGTTTTACCATCCAAAGATGAAGAGAATGACAGTCACCCCTGTAAGCCACTGGAGGAACTCAGTCTCCTCTCTAAGAAAAAAATCACCCTCCTTCTCAAACGATAAATCATGATAAATAGGCTCTAATTCATCTCTGTTTTAGCTAGTACCTGTAGATATCCTTACTTCAGCCTTTCAGTGGCTCTGTTTGGTTCACCCGCTTCCCAGGGAATAAAATCATTTCAGATATTATTTTGATAAACAGTCACATCGCACATCCCCAAACTAGGCATATCCCACCTTATAGATAACTCAGTTACTGATTTTGTCTGATACTTTACAGGACCCTTACTCTTTTTTTCTTATCCGTTTTTCCCTGGAACTGCTGGAAAAGGCTCCTCCCAATGTCTGATAATAGAGAAGATGAAAAGTATTACCAATCTATCTCAATGCTGGCTATGTCCTAAGATGACCAAATTATATCAAACTGAGCTCTCCCTCCAAGCATTACCAATAAAGGCACAGGAATAAAAACACAGTATTGAGAAACTGTCAAGATATTCCTATACCTTATGTAACCTCATCTGCAGAGAAGGAATTGGAGAAAAGCTAGACTTCAATTTCCCAATTAAAAATATATTCCCTTGGGCTGGGGATTTAGCTCAGCAGTTCTGCCACCTGCCTTGCAAGTACAAGGACCCCAGTTCGATCCCTGGTTAAAAAAAAAACAAAACAGAGTTTTAAGTTTAAGAGTTTTACTCTTAAAGTCTTTCAACTGATTTGTTCATTTGGTGTGCATGCCTGTAATCCCAGCACCAGGGAGGCTGATATAGGAGGATCATCACAAGTTTGAGACTAGCCTGCAGCTACCTAGTGAGTTCATGGACAGCCTGAGCTACATACAGTCCCTGTCTCAAAAAAAGAAAAAGGGTGGGGAGAGAAAGAGGGAGGGAGAGAGAGAAAGAGACAGAGAGGGAGAGGGAATATAACAAGAATTAATAAGAGAGAAGTTGGGATTCTAATAGGCAGTAAAGAGAGTCGCCTCAAAATGGAGTCAGGAAGACCAAAATGGAGTCTGCTGAGTCACAACTCTCCAGAGATATTACAGAAACATCTTCCAAGGATCCTGCAGCTGTCTGGGACCTTCCCAGAACATGATCAGATAGGTCATTGGGTCAAGGGTGCAAACTACATAGATTAACCCTCCCAGATATAGTCTCCTATATTATATTACTTACACAATGGCCAAATCTTCTTTCTAAACACCTTTAGAACCCCTAGGTAAGACCCCTCCTGGATATTCTATTCAGAATTGCTTCCTGGTTAGTGGGAGCTTTACTTCCTTGCCTTTATATCTTTTAAATAAATTTGCTTTTGCCCTTCTCCATCCTTGGTCATCTTTGTCAGCATTGGACATGCCCCCAGCATTCTGGTAGCAATTTCTGAGGCTTTTCCCCAGGATGCCAGTCCTAGGACTCTGTGGAGGAAGAGTGTCCAAAATAGAACAGGAAGTCCAGAGACTCATAAGAAGGACTTATGGAATGGTTGGTGAAAAGAAAGGACAGTGTAGTTGAGGTGTAAGGAGGGAAAGGAAGAATGAGAGAAATAAGATTAGGCAGGGAGCTATGTGGGTATGTAAGAGCCTGACTGAACCAGAGCGACTCCATGTTGACCAACAAAGGACCTAGAGACTGTCGCTCCCCCGCTCCCTTACAGGATAACTAAAGATTAATTGTGAATTGTTAGGTAACTGCTATGAAGTAGCTGGGAAACTAAATGGAAACTATAGTGAGTACAGAGATCCAATATGAATCACTCCACTCCTTACTTGCCTGTAGTTGAATGTTCTGAACATTATAATCTAAGTTGTAAATGGAATACTGGATAATCGATCTGCTGATCATTAGTATGTGACGGTCAAGTATATGCTTGATGACCACTAGCTCAGATCAACTGATTCTTTGCCTTTGTCCTCTTCCTGTAAGTTTTAAGTGTAAACCGCCCCCCTTTAGCCCTATATAAAATGGCCTCTGTTTCTGAGCTAGCCGCCTCTCTGAGCTACTTGGCTTGGGGAGTGCCGTCTGGCCAGACTAATAAAGGTCTATTTGCCAACTTGCCTGGTGTGTTCCTTCCTGGGTGACTCTCGCTGTCCGACAAGCTCCTGGAGCCTTGCTGAGCTTCTGAGCCCAGCATCGTGGAAGCCTCTTGGCTGTTCACGCTCCAGGAGTAAAAGTGAGACTTAAGTCTTACAGGTATACAATCATAGAAGCCAATATCGTATGTTTGGCTTTTATTCTCCATGCAATGGTGAGCTGCTGGAAAGTTTAAAGCTCAGAGAACAATATGATCTGATATACTTGTTGACAGGTCACTTTGGTTTCTCTGGGTACTGAATGATAAGAGATTCCACACAATGTTTTTGGTTAATGTTTTGTTGCTATTGTGTTTTTGCAGTGCTGAGGAATGAAGCCTCCCATATACCAGGCTAGCCCTCTACCATGAGCTATATCTTCAGCTGTACACAATGATGTTTTTTAAATAGGCTGGTCTGCTACTGGCTGAAAATAGATGCATTCAATAAAAGACAGATTTTACTAGTAACATACTAAAGCCATTGCCCACTTTTGCAGTAAGCCAGAATCACTTGGTTTTGTAGTGTTTGTAATTTTTATCCTTTTCTTCCTGCTCTTTCTTTGTACACTATAAACACATAGCATATTCTTGTCATTTCAGCTAGGGATCTTTAGGGTTGTACTTCTGAGAAGAGGGAGGGAGGGGAACTAGTACTGAGGGGCCTTGCACTTCTAGGCAAGTTCTTTACTATGGAGCTACATACCCAGCTCTGTATCAAAACCTTTTTTCAAGAACTGGGCATGGTG
This sequence comes from Fukomys damarensis, assembly GCF_012274545.1. Lineage (NCBI taxonomy): Eukaryota > Metazoa > Chordata > Mammalia > Rodentia > Bathyergidae > Fukomys > Fukomys damarensis. Next base: position 39,577,847 of record NW_022900924.1, on the reverse strand, counting down.
GAACAACTGTATTGCCAGCTACCTAGGAAACTGCAGCAAGAGGCTCACATGAGCCCATGAGCCTGGGCAACATAGGGAAACATAGGGAAATGCCTGTCTTGAAAATTTTCTTTTCCAATAAAAATCTAACACTATTCATATTACATGCACATTCATAAGGCCAACCTTATATTTTGCCTACTACAGGAATGTTACTGTGTGCATTATCAGTTATAGTACAGAGGGCAGAGGATTTATTGTAAGGGACTAGAGTATGTGAGTATAAAGGCTGGCTAAGCAAGATCAAAACATGTCAAGTAAGCCATCAGTAAGAGCAAAATGGAACTCCTGAGCAAGAGCAGACATTGTAGTCCACAGGCAGAATTTCTTTGTAGGAAAACTTTAGTTTTACTCTTAAAGTCTTTCAACTGATTTGTTCAAGCCCATTCATATTACCCAGGATCATCTCTGTTAGACTAGGCATGGTGGTGCATGCCTGTAGTCCCAGCCCTGCAGAGGCTGAGGAAGGAGGATCGCCTTGAGTTTGAGGCTGACCTGGGCTACATAGTGAGTTCAAGGCCAGCCTGAGCTACATAGCGCCTTCCTGTCTCAAAGAAAAACCCAAGGAAATCTATCTAAATGGAACTCTTGTTTTAAAAAAAAAAATGAACAAATTTCGGATGGAATTGGAACCCATTTTAAAATTTACATAAAAGAAGAAAAATTCCACAAATACCTAAAACAGTTCGCAAAAAAAGCAGAGGATGAATTCACACTACATGCTACGGACAGACACTGCTAAGCTGTAATACTTAAACTGTGCTGCTGGTATTAAAGAGTGGTGCTGTTGGGTAACAGTGGGATAGAAAGAATACAGATGCAGACTCGTGTGTCAAATATTCCTATGGAGAGTTGTTACGTGATAAAATTAGAATCATGAATCACTAGGGGAAGATGCACTATTTCAGAGCGCGGGGGAAATTGGTTCACTTTAATGAACAAAAGTGAAACTTGAATCATACCTACGCACACGAAGAAATTCAGATGTATGTAAAGCTTAACATGAAAAATAAAGCAAGGTAAATAAAAAGTTTCCAAAAAGAGAAAAATAAAGCAAGGGCCACGGATCCAGGGATGTAGCTCTGCATTACAGTTCCTGTTTGGCAAGCACGAAGTTCTGAGTTCAATTCCTGGTACCAAAAAAAAAAAGAAAAAGAAAGAAAGAAGAAAGGAAAGAAAGAAGGAAGGAAGGCGAGGACAAAAGAGGAGGAGCAGGGGATATAAAGAAAGTTACAATGTTGTATACACCTGTACCAACTCCCCATGAGGAATGAAATCATTGTGAACTACAAATATGGATGAAGTAAAAATAAAAATTAGAAAAAAAACAAGAAAAGTATTGGGAAATACTTTGAACATTGAAGTTGGAGAGAATTTTGTAAACAAGATGCAGAAAACACAACTTACGAAAGGAGAACATGATGAATCTGTAGTAAATTTGAAGATTTCTAGTCAACATTAGACATCCGTCACAGGTGACTCACTGGGAATCTTCTCCGAGGGGTGTACAGCCAATCAAAATCCACATTCAAGGTCGGGGGTGTAGCTAAGTGGCAGAATGTATGGTTAGCATAAATGCAACCCTGGGTTCAATCCCCAGCACTAAAAATAAAATCAGTATTTAAAATATATAAAGAATTCCGAAACATAGGCAAGAAAACCCTGGGAACAGTGCACAAAGAGTATAAAGAAGGAAAGCTGGCCCTGTAGTGCTCACCTGTAGTTCCAGCTACTAGGGAATCTAAACCCTGAGGATCACACAAGTGCCTGTGTTCAAGGCCAGCCTAGGCAACATAGACCCTCTCTCAAAAGAAGAGAGAGAAAAAGTGGGGCAGGAGGAAAAGATGTAAAGGCAGGCGGGAAGGCAGGGCAGAAGGATTGGGAGAAAAGCCAGGATTTGGATAATCTCACTATTTAAAACCAGGTCTTCCCCTACCCACTCAACAGTCTTTTTTTTTTTTTTTTTTTTTTTTTTTTTTT
>NW_022900924.1:39560274-39575764 GCF_012274545.1 Fukomys damarensis | reverse complement strand
TTTTTTTTTTTTTTTTTTTTTTTTTTTTTTGGTACTGGAGATCAAACCCAGGACCTTGCACTTGCAAGGCACATGTGGCACCACTGAGCTAAATCCCCAGCCAGAGACAGAGTCTTGATATGTAATTTAGGCTGGCTCAAACTGATAGCCATCCTCCTGCCTCAGCCTCCTGAATGCTAGGATTACAGGTATGTCCCACCATTCCTGGCTTGCTATTTGATTTTTTGTCAGTGCTATGAGCCCTGTTAGAGGATTCTAATTTTACCTCAAAAGTAAAAAGTTAAGTTATATGTAAAATCTTGATTATAACTGTGTTGTTGCTGTTGACTTCTTTGTATATTAAAGGCATTTACAGTTCCCAGGTGCACAAGCAATGCTGAAGTGTTAGAATTTTTGGAGCTCTTAGAGATGGATTAAATGCCTTGCATTAAGGGATGTGCATGAGTCTTTGAATGGCCAAGGGCAGAATGTTATGGCTTGTATCTACATGTCCCCTCAAAGCCCCATGCGGTCATAGGGGGTGCTTTTCAGAGGCGGCTGGATCTACAGTGTGTGATGCTGGGATTGATTCATGGTGCAATGCTAGGATTAAGGGCACTGGGATTAAGGATGAGTGATTTGATTACTAAATTAGTCCACTGATTGGTTTGGCACCTGCCCTAAACCAGGTAGCCCTAGCTAGAATATAAAAGGGGCAGGAAGACGTTGCTGTTGTTGCTTGTGTCTGGTCGCTTGTTAGCTTTTGCTGTATTCTGCCTGCCTTGAACTGTTTCTCTGCAGTGCCTTTCTGCCATGCCACCCTGCCTCGGAGCCAGCCAGCTATGAACTGAAACCTCTACAAACTGTGAGCTAAATAAACCTTTCCTTGTTTAACTTTGGGTGTCAGGTGTTTTGTCTCAGCAATGAGGAAAAGTAACTAAGACGAGTTAGATCTTACATCAATCTGACGAATAAGGGACACAGAAGACAGCCATCATCTTGAGGTCACTGAACTTTCTCAGTGGCCAGCTGTCACTCTGCAGAGCCTACCTTTTCTACCCTTAATGTAAAATCTTGCTACCTTTTTGGGATGTCTTAGCTAATTCTTTGTCCAGGATGCCAAGGACCTGGAAAGAGTCTATAGAACCCCGAAACCGGGTAACAGTAGAGCATCTCCAGGTTCAATCCCCAGTTCTGGGGGAAAAAAAGAGAGGGTGAACCTAATGCACTGTCAATTACAGTTGATAGTAGGATTCCAATTCCTGATGTTGGTTTTATTAAAAAGAGGCAAGGGCTGGGGGTTTAGCTCAATGGAGCCACACCTGACTGGCAAGCACAAGGTCCTGAGTTTGATCTCCGGTATTAAAAAAACAACTAAGAGGCAAATTAGTCAATATTTCAACTGTACTATTTTTTAGTAGTAAACACTATGTAAGATATCAAAAATAGAAAATTGAATTTAGACTCGAAATGTGTACTTTTCATATTTTTTTCAGGCTATAATTCATTCAGCACTCTGAGAGGCTGAGGCAGGAAGATCGCAAGTTTGAGCCAAGCCTGAGTAACTTAATGAGAACCTGTCTCAAAATAAAAAAATAAAAAATAAGGGCTGTGGATAAAGCTCAAACCCAGTATTGTTGTAATAGCTCCCATATATATATATATTTTTTTCTTTTTTTTTTAATACTGGGGACTGAATTGGGGACCCTGCATTTGCAAGGCAGGCAGCAGCACCACTGAGCTAAATCCCTGGCCCTAATATTCCTAATTTTTAAAAAATAGTTCATTCATACAAGGAAAAAATCATCTAGGTCAGATTCATCTATTAAAAACAATGAACAAAATGCTTTTATTACATTGTGATAACAAGATAATACAAAGTAAAAAATGTTGTCACAACAGAAATTCCTTTTAAGAACTCTAGATAAGGTGGGTGTAATGTTGCATGCCTGTAATTCCAGCACTCAGAAATTGAGGCAGGAGAATCTGCGGGAGTTCAAGGCTGGCCTGGCTACCTACTGTAGTGAGTTAAAGGCCAGCCCAGAATGCATAATGTGATCCTGTCTCAGAGAGGAAAAAAAAAATCTAAATAATCACACCTGTTAAAAGTATCTGACTAAGATTACTAGATTATACAATGTTACTACTTAGTAATGTTGCTGCTTTCCTAACAGAAATTACTTTTCACAAATTTATTTTGTGTTCAGGTAGTTAGTTGCTAGTTTTAACGCTAAGTTTACCAAGGATGAATTTAATGAGGAAGTTGTGGTGACTGATGTATTAATAGGTAAAATTTTTATCTAAAATTTTAAAAAATCTCTATAATTTCAAAATAACTGATAGCTTCTTAAGTTTACAAATTGAGCAGTTTCATACAAACACATAATTTAAAAATTATATATAATTTATATGTATTTTTGTTTGTTTTGTTTTTTTGAGACAGGGTCTCACTATGTAGTTGAGACTGACTTGGAACTATGTAACCCAGGCTGGTCTCAAACTTGCAGCAATCCTCCTGCCTCAGCCTCCCGAGTGCTGGGATTATAGGTGTGCGCCACCACACCCGGCCCTGTAATTTTTTTTTTTTTTTGAGATAGGGTCTTGCTTTGTAGTTAAGGCTGGCCTTGAACTCACTCTGTAGCCCAGGTTGGCCTTGGATTCTCAGTAATCCTCCTGCCTCACCTCCCAAGTGCTGGAATCACAAGCAGGTGCCACAATGCCCCACTGTGAAATAGTATTTTTAAAAAGCCTATATATACACTTCACCTGCAATAATTTGGAAACCAACTAACAATATGCTAAGGGCCCTGTGAAGCTGAAAAATTGGTTAATATGTGATGATGCACCCTCAGAGAATCTAAAAAAGATTTTTTTTTTTTTGGTTGAGACAGGGTCTCACTATGTAGTTGAGACTGACCTGGAACTCACTATGTAGCCCAGGCTGGTCTCAAACTCACAGTGATCCTCCTGCCTCAGCCTCCCGAGTGCTGGGATTACAGGCGTGTCCCACCACACCGCAGCTAAAAATGATTAGTTAACATAGTAAAAGTGGCAGATTTATAAACAGGAAGAGGCTTTTGAGTAGCACACAAATATTTTCAAATTCTGGAGTACAGGGAAATGCTTTGGAAATTCAAAAGTAGTAATTCATTGTGATGTGATGATTGAAAAACCCAACTTGTCACTGCTGCCAAGAATGCTGTTACAGTGTAAATAAACATCCCCTTCAGTTACCTATTTTCGTACTTGAATTTGGGTTCAAGTCACACAAAAGAATACAGAGAAAATATCTGTCACTGAAGGGGGGTAAAAATCCAGTAGTTAAAAAAATTTTTTTTAGGTAGATTAATTTTTCTGAGCTCAATTAGTTAAAAAATACAGACCAAGAATTTATGGTCAATCACAGACCTATGTAAAAACTGAGCTGGGAATACTGGTGCACACCTGTAATCCCAGCATTTAGGAGGCTGAGGCAGCAGAGTTGCTGAGTTTGAGGCTCATCTCAGGTACACAATGAATTCAAGGCCAGCATGAAGTGCATAGTGAGACCCTGTCTCAAAAACCACCCCCAAAAAACACAAAAAAACTGTCACAGTAACACAAACTCAGTGAGATACGGCCTTCTGCTGCAAGTTCATTAAAAAGTACAAAATTATGTGGTTTTAATACTTGGGTTTGTCTCTTAAGTAGTTTTACTACAGTCTTTGATTACTAACACCTAATCAAACGTAAAGCAATAAAATACATTTTTAAAACCAAGGCATCACTTAATGTTTGCCTTTTTTTTTTTTGGTTGAGACTGTCTTGGCATGAAGTTTAGGCTGGGCTTGAATTATGCAGGCCAGGATGGCCTCAAAATAGCAGTGACTCCCAAGGGCAGGGATTACAGGTATATGCCATGATGCATGGTATAATTCTGCCTTCTTGATACTGCAATGCAGAACGTATGGATTGAATTGTGTTCCCCTCAAATTCTTTTTTTTTCAGAGTAAGTTCTCACTATGTATCCCAGGGTGGCCTTGAACTCCTATAGTGCTGGAATTATAGGAATGCACCTCCCACTACACCTAGCTTTTCACTTACTGAAGTACCACAGAATATGGACTTATATGGTGACAGGATTTTTATCAAATTAAAACAAGGTTGACAAGATAGGCCCTAGTACAGATGACTGACATCATTATGAAAAAAAGCAATCTGGAGAGAGACCCACAAGGAGAATGCCACATGAATAGGAAGACATCTACAAGCTAAGGAGAAAGGTCTGGAACAGATACTTCTCTCACAGCCCTCAGAAAGGAACTGACTCTAACAATACCTTGACTTTGAACATCTGGCCTTCAGAAGTGAGTTCGTGCATTTGTTATTTAAAGCTACCCAGTTTGTAGGAATTTGTTAGAGCACTCACAGAAAACTAACATAGATGGTTAACTAATTTATCATTATCAGAAGTAATTTAGACATTATCATGTCTGCAACCCCTCATCTCCCCAATCCTAACTTTATATTAACAATTTGATGTCAGAAGTTTGGGCATGCTTCATGGTTCCACACAGAAGATGAAATGTCACTAGGTAATGAAATGAGTTAGGAACTGTTTCTTTTATTGTCTGGTCCCTTACCAGTCTTCTCCCCTCCCTCCCCTCTTAAATTATTCAACATAGATGAGACTTAAAAAAAATTAAAGAAAAGCTTCCCCCAAAACTGCAGCTTTTCTTCCTACTACACTCCTGGCTTCCTACTACAGTATTATTAAAAGAATAATAGATACAGAATTTTTGATTGCTTAGTGGGCAATTCATGACTGGGAATATAAAAGGAGGTCTGGTTTCATACTAGTAGGAATATGAATAAATTTTAAAAACTTAGCTTGTGTTAATATTAAAAAGTTAATAGTATGGTTAAGAAAAAGTGTAACTCACTTTCTTTTTTTTTTTTTTGGTTTGTTTGTTTTTGGTACTAGGGATCGAACTCAGGTCATTGTGCTTGCAAGGCAGGCAGTGGAACCACTGAGCTAAATCCCCAGCCCAGTAACTCATTTTCTTAATACATGTTTCTTTGCAATTCATGAAACTGGAATACATGCAATAAACTGGATTATAGTCACTAAGAATAATTAAAACTATGAAATACCATGCATCTGAAAATATATATATTTCCCCCACCCAATTTATTCAGATAGGGTCTCACTATGTAGTTGAGACTGACCTGGAACTCACTATGTAGCCCACGCTGGTCTTGAACTCAAAGTGATCCTCCTGCCTTGGCTCCTGAGTGCTGGGATTATAGGTGTGCGCTACCATGCCCAGCTGAAAATACTATACTCAAGGTCTAATTATATACTGAAAAATGTAGCAAAGTCAAGAAAAATGGACAACAAAAAACTATTACTTTTTAAAGGCAAATCTTGTAAGTTGTGTTTAAAATCATCTATTTTAACATCGTCAGAAAGTTGAATTTATTATTTTACATAATGTCAGTAAAAACAAATAAAATAATCATGTTGTCTCATGGACTGGAAGGTGGCTTATTAATTCCCTTTCATTTCCAAACCTCATCAAGCAGTCACTACATTTATGAGGTAAGTCAGCTGAATGCTTGAAATCCAAATGAATTTTAAGATCTTCAATTTGTCCTGTTGAATATTCACAATACTGACATAAATAAATCCCTTCAGATAAATGTGAATTTAAATGCTTGCAGTATTCTAGCATACTTGAAAAGCCCTTCCCACAGTCATCACAAACATGAGGAAATATTTTAGTATGTTCAATAGCAACATGCCTGTTAACATTTGTATGAAGTCTACTCCGAAAACCACACACTTGACATACGAAGAAGTTCTTACATTTGTCAAAAGTAATTTTGCTTAAGAGGCTGTACTGTCCATGTTGTCCGTTGTTATACTTATCACTTAATTCTATTAATTTACACGCATGCTCATTTACCACGTGGCTGTGCAAGTCTTCTGGATCATTAGTTTCGTGTTCACAGAACTGACACAAGTACTGTTCATCACAGCTGTGCTCCTGGAAATGTAGATAGAGCTCACTGCTCGAGGAGAACTGCACATCACACTGCTCACACCAGTAGAGGTGATCACTGAAGTGGGTGTCGGCAATGTGCTGGCTGAGGTTCTCAAAAATGACAGTCTTATAGTCACAGTATTTACAAATGTAGGGATCCTCTTCATGTAGTTTGGCATGTTCAATCAGAAGCATGTTGGTAGAGAAACTTTCCTTGCATACTCGGCACACATTTGAATCAGTACGTTTATGCTTTAGGATCATATGCTGCTTTAAATCAGAAAAATATTTACTGTTGAATTCACAAAGTTCACATTTATAGAGGCCACTGCTATTAGCTCTCAGTAAAGGCCATTTCTGCTGGGCAGTTACATTCAAAGCATGGCTTTTGTCAAGAATTTTACAAAGTTTAGAGGGTGGCTCTTCATCAGTTTGGTCTTGGATGCTTTCCGAGGAATTGTTTTCTGTCTCTATATCATAATCCTCTGAAATTGCATGTACTTCCACAGCAATTGGAACATCTTCAGCGGTATGGACTTCTATGGGATTCTCCTCGTGAGTTTGCTGGTTGACTGATTCAGGTGAGTCACAATCTTCATCACAGATTTCAACATCTGCAGATTTTTCTGAAAAATAAAACAAACCTATTGTTATATTACTATTACTAAATAAAGTCTCTTAAATAGAACTGTACAAAAAGAAGTTTATGGCATGTACTATTTTTCCAATGATCTATAAAAAAATATGGTAATGCTGCTATTAATTAGTTCTAACCTGAAGAAAAGGAAGTGTGGTCTAGAATTCTAAGTACAGGACTGGGAACCAGGTAGTTATGATTTCTGTTTCTGGCCTTGATTCCTTCTGCAAATTTTGGTAGGTCATTTGATATCTCAGTATCTGAATCATCATCTGTAAAAAGGGATTTGGAAAAATATTTATTACTTATAGCAAAGCATTAAACATTACAAAGGACCGATTTTTTAAAATCTAATTTTGAATTACAGTAGGAACTGAGGTTTTAGATGTAGCCATAAAAAAAGATGTTATCTATATACCCGACAAAAAACATCTGCCCAAGAACTAAAACAAAATCTGCCCAAATAAGCAACTACTTTTGCTTTTATCCCCACTTGAACTAGAATATATTTTTTAAATTTAGAAATTTTAACTCGAGTCTAAATAAGCCTTTATTCTCTCTGCCCAGCCTCCCTTCTTCCCAGCCCCAAAGTTAGCATGGAGAAGCTGAAATTCAGGTCAATAGAGAAAACTGGGCTTCAACTTTCTTTTTTTTGTATCAGGGATTGAACTCAGAACCTCGTATTTACAAGGCAGGCAGTGGCACCACTGAGCTAAATTTCCGGCCCTAGGCTTCAATTTTTTTTAAAAAAAATATTTTATCCAACAGTTTTACACTTTTGGAATAAATTACCAGATACAGAGAGTTCCTATACAGAACCAGGATGGTTCACTTACTATATTTAATGAATAACATATTAGTACTGATAATGATATATTATTACTAACTGAAACCCACATTTCACCCAGACAGCCTAAGCTTTTACCTAACATCTTTAGTTTGTCTCAGGATATCACATTACATTTAGTTATCATGTGTCTTTAGACTACTGATGACTGACCACTTTGAGGACTACTGGTCAGGCCTTTTGAAGAATGCCCCACTAATGATATTTATTTGTTTTTTATGATTAGACTGGAATGAGTTACTTGGAGATAGACTGCAGAGATAAACTGGCATTTTCATCACATCTTATTAAGTCACACTAGCAACATGAATTATAAGTGATGATGCTGACCTTGATCACTTGGTGAAGGTAGTACTTAGGTTCTCCATTGTAAAGTCACACTTTTACTTCCATATTCTTTGGAAGGAAATGACTATGTAGTTCACAAGGAGTGGACAGGCCAGGATTTAGCTCAGTGGTTCTACTGCCTGCCTTGCAAGCACAAAGACATGAGTTCAATCCCTGGTACCAAACAAAACAAAACAAAACAACAATTAAGGAGTGGAGAGTTACATTCCATCTCCTTGAGAGAATATATAAAATTTTTGGAATTCTTCTGTACAGAAGATTTGTCTCTTGTCTCCTTATTTAATCTCATCAGTATGGATTTAGAGTGTTTAATTTGTTATTATTTGTGTGTTTTTTTTGGTACCAGGGATCAAACTCGGGTCCGTGCGCTTGCAAGGCAGGCCACCCAACCACTGAGCTAAATCCCTGGTCCTTATGGTATTTAATTTGTACTTTGGCTTATAATTCAATGTTTTATCAAATTATTTCAGCTTTGACTGTCGTGTTGCTTTAGCATACCACTATATGCAAGTGTACATTTTATTTTCAGAAGTCTTTTTTTTTAATTCCCTATTTTCCAGCACTACAAGATGCTCCAAACTGACCAAATGTATTTCCTGCTCCAGACATGGAGTCATTTCTCCAGGACCCTTAGATTTTTGTTTGAGACAGGGTCTTGCTATGTAGTCCAGGTTGGCCTCAAACTAGCAATGATACTACTCCTGCCTCAGCCTTATTAGTGCTGGGACTTTAGGTGTGTACCACTATGCCTGGCTCCTGGCTTCTTTTAGTTAGGAATGGTACTATAAATCATATATTCTCTGCTACTGGGGTATTATTTCATTTAAGCTCTCTTTGGTAACAAAACAAAAAATGTGTGTGTATATTATCATAGATATATGCACATACCTGTCTACATTTCTATTACCTAAATCTATAATTAAACTAAGCATAAGTCCATACTGATGTTTCTCACTCTAGCATATTTTTTCATAGTTTGTGTTTTTCTGTGCTTATAACAGGAGCCCAGAAGAATGAGGAGTGTCAGTGTTCTAGAGAAATAACTACCAGTTATCTATTTATCTAATGCTCTAGAAAAGAGAAGTCAAAAGAAAACGCAAGATTAAGAAAGAACAAAGCACCCTCTGTTCTTTTCTTCAATTAGTCCTTTAGACCAAAAGTTACAGCAAGAGTAGAAGAACTGTGGATAATACTATTCATTTGGGAGTGGGGGTGGGAAATGAACTCAGGACTTTGCACTTGCCAGACAGGCACAGTGCCACTGAGCTACATCCCTGGCCCAGTAATACTATTCTTAACCCTTCACCATAAATGCTCCCAACTCTGGGTCACTCCTGCTTTGCCACCAATTCCCAGCCAACTAAAAAAGATTTAGGAAGCCTCTTTTGTATTTGTATGTCCGAACAGTCTGAAATAATGTTCAAAATGAAAATTACATAATTGCTTTCTGAAATTCAAATAATCGCCTGCTTTGAAATCATCAACCCATATTTCACCTACCTTTTCAAATAAGGATAAAAAACAAAACAAAACATTTTTTTTCTTTTTGTGGTGCTAGGGATCAAACCCAAAGCCTTGTGCATGCACATGCTAGGCAAGCACTCTGCTACACCCACAATGAATGTAATCATTATATGCTGCAAACATGTACTAATAAAAATAAAAATAAATTACTCAACACAGAGCTATACCTCAGCCCCTGTAAAAGCAATTTAAATTTAAATTTAAAAATTTTTATTAGTACTTTTTTTGGAGGGGTACTGGGGATCGAACTCAAGTCCCTGTGCTTGCGAGGCAGGCAGCAGCAGCACTGAGCTAAATACCCAGCCCATCAGTACATATTTTAAATGCATAATGATTATATTCAGTATGGAGAGTTGGTGCATGTACATAATACATTTTAATTCTTTTTACTTTTCCCTCCCCTATAAAAGGAATTTAGGGCTGGGGATTTAGCTCAGTGGTTCTGCCGCTTGCCTTGCAAGCACAAGGACCCGAGTTCAATCCCCGTACCAAAAAAAAAAAAATAAATAAATAAAAGGAATTTAAAGAAAAATATTAGATATACCTTTATTGTCAAAATATTTTAAGTCTGGCTGTCTCATAGAACAGACACTGTAACAATGATCAGAAAAAATTCCATTGAATCCATCTGCAATTCTGCTTATTCCAGAGGAATCTAAACACAAAATGAAGAAAAAGTTCAAGCACAGCAAATATGTATAAATTTACTGACATATATTTATTTATTTATTTATTTTTGTTTTTTTTTTTGAGACAGGGTCTCACTATGTAGTTGAGACTGACCTGGAATTCACTATGTAGCCCAGGCTGGTCTCGAACTCACAGTGATGCTTCTGTCTCAGCCTCCTGAGTTCTGGGATTGTAGGCATACGCCACCACACTTGGCACTGACATATATTTTTATCGAACATATTTATTAATTTTTTTTTTTTTTTTTGGTGCTGGGGATCAAATCCAGGGCCTTACACGTGCTACATACTGACAGCTGCGCTATAGCACCAGCTCAAATTTTAATGATTTTAATGATTTTAATTATACTATATATAATCAAGTATATTTCCTTCAATGCTTAAAGCTTTTTTTTTGAGACAGGGTCTCACTATGTAGTTGAGTCTGACCTGGAACTCACTATGTAGCCCAGGCTGGTCTCAAACTCATAGCGATCCTCCTGCCTCAGCCTCCTGAGTTCTGGTATTACAGGCGTGCACCCCACACCCGGCTAAAGCTTTTATATTTCTGATCTGATACTGCCATTTAGCTTTCTTTTTTAATATTTAGCTTCAAAAGAACCATAAATTATAAACTTAAATGTAGTAACTTTGAAACATTTGCCTTATAACCAGAATTCTGCTAAATTCAAATATATAATAAATGCTGTGTTAACATCACAAAATGTTGAACTAACAGAAAGGTATGCCACATAGCGCAAAGAAAGCATAATAGTTAGGGAACATGGTCTGAGGACCAATGAAGACTTCTGAATGTAGTCCTCTCAGGTCTTGCCTGGAAAGTACCAGCAAGCAGTGGGCCAGCCTAATCTCAGATGTGAAGAATGTGTGCATGGGGTAAGCTAAAAGTTATGTCAGACTGTCTCGAGTACATATGGGAGGAGATAGCCACATTCCTCCCCACCCATTTTTTGAACCTAGGGCCTTACACATAGTAGGTAAGTGATCCGCCACTGAGTTATACTTCCAGCTCTCTTTTTCACAGGAATCTAAGTTGCCTAGGCTGTCCCTCAAACTTTTGATCCTCTTGTCTCAGCCTCCTGAATAGTTGGAATACAGGCGTGCACTACCATGGCTAGCCAAAGACCTCTGTTCTTACAGTACTAACACAGCAAAGCCAACCTCAATCAGAAATCACACAATTGCTTAATGGGAAAAAAAAGAAATTACACAATTGGAATGAAAGTTCACATATCTGAAAATAATGTATAGGGTAGTTTCATTTCCTCAATAATGTCAAATTTTTCCACCAACATTATCATTGTGTGGTAAGCACAGCTTGGAAACAGCAAGACAAAGCCCAATTATGGTACATAAGTAACTGTGCAGATCTAATTTAAAATATCTGTAACTCATGGAGTTGCAAAGATTAAATAATGTGAAGTTCTAATGGGTCCCTAGCAGATGGTAGACAAAAAGGAATATGTGTTAAGAGAATGTAAAATGTTCTCTTACCTAAAAATTGATCTAGATATTTAAATCCCATCTAATCATTTGAGAAAATGGATGGGAATAGAATTTCATGGAAATTAATCCACGAACCAACTTTAAAAAGATTCAATTATATACTAACCTGAATAACGAGAAGGGTGTAAAGTCTTCCTTTTTCTTTTTTTAGGATATTCATTCATATCTTTTCAATCTAAAAACATGAAAAAAAATTAATAAATATGGTACAAATAATAACTATTATTATTGTAAGTATTTTTCTAACCAAAGAACTTATTAAAAATAAGAAATGTATATTCCATATGATAATAAACCTTATTAAAAAAAAGCTACACAATACCTCTGTTTACATTTTGGGTTACTCTTCCAGTCAAACTTAAAGGCAGGACACTGATTTTTTTGTTTTTTGTTTTTCTGGTAGTACCGGGGATTGAACTCAGGACTTTGCACTTGCGAGGCAGGTGTGATGTCACTGAGCTAAATCCTCAGCCCAGGATAGATTATTACATTTCTTATCAAGAGAGAAATTTCTTCTCAAATGTTGATGTAATTGTGAGAACTGGATGATTATAATAAATCCTATGTGTAAACTATTTTAAAAAAGCCATTATGCCTAACAGTTCCTATAATTAGGAATATTTTTATACAGATTTCAAGCTAAAGATAGATACATTTTTTCAAAAATGTTATTGTTACAAATCTGTGCTGGTCTCATAACTTCCAGAGGGGGAAAAAAAAAAAGCATTACACATAATCTCAAAATATAATTTTCAGGAAAAAAGTTTATGGAGTCACATTCAACACTAGCGAGAACAGGTGTGGCAATCACTATACAATTAAGTTCCCATAAACTGTCATGAAGATAACTAATTAGTTTTACTACTTTTCACTTACTTGATATAATTAATATTGCTTGAGAAAAAAAATGAATTACAGGGAAGCTTCCACAGATGGTAAAAAATGCCTGTAAGTAAACATGAACAGAAGTCATATAAACAAAAATGTGGTTTATTTCTGAGATCCAAGCATACAATATCAGATCTTTAATCAATTGGAAAAGTATAAAGAATTAATTCCTTTGAGTGTATTTTACTAAATACTAAAAATTTTATGTATTTTAAAATTTGTTTTTCTTTAAAAAATTTTATATATTGATAAATATGTGAATACACATAACATTTCCCATTTCTCTGAAATGAATTTATCTTCTAAAGTTATAGCTATACCAAAACAGAAATATAAATCTGCATTAATCTAAAAAAAATCTGGATTAATATATTCAGCCACAAAGAAAGCGAACAATAAAAGCAAACACTGAATCACAGACTTGAAACTGTGAAGGTCCTTATATATTTAAACTGTTATGGCTTGTATTTAGATGTCCCTACAAAGCCTCATGTGGTCATAGGTGAGTCTTTTCAGAGGTGGCTGTAGTTATGTGTGATGCTGGGATCAAAGGTACGTGATTACTAAATAATTCCACTGACTGGTTTGGCATAATTCTGGGTATAGATAAGGGGAAGGTCATCCTGTGTGAATGCTACCTGACCTGACCTAAGGGTGTGTAGCCTGGACAGAATATAAGGGAGAGAAAGAAGGTGGTGGTCATCACTTGCTGATTCTGCTGTTTCTCCTCCTTGATGCCCCTTTGCCATGCCACCCTGACTTGGAGCCAACCCATTATGGACTGAAACCTCTATAACTGTGAGCTACAATAAACCTTTCCTCCTTTAACTCTGGGTGTTGGATATTTTGTCTTAGCAATGAGAAAAGTAACCAAGCCAGATTTTGGTACCAGTGAGGTCACTGCTATCACTGTACCTGACCATGTGATTCAGGAGCCTTTGGAACTCTTTTGTTGGAAAAGTTTGGAAAGGTTTGGAGACATTGGCTGAAGAAGCAGCTATGGGCTATGAACACATTTTATTTCATTTAATATCATATTATGCAAAATCCAACATAGCCTCTCAATCATTATTTGCTTCTTGTTATTGATTAGCAACTTGAGGCATAAACTTAAGTCAAAATTAGATACTCAGTAAGTGGGGTTTAAACAAAGGACTGATTAAATGTTTTTGGTTTGGTTTGCTTTGGTTTGGTTATTTGAGATAAGGTCTCACTATGCAGTTGAGGTTGGCTCTGAACTCATTAGGTAGCCCAGGGTGGCCTTGAACTCATGGAGATTTTCCTTCCTCGGTCTTCCAAGTGCTGGGATCACAAGCATGCACTACCTCACCTGGCTTGCACACACTATTTTTGCTGCTCCATTAAGTTGTGGATATACCAGCACTACCAGTGAAAAAATAATACGGTAATAAGTGCTTTTTTAGCTAATTAAACATTTTTCCTAATCTTTATTCTATTTCATCTTCACAACAATCCTGTGAGATACACAGAGGGACTTACTACTATCAAACTCACCTCATTTTTACTGATGAAGACACAGACTCAGGGCAGGTCAAGTCAACCGAGAAATGGCAGAACCAGGGACTACAATGCATGTTTTCTGATTCCTGGGCACTGGATTACTGCACATAAGCAAATCTTCACTGCTAAGCACTGCCACTAGCAAGCTGCCCCTTGTTTCCAGTTCTTAGTCACCAACTGGAAAGGGAAGGCAATCACGTAAAAACAAAACAAAACAAAAAAAAACTGACAACCATGACATTTATAGAAACAATACCAACATATAAAACGCCTCACTCTACATGAATAGCATTCTTTATCATTCCAATCCTGTGCATTCAATATTTTTATAAAGTTGTTTTCATCTTTTTTAAATAAACTGAAATTCCAAGACTTACTCCAAAATTCACAGGCAAAGGTTTCAGACTTTATGTTCTAAATAAGCAAAGAATATTAGAACACAAAAAGCCATTAGCTAAATTTAGGTAATCTCTTGAGAATATATTTCAAGTTTCTTAGAATTTGAATAAAAAAGAAAAGGAAATTGAACATTAAAATTGATGGTGCAAGCTCGCCTGGATTCAGAATTTCAAGTGAAAGAGGGCCTTTTTAATCAGAAAAAGGGCCTGACTCCTACTTTGGATAAAGTCTTGTTAGGTCTCCGTTTAGCATAGTGGTAAATGCTCATTCAGGACCTAAAATACCAGCCATCCTTATTTCAGCCAGTATTTTTATGGGCCTTGATTAAAAACCAGCCTTCTTCAATGCAGTTAACGTGTACGAAAGGTCCGTAAGTCATGAGCATTTGCTCGCTGGTTATCTTAAGATTCTTGAGTCACAGTGCTACCTCCTCCCCTCTAAGTACACCCATAAGGTGTGCTGCATGAGAATCATAAAAATTTTAATGAAATCACCTAAAATCCATTTACACAGAAGAACCTCTGCTAACATTCTGGTGTTTGTATATCACACTTTTTCCTGTGCTAAAGTATACATGTATATTTTACATGAAGAAAAATAGTTTTATGCCATATGAAGCATTTTTTTTTCTAAAAAAAAAAAGCATCTTACAAAACAGGTTAGCATCTTTGCACCTGTCATTTTTTCAACAAGACTGCCTCCGTACAACACCCAAGGCACACAACAGGAAGCCAGCATTTACTAAAGACAATCTTTTGAAAGGCCGTTCGTGTCAAGTAGTGTTTCCTCCTAACCAGTTATATCTTTACAGTGAAAAGCTAAAACGGAGTAAACATTTTTCACCATAAAAATACACATTTTCAGCTCTGAAAATAATCGAAGCAAATGCTTCAGAACAGCACGAACCCAGGGTATTGTACTGTAGGTCCAACTCAGTCTTTACTGAAACAGTCAATACGCATTTCAATAGCCTCGTTTCAGTCTGTACACATTTGTGTTCCTTCGCAGAGACACACTGTTTCATTTCACTCCGGTCTCTCCGCTCCACTCGGAAACCAAGGGCTCCCGGAGCCCCCCAGGCGGCCCCTGGCGACTCTGGGCGCGGGGACCCAGGCCCGCGGTCCGT
>NW_022900924.1:39540411-39559350 GCF_012274545.1 Fukomys damarensis | reverse complement strand
CCGGAAGCACAGCGGCCGCGGCCACTGAGACGCGAGCCCCCGAGGCTCCCGCCGGTTTCCCAGGCTCTGGGTGGGGTGAACGTCAGGCATTCGGGGATTTCAATCCTTTCCGATCGCGAGGTTCTGTGAGCAGCTGTGGGGAGGATTAAATGAAAAGAGCATAAGTAAGTTTGTGAACACGATTTTAAAAACTCTCTGGGGCCGGGCTGGAGCTGAGTGGTAGCGTGCTCTGCACGCTCAAGGCATCACCTAAAGCGAACTGTTAACTGTGGCTGTGTTTTTTGGCTTCTTTAAATTTGAATTTTCATTGGTGCATGTTTGTAGTACGTAACGATCACATTCGTCGCGGACTTTCCTCCTTTTTGTGCGGTGCTGAGAATCGAATCCAGAGCTTGGTGCGCGCACCTACCACTGAGCTACGTGCTCAGCCCAACAGGCTGAGATTGGCAAAATGGAATTACAGATAAGAAAAATGGGTTTCAGAGAGGCAGAAGACTGCTACTCGTTTTTCGTAGACTGACCCTGCACGTTCAAATAAGTATTAAACAAATGCGCGAGGTAGAATATCACTTGACCAAGGTCACTGGCAGTCAGAGCTGTCAGGAAGTTTTATATCCACTGCCTCTGTGCTTTTTCGGATAATCACGTGTTAAGTACCCCACCGCTGGAAAAGTAGTAATATCAAACCTTACTCCAATCCCTTATCTAACTCTCAGGAAATAAAGCTACAGTGTTGGAAAGAGACATTACACTGCTTGTGAGGATCAATTTCAAGACCTCTTTATTATATGCATTCAGCCCAAATAAATGTTTACCAACGCTAATATGACCTAAGAAGAGATTTATGGTCATTTTTAAATCCTAGTATAGCTCATACCTGACAGAATAGGGCATCGATACCTAATTGATACTTTTGTTGATTTATGCAGAAGGGGATGTATCCTTCCCTCCCTCTCTGCTGGTTGCTTCAGGACAGGAATACAGTAAAGCCACAAGGGGGTATCACGACACCGTCCTTAGTCACTTTTTTTTCTCACGCATAATTTTGAGTGAACGTCTTTACACTCCGCATTTTGTAGTCAAAGTAAAACCAACCCCCCCCATACACACATCCCGTGAGTTACTTTTTAAAAACCGTATGTGGTTTGCCACTTAGAAAAGGATTACAATGTTTAGGTGTTGTGTAACATAATCACAAATCAAAGGCAATTTTAGCCAGGGTATGCATTCCAATTTCATTTTGAGGTCTCCCTTTCCTATCCTCACCTGCCAAAAGGCAGTTAGGGTAAAACCTGGAAATGTCAAAAGTAACAATTTATAGAGTTTGTTAAATCCTAGCACAGGTTTTTCTTAGGAGTAATCAGTGTTTCACGTTTTGCTTGACACTAATCCTTCCAGGTTTTTGCTACAGTTGTAGCATAGCTTGATTTTTTTCCCCTTGATTAAAGAAAAAAAAAGGACATTTTGGGAGGCTGATTCAGGAGGATCACGAGTTCCAGCCTGGTCAACTTATGGACTTAGATTATGTCAAAAAAGAAAAGAAAAAGCATGTTTATCAGAAAATGAAGATTAACAGAAAAGTATAAAGAACAAAAGAAAATTTTAACATCAACCCCACAAGTCTGAGCTGATCAGTGGCAATGTTTTGCTGTATCTTTTAATTTCTTCTTTTTTTTTTTTTGCTTGCGCGCGCGTGTGTGTGTGTGTGTGTGTGTGGTAGGGTCTAGGTAGCCCAGGCTGGCCTCAAATTTATGGCAATCCTCCTGCCTCAGCTTCCAGAGTGCTGGAATTACAGGCATACACCACCATGCTTGGCCTCTTTCCATTATTTTTATACCTTCGTATCTATATATTTTTCTCAAAATTAGAACATTATTGTTCACATTATTTTGTAACAGCTTTCCCCCCAGTTAATACAGCATGAAAATTCATTATGCTATTGAAATGTTAAGGCTGAGCATGATGCTGCACACCTATAATTCTAGCATTTGCTAGGTTAAAGCAGGCGGGTTGCCACGAGTTTGAGACCAGCTGCTCTACATAGTGAGTTTAAGGCCATCCTGAACTGCAAAACCAGACTTTGTCTCAAAAAGTCAAAGAAACAAAAAAGGAGAGATGTTAAAAATATATTGCCAAGCTAGGCGTGGTGGAACATACCTATAATCCCTGTACTGAGGGGCAGAGGCAGGAGGATCACCATGAGTTTGAGGCCCAGCCTGGATTACACAGTGAGTTCAAGGCCAACCTTGACCATATAGTGAGACGCTGTCTCCAAAAATAAATATGTTTTGCCAATTAGGTAAATAAAATGTAATTTCTATTTTAATATCTATTTGTGTGAAATTGAATATTTTCTCATGTATTTATCTCTCGTGTCATAACCTTTTTCTTCAGCCACTTGAGTACTGGGATTGCTAGGCCACCAAACCTAGTGATCCTTTTGTTCTTATTTGTCTCCATCTTGTATAAGAGCCTGAAATTAAATTTTAAATAAATCACAGCTTCATCTGATGCTCAAGTAATCTCTCAAGGCATTGGTTTTTAAATTTTCACTACATCAGAATTGTAGGGAGATCTGTTTAAAATACAGATTTCTGTGACGAGGGGTGTAGTGGTAGAATATTTACCAGCCATGTATGAGGCCTTGGGTTCAAGCCCTAGCACTTATGGTGGATTGGTAGAGTACATTTCTGCATTTTCTTTCTAGACTTTCTCATTGCATCAGTGTGGGCTAAGGCCTGAGCAGCTGAAGGTCTAACCAGTTCAAGGCAAGGTTGACACTGGTAGCCAGGAGTCACACTTCGAATGATCACTCTCCTAAGTTTGCCTCACCCCACCCCTACTCTAGCCAGATAGCATTTCTCAGCAGTATTCCACAGACAGACTCAGCCTCTCTCTCACCCGCATGCTCTAACACGTGTGTTTTCCATCTGCAAACACTCTCCCTTGTTTCTGTCTGTAGCATCAAGCTCGTGGTCGTCTAATGTGTTGGCATAAGCCTGTCATCTCAGCCACTTGGGAGGCTGAGGCAAGAGGATAACAAGTTTGAGCCCAGTTTGGGCAATCAGCAACACTTGTCTCAAAATACAGTGGGCCCTTGACTTATGAACTCAATTGGTTCTCAAGGGCTGGTTCTAACTCAAGTTGGCTGTAAGTCAAGACTGTTTTTCCCATGATAAATAATGGAAACACCCATAATGCATTCTGAACCTCCCAAAGCACCCCTTACCTAATCTTTCTATAATAAAAAGGGCTGTAAAATGTGCATAATTTACCAGAAACACCAATAGTTTTCCTAGTGTATTCACCAAAAAGTTCTAAAATGTTCCTAGTTTACCAGAAACAACAATTTTGTGCTCTACTCACCATTCGAATTGATGTCTTTGGCTTACAGGAAGGAAAGATGAAATGCGAGGTGGTTATTGTTTGGAAGGAGAGTCCCCTTCCATAAGGACATCGGGAACCTGGCTCTCTCTTTCTCTCCCAAGGAGAGCCTTGGGACAGACTGTAGCCCACTAGGGCCTGCTTCTGGCTCAATAGGTCTCAACCTATTTAGAACAAAAAACTGGTCTAAGGTTGTCTGTTTCTGTCTAGTTCTTTTCTTTTCTTTTTTTTTTTTTGGTTTTTTGAGACAGAGTCTCACTGTGTTGTTGAGACTGACCTGGAACTCACTGTTGTCTAGTTCTTAACACTGTTCTGTAGTCTGACATGACACTGTCATCTAGCAAGTGAATGCAGTGGCTGGCTTTTTCTGTCTGGGTGGGTCTTCTCTACAAATGTTTGTAGCTCTGTCCATTTTTTCAGGATTTCCTTTACTTCAGAAGAAAGGCTTTGCTGCACTGATTGTTGATGCTCCCCCTCCTCTTCAGAAAGCTCCTCCGCTGCCATTCTCTGTTGCTCAGCCAGAAGATACTGACATTCCTCTGTAACAGTTCCTCTGAGTGTTCTTCCACGGGTTCCTCAACGTCACCACTGTCTACCTGTGAGCCTAGGGACTCTATGACAGAGACAATGTCATTGACCACAGGGTCTAACTGAAGGCTCAGGCTCCTCTACACAGCCTTCAAAGTCTCTCTCCCATATGATTTTAGGCCACACTTTCTACCAGACAGATCTCAGTGTCCTTAGAGACACCCATTGGCCCAGGATTTCTCAGTTAACCCCACACAGGAAAGACCAACATTCAGGTCATAACTCAAGACTTGGTCACAAATTAAAACTAAAATTCTTTTTGTAACCTAAGTTGTTCATATGTGAGGCCAGTTGTTACTCAAGGGCTCATCTTAAATTTAAATGGGCTGGAGCTGGGAGTGAAGGTGCATGGCAGTGAGGCTGAGGCAGGCAGATCCCATGTTTAAGCCTAATTTGGGCAGCTTAATGACTAGCAAAAATGTATCTCAAAGTAAAAAGGATTGGAGGTGTAGCTCAGTGTGAAGACCTTGAGTTCAATAGGAAGTACCACAAGGAGAGACAGAGAGAGAGAGAGAGAGAGAGAGAGAGAGAGAGAAAAGGCAGAGGGGAGGTGCTGGCTATGTAGCTCAGTGACAGATCACTTATCCACCATTCACAAGTTCCTGGGTCCAATCCCCAGCACTGACGGGGAAAAAAAAAATCAAGCTCACAATTTATCTCTCCTATAAAATCTTTGATTTTCCCTGGCAGAGCTCTGATCACTCTTCAGAGATTGTACCATTATTGGCACATTATTTTACTTATCACCCAAGATGCATATAAAGATAACAAGACTTAAGCTTCAGGTCCTCTCAGCGATTACGTGAACCTCTTCCAAGACATGTACTTAACACAAGGTACTTAACTTCATGTTATCTTTCCTTTCTGAGATTGATCTCTCCAGTGTGCATAAATTTCTGTCCTCACAGAATTTGGCTTCTTGCCAGTTTCAGCTGTGTTTCCACAGATATGAGTCCCAGCTCTCTCTTTCGATGTGGTCCATCTCCCTGCTTACCACAGCACCTTGCACTCAGTCTCATTCACTTTTTCATAGAATATTTTAGATAGTGGGGATGTGGTGTGATCAAGATGCAGCTGAGTAGGGAGGACAGGCGACTAACAGCAAGCACTAGAATGAACTGAGCAAACTTACCTAGGCTCGTGCTGTACAATGTGACGGGAGCACATGGCCGGCTGCCCAGCCTGGAATGAGGAGGATGTGACAGATAAAGAGTGAATGTATTCAACTTGCCGAATGAACTGATAGTCACCTGGCCTGCTGCAGTACCGCGGACCGCTCTGGGCAGTCAGTATACTCCTTACGCAGGAGACAGCTGCACACCATAGTCCTGAATCGGTGATCTCACAGAAATACCGTCACAGTCTGTGTCAGAAACGTCCCCCTAAAGTGCTCGTATTAAAGATCTGGTCCTCAATGCAGCAGTGTTAAGAGACGGGGACCTTTGGGAGGTGACTGTGTCAGCGCACTGATGGATGCACAGCCTAGTGGACGGTAGGGAGGGCTGGAAACTCTAGGGTGGGGCCTTGCTGGAGGAAGTAGGTCACTGGGCACATGCCCTTGAAGGCTATAATTTTGTTCCTGGAACCTTCCCTTCTCGCTCCCTGTCCTGGCCACGTAGATGCCATAATTTCTAGTGCACCGCAGAGCAGAAGTGTGCCTCTCAGGGCAGTGCTTGGCAAAACCAGCAAAGCCAAGATCTAGCCAGCCAGCCAGCCAGCCCACTTAGGAAACATACTTTCCTAAAATGGTTCAGAGAAAAATCTTGTTTACCAAAGACGGACCTCACCTCTCCTTTTTTGAAATTTATTCCTGAGGGCTTACCTAGATTTTGGACTTGAACCAAGGCTTCTGCTTGGCTGTAAAACATTTTCACAGTTTTTAGTCTTAGTCTTTATTCTTGGAATGACTAAGCTAATGAATCAAATCTGACTAGTCTTGCTCATTAGAATGTTAATAATAATATTTACGCTCGGTTCCCGTGGCACTTTTCATCTGCCTGGGCGCTCTGTCTTTATGAGGTCTGTGTCGCTTCCATTTGATAGATTTGAACTCAGACACAGATACCTGCAAAGATCCAAACGTTACACCACATGAAGGGAATTGATTAACAGACGAGGAAAAAGAAGCATTTTCTCCAGTAAACACATATATTCATTTTCTCTGGAGAAAAATACCTCCTTGTTTAGGTCCTGGTAGGAATTACCACTGTTCAGCATTGTCTGAGTTTCACTGCTTTCTGCCTTTGGGTACTCAGAGATGATGTTGTCTGTCCCACTGGAAGCTGGAGATGGGCCACTTGCTGTGGCCCCAGAAGTGGCAGTGGGAGCGTCCTGTGTCACTGCTACGTGGAGGCATCTCATTCCCAGTGTTTTGTTCTCTAGACTTCTCTTCCTCTGATGAGTTTGCTGAGACCTGTAGCAGAGTCAGCACACATAGGATGCAAACTTTGCTAAGCTTTTGGGCTGTTTGTTGTTGCAGAATCGCTGGCCTAGATTTATACATTGCTTCAGCCAGAGCCTGAAACTGAAGGTCAGAAATCTATTAAAATCTGCATTCCATGAACATGCCTTTAGACTTCATGTAATAAGCATTTATTAAAGCCCACTATTTTCAAGATAACTCTGGTAGCCACTGTGAAGGGGCTAATAAAAATGTTTACTTTTATAGGAGTCTCATGAGGCCACTGTGAAAAATCTTCGTAATTCCCTCAGACTAGTAAAATTCTTAGAATAATTTCAAGTTGCACTTTTTTTTTTTTTTTTGAGACGGGATCTTCGTATGTGGTTCAGGCTGCCCTTGAACTCACTGTGTAGCCCAAACTGGCCTTGAATGCACAGAGATCCTCTCGCTTCAGCCTCCTGAGTGCTGAGATCACAGGTGTGTGTCACCACACACGGTGCACTTCTGAAGTTTTAACACCAAACTTAAGTGTTGCCACTCAAGTGGTGCCACATATTAAACAGTAGCTATGGGAGTTGCTTTTGAAGATCAGGAATATCCAGTTTACTTACTGCAGTCCTTGACGAGCCCAGACGAAACAGCATTGGTTTTCCTGTTGTTGACAATGAAAGGAAGAAAATAAAAGTAAAGGCATAATTATGTTTGTAACGATCGTACATCCCAGTAAGAATCAATCTCTTTGCTGGAGTGGGATGTGACTCCACAGGGTCTTTCTCAGTAGGCTGTCTGCTCCATGAAGGCAGGAACTGAGTTCGGCTTGCTCGCTTTAATCAAAGCCGGCCGCAGTGCTGATGCGCACAGTGTGTCACGTGACTGAAGGACGACCCGGAGGAATGCACGAAGTCCTCAGCGCGGTGTACACATCCGCGCGCTGGGTCACTCTGCCTGTTCACAGTATGTGGAACAGCAAAAGTCTTACTTAGTGAACATGTTTCAATTAGTAGTATTATTAATAATTTTGAACCCAGAGCCTTTCATATGTTAGACAAGCATTTTACCACTGAGCTACATTCTCACCCCTCTTCTCACTTAAATAAATTTCCCAAAATATTTTGAAATATGAAAGCTTCATTTTGCTTTTGCTTAAAAAATTGTTTTAAAAATATTTTATTGCACCAGCACATGGTACATCCTGCCTGTTTTTTCAGTCCCCCCTCCCCCAAGACCCCCTCCCCTCCTTATGTACAGAAGCTTTGTTTCCATTTTTTCCTTCTATTTTCACTTTTTTTCTTATCCTTTCCTTTCTTTCCTCTTTCCCCTCCCTTGTTCCCCTTCCCATTTGAACATTTTCTTTTCATTTCCCAATATCTGTTATACATTTTAGTTCTTATTTCCCCTTTCAGTTTTTTTTGGTTTTTTTTTTTTTTTTTTTTTTTTTTTTTTTTTCACTTTTGGTTTCTCACACCAGAAAAACTGAATTATTTAAACTTGTGCGTCTGATTTATTTCACATAGGAGTATGGTCTCAGGGTTGATCCATTTCGCTATGAACATCTGAAGTTCATCCTTCTTTATGGCAGAGTATAAAAAAACCACATCTTTGGCCGGGCGTGCTGGCGCATGCCTGTAATCCCAGCACTTGGGAGGCTGAGGCAGGAGGATCGCTGTGAGTTCGAGACCAGCCTGAGCTACATAGTGAGTTCCAGGTCAGTCTCAACTCCATAGTGAGACCCTGTCTCAAAAAACCAAAAGCCAAAACAAAACAAAACAAAAAAAAACAACAACCAAAAACAAACTACATCTTTTTTATCCAATCATTCGTTGATGGGGGTTTGGGCTGAAACCTTTATTTTGAAATCCGAAAATTGATGTAGAATCTTAAGAGGAAAAGAAGCCTCAAAGCAAGATTTTCTGGTTACTATTAAAGCTTCAAGGTTTTCAGATATTTTCAAACCATTAGGGGGAAAAAAAAAAAAAAGATTTAAAAAGCGACATTGTAGCTGGGTGTAGTGCTATACTTTGTAATCCTAGCACTGGAGAAGGCGAGACAGGAGGATCACAGTGAGTTCAATGTCAGACTGGGCTACACAGTGAGATCTTATCTCAACAAACAAAAATATTTTAAAAATAGATTAATGTAATTGATTTGCCCATTACAATGTTGAAGTTAGAGCTAGATGTAAGAGTGTACATTTGTGATCTCAGCATTCTGGGATTTTTTCTTTCTTTTTTTTTTAACCAGGGATCAAACTCAGGACCTTGTGCTTGCCAGGCAGGCACTGAGCTAAATCCCCATACCACAAATAATTATATTTTTTAAGGTGAAGAGCATAGGCTAGGGGAGTAGCTCAGTGGTAGAGCATGCTTTTAACGTTCAGGAGGGCTTGGGTTCAATTATGCACACACACACGCGCGCACTCACAAATGGAGAGGGTAAATGGACCAGAATTAAATCAGCTTTCTATATCTCATTTGAAGTGGTAAAATATTTATACCAGTAGGTTATGGTAAATTGCACATATATATTGTGTAAACACTAAAAGTTATACAGATTAATTATTAAAAAGCCACCACATGTAAAGATAGCACCCTAAAATTGTCCAGATAATACACAAAATGATAAGACAAAATAAACACAGTAAACAGAAAATATTTAAAATGTCAGACTTAAGCCCTAACATATCAATAATTACTTTCAATGTACACGATGTACATTCTCAGAGAGAAACTTGCAGAATGGACTTTTTACAAATTTGATCCAATAGCGTCCCCATCACAAGAAACTTATTCAAAATAAGAAGAAAATATTACAATAGTTGAATGATTATCTATCGGACTTTTGGTAAGGTTTTTAAAACATGATTGATAGTAAATCACAATTGTTACCAAATTTCTATGGATTGTGCAAATTCATTATTATTTTCCTTTTGTGCCAAAGCCTTTGTTTTATTTTAAAAATACAACATTTGTTTTTAGATTAAGAAGTGGTTTAACTGGCAGAGGGAATGCAGGAGGGAGGACATAACCTGCTGGTGAAAGAACATAAGCTTTGGTCTTGTCGGTTGGGTGAGTGGCTGGAGTTCTTTAGGCAGATCTCATACTTTGTAGAAGGTCCAGATCTGGTGACGAACATACATCACGAAGATTATGTGTCATAGCTGATATGCATGGCACAGGATGTCAGTTTACTCACTGATGATTCATTTTTCAGTGTATCTGTCTGCCATTAATGCCATTAAGAGCCTGCACTGTAAGTGATACAAGTCTGTGACGGTGCTCTTAGGAAATAGAATACTTGGCCACATAAAATAGGGAAAGAAGAACACAGAATAATATAACTTGTGGCAACCTTAGAAGTAGAGGGGTCAAGAATATTTTGGATCCTGAAAGTAGATACACAAGTTAACTTATTAGCAGACCACAGAAAAACTGGATTTTGTCTAAGTTCACCAGTCAGGCATCACCAGGAACATGAAACAAAGTTATGTTTATTTAGTTTGCTGCAGCCAGGGAGAACACATCTCAGAGGAATCTGGGAAGCCTGTCAGTAAGGGGGACAGAAGAGGCTGTCGTTCAGGGTTGTGTTTGTGATGCATAATGCTAAGGAGTTAAGGGAGCCAGGTGCCATCTCTTGGTGGTGATATTCACGAAGTGGGCAGAATTCAGCAATTGGGTATTTCAGAAGTCTTTCTTTTTCTCCTTAAGGAGCTGAGGAACATAACCATACTAGCGATGTCATTAGTAACAAAGCAACAATTACTTAGAAGTAAAGATTTCAAGTGTTTTGTTCTTGCTGCAGCTGTGGGAATAGGACCCAAGGCCTTGTGCCTTATAGGTAAGCACTATCTCAGCCCCATGTTAGCCATTTTTGCAACTGTGGCTTGGCCTCCTATAGAGGTGATGTCTGTATTACCTCAACCATGTCCCCTTAAAAACACTATTAATGTATGCTCTGTTAGGAATATCACAGCCTGATATCAGCAGGGCTGATTTTCATTTGCTTAAATCTAACTGCAGGAGGATGACTACAAAAAAGAAGCTAATTTTTACAGCAGAGCTCTGGAAGGTTTGAATTATACACAACAAGTATGGATGGGTATGAGTGGAACCGAAAACCTGAGAAAGTCTGCAAGACGATGAAAAGTCTGTATAGGAAAGCAATTGAGCTTTGAGAACTCTTTCTTACACGGCCAAACTATAGCACCCTACCCCAAGAGAAGACTGGAGGGTTCCTCTCTAGAGAAAGTGGATCAAAGGCACCATGGATTCGGGAATATGAAAAACAGCAGGCAAAGGAGGTTCTACAGAGAATGAAACAGAAGCAAGGTGTGCCTATTAATGGTTAAATTTTGGTCTCTTTCTGTGACTCAGCTATCAGAAGACTTCACCACTTCACCTTGAAGTGGTTTTGGAGGTGGTTTATCCATCTGGCTTTTAGATTTAGAAATGATTCCTCTCTTAGGAAACCAGTTAATCCAAGGGAAAATCCTACAGTTGTGGGTAGTGGAGAACGCAGGCTCCAAAGTAAGCAGCTGTCTCCCTGCCTGATCACCATACAGTGAGGCCCATTACTTAAGTAAGATACAGGGAGAAGATATCTGAGTTTAAAAAAAAATTACATTCCTGGATAGCAACACTGTTTAGAAATATGGAGGAAAGCGTCAGAAAATACAGTAAAAAGAGTTGAAGGTGATTGCAGAAATTGGGCACAAGATGGGGTGGAAGAAGGGCCTGCCATTATGTTGGAATCCTTAAGCATTAGTCCATGTTCTGCAGAAAGATAGAACCAGTGAGCCACGGGTGTAGATAAGTGAGAAGGAATTTCGTAGGGAATTCCCTACTTATGTGATGAGGTGGTTGAGAAGTCCTACAACAGGTTGTTTGCAGGCTAGAGTCCATGGATGTTGGTAGCGTGTCTCAGTCCATGTTTGGAGGCCTCAGAACCAGGGAAGCTGATGGTGTCACTCTCCTTTCGAGGGTAAAAGCTGGAGAACCCAGGGAGGGGTAGTGTAAATCCTGGAGTACAAAGGCCGGAGAGCCTGGACTGCTGATGTCCAAGGCAGGACACAAGCAAGTCCCAGCTCTCAGGGAGAGAGGACAACTTGTCCATATTTGTTCCCTCTGGGCTCCTAGTCAATTGGACAGTGCCCACCTGAATTGAGAGAGGCCCTTCCCTACCTGTTCTACCCAGATCAGCATGCTAACCTCGTCAGGCTACACCCTAACAAACACTCAAAATGATTCTCCGCTTTGTTTCTTGGTAGATGATGTTCCTTAATCCAGTCAAGTTGGCACCTAAAATTAATCAACACGTCTTATAAAATGTTTTTGATTTAAAATATGTACATATCTTGCTTTGCTATAATAAAATATGATTTAAAAAACCATAACAAAGAGAGGAAGTGGAAATACTTAATTATGAAACACTATTTTCTTTTTCTCTTTTTCTGCGGATCTGATTCATTTGCCCTCACTGTAATGCTCAGTGGGGTTGGAGGGATTGGGAGGCTTGTGGCAGGTGAAGGGAAGGGCTCTCTCACCACCAAATCTCGTGCTGAGGCTGAGCTTGCAGTGTTGCAATGCTTAAACTCCGAGGGCCTGTGGTGGGTTATTGAGCCACAAAGGCTCTACATTTATGAATAAATTGTGGGTGTTGCCCGGAAGTGGCTGGTGTCTTGTGGGTTAGATTGGTTCTCGAGAGAGCTGACTATTATAAAACAAGGCCACCCATGCTCTTGTTCTCTTCTGCAGGCAGCCAGTTCCCTTTTCCAATTCTCCCTCGAGTTGTGATGCAGCCAGGGGTCCCTTACCATGGTAAGTGCTATGCTATGTTTTGGCCTCTGCAGCCACCATACTCCTAAGCCAAATACATTTCATTGCAAAGTATCCCGCCTCATATTTTGCTGTAGCAACACAAAACAAATGCAGACTCTTAGTTGATCTAGACTCATTCATAGTTTTGTCTATTGAGGACAAAGGGGTTGTCCTCTAACTCCAGTTAGGATCAGAATGACTTTCACACATTCTTCTCTCTACAGCTTTCTTTTACCTCTGTGAAGGATATTTTAGTACCTTTAGGGCCCCTTCTCCCAAAGATGTATTTGGTAATTGTGGAAGTATTTGTGAAGAAAGAGTTTATTTGCTGCTACTTGCAAATCTACTTTGTTTTCCAGAACAACTTTGCAGCCTCCTAATGCTTACTAGTGAGAGCACTTGCTGTTACTATTTTGATGAGGAAATAAAAAAGTGACTACTGTCGCATAGCTATGAACAAAAGCAGCTGTCTGTGTGTGCCATACCTCTTCAGTGGCTTTCCCTTCTTGGCAGGAGTTGATCTTTGCTGCTTATCTGGGACCTTGTTAGAAATGCAAAATCTCAGACCCCACTGTGTTAGAATCTGATTGGGTCTGGTACCCGGATGCTTTTAATTAATTATTTATTTTTAGCTCTGCAGGTGACTAGATTCTTAACTTATCACAGCAAATCCTAATTCCATTCCTGATTATTTTATATTTGTGACTGAGTTCATAGAATCATTGTTTCTCAAAATTTTGTGAGTATGTAAAAGGCTTGGGGATGCTATTTTTAAAAGTATTTTGGAAATATGGTTATTTCTCCGTGTGCCCAAGGAAATGGCTCTAAAACCCCTCCAAATAACAAAATCAGTGGATGCGGAAGTCTCTTATACAAAATGGCTTATGCTATTTGCATATACCTTATGAATATCCTCCTGTATACTGAATTTTAAATCATCTCTAGATTATTTGTAATTCCTTTTTTTTTTTTTTGAGACAGTCTCACTATGTAATTCAGGCTGCGCTTGAATTCATTATGTAGCCCAGGATGGCCTTGAACTCACAGCGATCCTCCTGCCTAAGCTTCCCTAGTGCTGGGATTATAGGAGTGCACCACCATGCCCAGCTCAGGTACAATTAAAAAAAAATACTTTTGGTCTTCAGATGCTTGAATCCATAGATGCAGAACCGTATGAAACAGAGGACCAACTGTAAATTATAGATTCACAAGGAGTTGCAACAATAATACAGAAAGGTCCTGTGTACTCTTCACTCAGTTTATCCCAGTGGCTACATTTTATGTAATTTTGGTACAGTATCAAAACCCAGAAATTAACATAGGCACAATGTGTGTGTATAGTCCTGGCCATTTTTTAATGCTCTTGGAGATTCCTGTAGCAGCATTCACTATACAGAGCTACCCCCTCACCACAGAGACGTGTATACAGTCACACCTGTCTTTCCCCTCACTTTCCAAGTGAATTCTGACAACCACTAATCTCTGTTGCTTCTCTCTATTTTTCTTCCTCATTGAATTTATTAGTACATTTTAGCACAGTACAGTACAGTTGCATTCATTGTTGGG
This sequence comes from Fukomys damarensis, assembly GCF_012274545.1. Taxonomy (NCBI): domain Eukaryota; kingdom Metazoa; phylum Chordata; class Mammalia; order Rodentia; family Bathyergidae; genus Fukomys; species Fukomys damarensis. The sequence continues at coordinate 39,545,598 of NW_022900924.1, read as the reverse complement.
ATCTTGTACCTTTACATGACAGGTCTGGGTTCTCATTTTTTCCCTGCTATATTTTTGTTACATTGAAAATGTTATATAAGTAGAATCATTCAGTATTTAGCCTTTTGAGATTGGCTTTTTTAGCTCAGTGGTGCTGGCGCCTGCCTTGCAAGTGCAAGGACCTGAGTTTGATCTCCGGTACCAAAAAAACAAAACAAACAAACAAAGAGATTGGCTTTTTTCATTCTGTGTAACATTCTTAGTTTATCCAAGTTATTGCACATAGCAGTATGTTTTATTTTTACCTAAAAATTACAGATCTATTATATAGTGCAAAACATTACAGAGCAGAGCCAGGAGTGGTGGTGTATGCCTATAATCCCAGCACTTGGGAGGCTGAGGCAGGAGGATCACTGTGAGTTTGAGACCAGCCTGGACTACATAGTGAGTTCCAGGTCAGTCTCAACTACATACTGAGACCCTTTCTCAAAAAAAAACATTACAGAGTAGTCTTGTGGATCTTTTATCCAGTTTCCCCCAGTGATAATATCCTTGTAACTATAGTACAATGTCAACATCAGGAAATTGACATTGGTACAACTCATAGGCCTTATTCAGAACTCAACAGTTTTGCATGCATACTTTTGTGTGTCACTGCATGTATTTCTATGCAATTTTAGCACATGCGTAGATTCCCTTTTTCTTTTTGTACCAGGAATCTAACTCAGGGCCTCATGCTTACCAGGCAGGTGTTGTGCCATTCAGCTATACCCCCAGCCCTAAATTCCTGTTACTGATACCACAATCAAGATATGGAACTAGGCGTGGGATATAGCTCAATAGTAGAGCATTTGTCAAGATTGTACAAAGTCCTGGGTTCTATCCTCAGTGCCATAAAGAAAACACATTAAGACATAGGATGAGTGATATAGTTAGGGTGTGGCTCCACAGCAGAGCCCTTGCCTAACATTTTGGAGATCCCGAGTTAGAGCTCCACTACCGCTACCACAACAGCCCCTCCCCCAAATACAGACTTATTTATTATATCACTATGGAGTTTTCTTTTATAGTTATACCTATTTCCATCTTCCACCCCATTGTCAGGCCCTGCCAATGATCTATAATTTTGTTAGTTTGACTGGAATGCCATGTAAGTGGTACTGTGCATATGTAACCTTTTGTTTTGTTGAGCCAGGGTCTTGGTACGTAGCTCAGGCTGGCCTTGAACTTGAGGTGATGCTTCTGTCTCAGCCTCCTCAGTGCTGGGATTATGAGTGTGTGTCACCACAGCTGGCTTCCTTTGTTCCTCTTTATTGCTGAGTGATATTATATAGTATGAATGTAACATAATCTGTTACGCACTCTAGAATATTTTGATTGTTTCTAGTTTGAGACCATATGGGGTGTTTAACTTTTAAAGAAACTGCTGAACTCTTTCCAAATTGGCTATAACATTTTACATTCCTATCAACATTGTGTGTTGTTTCAATTTCCCTGGATTCTCCCCAAACTTGGTTTTTTCCATTTTTAAAATTTTCATCAATCTAGAGGGCATATAATGGTATCTAACTATGGTTTTTAATTTGCATTTGCCATATGACTGATGACATTGAGCAAATACTCACATATTGAGAAGAAAGTCCCAGAGTACCATGTTCCATAACGGCGGCAGCCTAGGGAAGTTGTTCCAAAATGGCAGCAGCCTAAGAAAGCTTTTCCAAAATGGTGGCCTAGAGAATTTGTTCCTTGGGATTGGGTTCAGAGTGCTCTCAGTGATCCTGGCACTGGACCCCTACGGCCAAGAGAGAAGGAAGCCTGGCTACTGCTCCAGGTGGCAGCAGACCTTGGCATCATCCACGTGGTGCTGGTTTTAGGTGCGTGCAGAATGCAAGAGTTGTGGGGTCAGGAAGGCTTCCACCCAGATCTCAGAAGGCCTGGGAGGCCAGGCAGGGTGCCCCTGAGAGGGCGATGCGTGAAGCTCTGAGTGTGAAGCCGAAGGTGCAGTGGAGACCCCAGAAGTTCGGAGATGCCAGGAGCACGGATTGTCTGAGGAAAACTGCAAAGAAGGAGCAGAGCCATCCCAGAGAGAAGCCATGGGAGCTACAACCACCAGAAGTGCCTTAGGGGCAGAGTCACCCAAGCCCTTTGGAGTTCACAATTTGCCATAGATTGCCTTGAATTGTGGAAGTGAAACCGTGGAATGTAGTGTTTGGCCTGCTGGATTTTGGACTTACTTTGGTCCCATTCCTTTGTATCCTCCTGCTTGTACCTTTTGGAATGGAAATGTCTATTTTGTGCCATTGAATGGTGGTAGTCTTTAAACTTTCTTTTCATTTGTACAGGGGCTTATAGCTAAGAGTTTGCCTTAAATCTCAGAGGAGACTTTGGACTTGGACTTTTCAGCAGTGCTGAAACTGTTAGGATTTTGGCGACTTTTAGAGATGGACTAAATGCCTTTTGCATAAAGGAATGTGCGTGAATCTTTGGTGCAGTGGCAAAATGTTATGGTCAGGATGTAGATTGAGTCCATCAGTTGCCAAGTCCTCATGTGCTTATAGGATTGATCTAGAGTGTGAAGCTGGAATTGATTCATGCTGCAATGCTAGGATCAAAGGTACTAGGATTAAGGGTGTCAGTGCTACCCACCCTAAGTGCTTTGAGTAAGATAAAAGGGGCAGAGAGACACTGTTAATTTGCCCTCTTGTTGCCTTTGCTGCCTTGTGTGTGCCATGTTCTTCCTGCTCTGCCAGGCCTGTTTGTCATCCCTGCCTTGGAGTTGACTGATTGTGGCCTGAAACCTCTATGAGTAAGCCAAGCAAACCCCTTCCCCTTTAAAAACACTTATTTACCATTTTTATATTTTTGGTTAAATGTCTGTTAAAATATTGTGTCAATTATTTCTTCAATTGAATTGCTCATCTCATTATTTATAAGAGTTGTAAGGGTCCTTGTGATACTCTGATTAAAAGTTCTTTAATAGAGTGTTCAGAAAGTAAGAAAATTACTATGGATATATATATATATAGTTTTAAAAAATTCACACATACACATACATGGATTTTTCAAATTATGGAATTTGCCTTAGGTCTATCAGATCTGGAGTCTGATTGTATCCTCTTCATAAGCTAGTAAGTTGCACCATTACTGTTTCCCAGATGGCAGCAGAAGACATGGGACGAAGGATTTAACATCCATGGCACCACAAGCTGCGTCACAATGAGCATGTTTGGGTCAGCTTCCCTTGCCCTTGCCCTCAGGGTGACAAGTATGACACTGATGGATGTCTGCACACACAGCGGGCCGCCTCACAGGCGAAGAATGAGGAGTTGGGGAACTCCCCACTCTATGACCGGCTGTGAACAGCCTGCTTTTTTTTTTTTAGCAAAAGGAGACATTACTTCATCCTGCAAGATTACTCATGAGAGGCATTATCCTGAGAAATGGCTGAGTGGAGAGCACAGAGCACCTTGTACTCTTGGCATTCTCAGCCAGGAATGGACAAGGGAGCCCGGGCTTCCATGGGAGACCTTTTCCTAAAATCCACAGCTTGATCTCTGAGGCTCCTGGGAATTAGAAGTGAACACGGTTGCTATAGGTGAAGTTGAGACAAGGTTGTGCTGGTCCTAGTTTGTATACAAGTGGAGGTGAGGGAGCACATTCAGGTTGTCATAGTGACCTCAGGCACAGGAGAATAGCTCAGCACCAGACGTGTGTGTTCACATGAGCTTTTGTGCTTTTGTAGCACATGGACAGGGCTGACCACATAATTATGGACAGCACAGGTCCAATTGCCCCTCGTGGCCGCTCTTTGACACAGGTGGACCACATGACTATTTTGCTCTGGCAGTGAGTACAGCAGATAGAATACACATTGGTTTTCACCTCGAGAAACCTGAGGGTCTAAGATACTCCATTCCGGGTGTGTCCTGTAACTTTATATTTTTTTCTAAAAATATCTTATTCATATGCACAGACATCAAGTGTGAGAGGATCTAGAGCATTTTAATAAAACTTAGAGATTGATTTTATCTTCCCCCTTGGCCAACATACACCTCTATACAAGGACTTGGCAATTGAGGTACTCAACCAAGTTATGCTCATCTTTAGGATCCAAGGCTGTGTCAGCTCAACATGTTTGAATTCAATGAGGGAATTGAATTAGCAGCAGTCTTAAGGTGTCCTCATAGGCTGGCTGCCTTCCAGAGTGTAGACCAATCACATAGATCTAGGGGTGTAGTTAGGGGAGTAAAAGATGCATCATGTCCAGAAATGATCAGGGCGGAATCTCACATTTTCAAAGTCGATGTCTTACTTTTCTCATTGCTGAAACAAAATACCCAACACCTTCAAGTTAAGAGAGGAAAGGTTTATTTAGCTCATGGTTTGTAGAGGTTTGTAAATAAAGTGAACACTGAGTTATTGTTATTATCAAGCCCAATAGTCACCTCATCTTATGTTTTTACCAGCATGAGACTCATTCGTAGAGGTTTCAGTCCATAATCAACTGGCTCCAAGGAAGGGTGGCCTGGCAGAGAGGCATCACAGAGGACAAACAGTTCATGGCAAGCAGAAGATAGCAAAAGCAAGCAAACAAGGGACCTTACCAGCATCTTTCTGTCCCTTTTATCTTATTCAGGCTACTGGGGTGAGTAATACTCACCCCCTTAATCCTAATGCCTTTGAGCCTAGCACTGCACTATGAGTCAGATCCAGTGTCACACACTCTAGATCCAGCCACCTCTGGAAAAGCCCCACATCTAAACACAAGTGGTGGCAGTCTATAGCCCCCTCCTTCTTTCTTCCTAATCTGTATACAGAAGGAGGCTGAAAGGAAATGCTCCCTCTTTGGGGACAGCTGTATTTGCTGTATTTACTGAAGTGTGTGGACTAGAGGGAGGCGAACAAGAAATCCTTTTGAGGTGAGTTTCTGAGGAGGCCATTTCGGTGCTCTACAGTACCAAGTACCAGAGTATGGTAGGGAGCACAGGATGCCCTTGGAATTCTTGATTATTGGCTCACAGCCAAATAGACTTTAAGAAGGAAAGGGGAGAAGGAAGAGAAGATAATGTGGCTTCAGCCTGTGCTTTTGAAGTTCAAGCCTGCCCAGTCTTCTCTTTTTGACTGCCAGTCCTATGGGATTTTGGACTTTGCTGGACAGTTCCCATAGTCTCCCTCTCAATCTCTCTCTCTCTCTCTCTCTCTCTCTCT
>NW_022900924.1:39520491-39539970 GCF_012274545.1 Fukomys damarensis | reverse complement strand
CTCTCTCTCTCTCTCTCTCTCTCTCTCTCTCTCTCTCTCTCTCTCTCTCTCTCTCTCTCTCTCTCCCTCTCTCTCACACACTGGAAAGGATTAGTAAGAGGCACATTGTGGGAAGGAGGAATTATCCTGTGGGTTAGATTTGGAGAAATGGAGAGGTCAAGTGGGCACTTAGATGCTCAATAAACACGAGGGCTAGGGACAAAAATTTGGAAATCATGATTATATAGTGCTTATTTCAAACTATGGATCTTATGAGGTTATTAAAGGAGAGAGAATATACGGAGAAAAATGAGGGGAGTCACAGCTGAGCCCTAGGTGGTCCAACGCTTAGTGTTCCACAGAGAAGGGGAAGCTAGACAAGAGCATGGAACAAGAAAAACAAAGGGGCATGTCTCTAAAGCTGTGAGAAGAGACAATGGTTCAAGAAAGTGTGGACCGAATGATTCTCATGCTGGTAAAAACATAAGATGAGGTGACCAACGGGCTTGATAATAACAATAATTCAGTGTTCACTTTTTAGGAGCACTTTTTAATAAAATCTGAAATGTCAGATTTTTCTCTCTCACAGAAGTTTGTGGAAGACAGCTATGATCACAATTAGCCCTCTTTTATTAACCAGAAACCAAACCTCAGATAGACTTTTGGGGATTCGTAAAGGTTAAAAACAGCTGCTTAGTTATGGCTGACACAGGTTAGAACCAGATCTCTTCATTTTAGCTCAATTCTGTGATTCTAAATCCTGGTCGGTGTAGTGACCCTATGTTGAGCTTTCTAAAAATAGAGGCACCTGGGAGTCACCCTAAATAGTACACCATAGAACTCCCAGATAAAGAGCAGGGTGTGAGTATTAAAAAAGAAAGTATATAGAACTCAACCAGTACATACTGCAGTTCTAATGAGAGGCCAGAGTTGAGGACCACTAAATTACTCTCTAATGTGTCCTGAGCAACCTTGAAATTAATCTTTTTTAGGATTAAAGTCTCTGTAAGGTTTGGTTAGCTCAGTTCACAAAGGTTAGTTGCAGCCTCTTTGAGCTTCCCCAGGGTGGAAATGCTAATTAACCCAATATATTAATACCTGGGTTCAATCTGCTAAGGTGTTTTCTTCTAATTAGTCTTCTGCTTTTGAAAGGAGAAAGCATTTCCCCAAAGAGAGTTCTTTCCTTTGTGACTGAACTTCCAAATTAAACTTGGGTGTCTCATCAGGTGAATTTCCATGACTAAGTTCCCCAAGCTGGGAATCACTTCACAGCGATGAGAGAAGGCAGTTAATGGGAGTGCGTGGGGACAGTCACCTGTACATTTGTGGGATAAGGACTGTGTCCAGACTGCGAGATAAAATTATGCTTTGAGGGTAATTTAAAGTGGGGACTCCGGCCTGGGGATGTTACTCTGTGGCTGAGTACTTACTCAGTGTATGTAAGGCCATGGGTTTGATTTCCATGATCACAAAACAAATGAGTGTACAGAAAGAAGTGGGAACTTAGCTTTATTAAACTCTGAGATTCTTTTTCTAAAATGTTAACACTGTGTGCTCACTGGGTCCAGGGCACTGATATGATGGGTATTTGCATCCTGTCCTAAGATGTTAGCTTGGTTTTACTGTAGTCCTTTGTCTAGCAATGCAGGACTAACCCTGCTCAGTCTCAAGACTAATTCTTCAGAAGGACTCTCTTGCACTTGCCCATTATGCATGATTCTGCAGTGTCTTTCCCACCTCTTACCCTAAGAGCTGGCTGTACACTGGAATCATGAGTGAACTCTAAAAAAAGAAAGGTAACATGGGTGCCTAGGTTCCCACCATCAGAGGCTGCATTTCCTCAATCGTCTCTTTAATTAACATGTGCTTAGAGTGTTGCAGTAGCTCTGCAGTCTTGAGTTTTTACCATACTAGTCCATTTTACATATTCTCAGCTTAGTCTTTCTAAAATCCATCTCAATGGGTTTACATGATTAAAGATGAAAAAATAACCTTCTGCCTACTTTTTTTTTTTCTTTTTTGATACTGGGGATTGAACTTGGTTCCTTGTGCTTGTGAGGCAGGTGCCGGAACCACTGAGCTAGATTCCCAGCCCCTACCTTCTGCTTATTTTGATCCTATATTAAAATTCACTTAAAATGCTTAAAGACCTAAATGTAGGAGCCAAAACAGCAGAATTCTTTTAAATGTATTTGTATTAGTACCGGATTTACAAAACACTGGGTTTCAGTATAGTACTTTTTTTTTTCTTTTTGTTTTTTTGAGACAGGGTCTTGTTATGTAGTTGAGGCAAGTCAGCGTTTCAGGAAGCGAGTGACCATAGTGGCATTGAATTCGCGATGAAGCCCCGGCTGGCCTCAGACTCCGTGATCAGAGCTCCCGTCTCAGCCTCCTTCGTGCTGAGATTACAGGTGTGCCCCACATACCACTGGTATCTTCATATGTGCATATGTAGCATTTTGATCATATCCATCCCCATTACTCTCCTTCACACCTCCTCCCAGACCCTTAAACCTTTCCTTTTGTCTAATAATAGGCTCCTTTTGGAAAAAATGCTATTTGTTTTCCTTTTTTATTTTAGATGTCACACAGTAGGGAAAATTACACTCTACGAGCCAGGTGTGGTGGCACACACCTGTAATCCCAGGACTCCGGAGGCTGAGGCAGGAAGACCACCATGAATTTGAGGCCAGCCTGGGCTACATAGTGAGTTCAAGGGAATCTGAACTCCACAGCGAGCCCCTGTCTCAAACAAAAGACAAAAACTGTGCTATTTGTCTTTCAGAGTCTTGCTTATTTTGCTTAACGTGATGATCTCCAGTTCCATCCATTTTTTCTGCAAATGAAATAGTTTTATTTTTCTTTACAGCTAAACACTATTCCATTATATGTACATACCATATTTATATATATATTTTTTGGTCTAGGGGGTCGAACTCAGGACACTGCACTTCCAAGGCAGGTGGCAGCACCGCTGAGCTAAGCTCCCGGCCCCCATAGCATACATTCTTTACCCATTCATCCCATGATGGGCACCTAGCCTTGCTCCAGATCTTGGCTAGTATGCATTTTGTAAACACAGGAATAGTACTCCATTATGTATGTGTATCAGACCTTCTTTTTATCCATTTGTCCACTGATGGGCACCTAGCCTTGTTCCATATCTTGTGTGTTGTGAATTGTGCTGCAATCAACGTGGGTATTCACGCATCCCTATGTTATTCTGACTTTAATTCCTTTGGATATGCGCCAAGGAATGGTATAGCTGTATATTGTAGTTCTCTCTTTAAGTTGTTGAGGAGATGCCATACTGATTTCCACAGTGGCTGTCCTAATTTACATTCCCAGAAGCAGTGTAGAAGGGTTCTTTCTCCCTGACATCCTCACCAGTGTTTGTCCTGCCAAGTCTCACCAGCATGGCTTTTGATGGCTATTCTGGCTGGGGTGAGATGAAATTTCAATGTAATTCCCCCCTACACACACCAGGGTCTAACTCAGGACCTTGCACTTGCTAGGCAGGTGTGGCCTTACGTTTAGTTTTGATTTGCATTTCCCTAATGACAAAAGATGTTGGACATTTTTCATACACTTGTTGGCTATTTGTACTTCTTTCTTTCTTTTTTTTTTTTTAGTACCTGGGATTGAACTGAGGTCCTTGTGCTTGTGAGGCAGGCAGTGGCACCACTGAGCTAAATCCCCATCTGTACTTCTTTCGAGAAGTCTGTTGCACTCATTTGCCTGTTTATTGATTGGGCTGATTTTCTTAGTGTTGATTTTTGAGATCTTTATATAGTCTACATATTAACCCTCTGCCAGAGGAAAGCGGGCAAAGATTTCCTGTCATTCTGTAGGCTGTCTCTGCACTCTGTTGCTTTTTTTTTTCTTTGCTATGCAGAAACTAACTTGGTGTAGTCCTTTTTGCTGATTCTATTATTTTCTGTGCTATTGCAGTCTTATTCAGGAAGTCTTTGCCTGTGCCTATGACTTCAAGTGTTCCCTCTTTCTAGATTCAGGTTTTGTACCTAGATCTTTGATCCATTTTAGGGGAGGGTACACTGAGGGCAGTTTATTTACTGTCTCAGATTATTCACAATCTCCAGGCACTGTGGCAGTAGCAGGCTTGGAGCAGCAGTGTGCCTGTGGCAGCAAGACTGGTGGTACCGGCTCCTGAGCTTCTCCCACATCTTGGTGGTGGGCAGTTTGGCACCGAGATGTCCACAGGCAGATGCAAAGTCGCAGCCCCTCACATGTATTAGAAGCAGTAGTAGTAGCCTCCTCCATTGGCACAGCTTCCCCTGGATATGAGTAGCATGGTGCTGGCATCTGACTGTAGACCCTGAAACATCCTAAATGGGCAAATCTATAGAGAATATATATTAGATTTTGCTTAGGGTTGGGGGGGCAGTGTGTGGAATGGAGGAGATAGTGATTACCTATGTGGGGTTTCTTTTTTTTTTTAAGTAATGAGAATGTGCCAGAACTGACTGTGATTTTGGATGCACAACTCTGTGGATATTCTTAAAGTCACTGAATTTAACACTTAGAAAATGACCTGCTGAGTTTTTGAAATGCCTTTGTCCTGTTATCACAATTATCTACTATTAGGGCTTCTCCTCTGTTCAGTCTTTGGTTTTATCTCTTTCATACTCCTCCCTGTATTAGGTGATAGTCAAACCAAATTTGGCTTTCTCAGCAGCCCTTGTATTTGTGTCTGTCTTCTAGCTATGCTGTTCCTGATCTTCAAAAGTCTGAGTAAAATGCCTCCTCCTCCATTCCTGCCCATCTCAGTTCCCATAATATTTTTGCTCAGTCTTCTAAGAACTCAGTTATGATTAAATAAAGGGAGAGTCTTGTATTTTTTTTCCTCCAGTTTCTTAGTCCCCAGGTTGCCTGTGTTGAATGGCTTTTACCCTTTCATCTCAGTGATTGTAAATGTGTGGAAATGAAGTCATGGCCGCCTTTTGGAAAATAGAGATGAATGTTCCCTTGTACATTTCCAGATGCTTGTGGCAATGCTTATATGTTGGACAGTTTGCATGCAGAATCTGACTACCAAGGTCAGGTTGCCTCAACCAGAGCACACCTGGGGTAGGTGGGACAGGTTTTAGATGGCAGCCTGTGACAGATCACCTTTGATGGAGGCACAAAGAAATCATTCTGGAGCCAGGGTCCTCCCTACCATGTGCTGCAGCCCCATGCCGTGACTCCCAGACACAGAAAACTGTCCTTCTTCTTGCTTTGGCCTAGAGTGTCCTCTTCCTTCAGAGTTGGAAGGGCACTTGCCAGCTGAGACAGTGAAGCACAGAGGGACCTAAATATTTGCACTTTATCACATGTTAGTTCTGGGATTAGAACTGTAAGAGGGATACAATACTATAAAGTCCTACTGACGAATTAGAAAGGAAATCTGAAGTACGTCCAGTATGCAACTTTAAGGTCTCAGATTTCATCTTTTAGAAAGACTTGGGAATTCAAGAATTGTTTCGTTAAAAAAACGAATTGTTTTGCTTTATCTTCATACTCTAGGTGTTCCTAGATTAACATTTTAGAAAATAATATTGTTCTCAGGTGAAGGTTTTCCCAACATCCCAAAGCATGCATGTGTGTGTGTGTGTATATATATATATATATATATATGTATATATATATATAATAATATTGTTCTCAGGTGAAGGTTTTCCCAACATCCCAAAGCATGCATGTGTGTGTGTGTGTATATATATATATATATATATATGTATATGCATATATATAATATTATTGTTATATATTATATTATATTATTATATATTATTATTATTAAGAAATACTTAAGTAGGGCTGGGGATATAGCTAATTAGAAGAGCTCTTGCATTTGCAAGACCCTTTGTTCCATCACTAGAATATCCAAGAAATATTACTTAATAGTGTTATGGTTTAGATCTGAACGGTCTCCCAAAGCCTCATGCACGATGGGCTTTTGGAGGGTGGGTGGATTATGGGAGTTTGTAGCTGACTTGCTAGGAGGTGGGATCTGGTCAGAGGGGTGGCTTACTGGATTCATGGTTTGTCTCTCCTTGCTCCTCCTTTACTCTCTCTCTCTCTCTGCTTCCTGTCTGCCAGCCCGTGAACAACCCTCCTCTGCCAGGCTTCCCTGTCTTGGAGCCAGCTGACTATGCATTGAAACCTTTGCAAACTGTGAGCCAAAATAAACCATGCCTTCTCTAAGTTTGGGTATTGGATACTGTGACAAAATAGTAAGGCAGATAGTAAATACTATAATTACAAATTCAAGCATTAAGGAAGCACATATCCTTCATATTTGGTTTGTGGATTATAACATTTCACTCACCCTCTCATATTTTGTTTTGTATTCAGATAGACAGGAACATACTCTAGCTACAAAGTATTTTACCTTGAGTGAATTGCTCAATTTCTCAGAGTGTTTCCAGACTCTGTGATTTTCCTTCAAAGTTTTGTTTACCCTGGTTGTGGTGGTATACACCTGCAATCCCAGCATTCAAGAGGCTGAGGCAGGAGGATTCCTGGGAGGTGGAGACCAGCCTGGGCTACATAGTGAGTTCAAGGCCAGCCTTATCTACATAGTGAGATCTTGTCTTAAAAAAAGGTCTGTTTCTATGGATTAAATTAGATAATTATGATTAACCACTTAGTAGACTATGCTTGGCATTTAAGTTCCAATGAGAACTACCTAGAGAAGTGTTTAAATAAATTTTTTGTTGTACTCACTATACCTCCTTTTGGACAATTAAGCTTGATTATGTCAACTTGATTGGCTTGGGAATTGGTAGAGCACACGTCTGCCTGTGTCTGGAGGGTCACGGAAGTGTGTCCTTGGGTGCTATATCTGGTCCATCACCCTCTGCTCATGGCCACCATTTCTCTGCTCTGCTTCTTGATCACAATGAATTAAGCATCTTTGCTCTATCACCCTTTTGCCATGATGTTTCTTTCTTGGAGCCAGCTGACTATGGACTGAATCCCCAGAAAATGTGAGCCAATGAAATACTACTCTTCTATGAAGAGATAAATTTGGGTCATTTGTAGGAAAATGGATGCAAGATGAAACCATAGTATTACGATAAATAAATAAGATACACAAGCTTAAATATCACATGGCTTCTCTTATATGAGAAACCCAAAGTATAAATAATATAAAGAGTAAAATAAATGATAGATAATAGGAAACAGGGAGATAGGTTTTTGCATATGGGAAATGGATAAAGAGATAGAAAGGAGAGGAAGCTGAGGGAAGGAGGAATAAAAATAATTAAAATGTGTTATGTACATGTACCAACTTCCTGCAATGAATGTAATCATTATGTATTACAAATATGTACTAATAACAATTTAAAATTAAACAATAAGAAGATAAAATTTTAAATTACCTTTCTGACCCATATTATATTTCCATAGGACAGCGTTGCTATAGCAACTTGCTAACAGAGACATCTATAAATATATTCTAAGAACAACTTTTTTAAGAACTTTCCATATATTATTCTTCTACTTACCATTTTTTATGATATGATTTTTGGAAAGAATTAGTGCTGTCCTATTGCAATGCAGGAAAATATAAGGGGAATTGTATTCTAGATGAAGTTCAAAGATCAGTATATAAAATAAAAATTGCATATAAGAATTATCCTTGAAAATCCCTTAGGAAAGTCTCAAGATTCTGCTGCCTTTTCTTACCTCTCTCTCCTCTAGCACTAAGGCAGACCATGATTTCTTTATTGAGATCACATGAAGTAGTTGGGCTGTGTTTGCTGCTGTGTCCTAGTAAAATAGAAATGTTAAAGTCAGAATCATCTTCAATCTGGTAAGATGTGTGCTTATGAGAAGTGGGACCTGAGGTTCTTGGGTTTACATTTCTTGCTCACTGAGCCATGTCCCTCATCAAGTGCCACAGAGCAGAGAGTTGCCTACTGTATTCCTCACCTCCTGTCAAGCTTTGTGTTTCTATTTTGTGTTCACTGACTTTTGCTGGTTGAATTTGCATACCTTAGTATGTAACAATCTCTTCTTCAGCTCTAATTTTGTGGCTCTATGATTCTAAAAATATTAAAATCCACAAATAAGTCATAAATGAAGTTTCACAATATGAATGTATTTGATGGCACTGAACTTAAACATGATTAAAGTGATACATTTTCTGCCATAAAAACAAAGAAAACATTATCCAAATCAAACCTTTCCTCCTGTAAGTTTTGGGTGTCAAGCATTGTGTCCAGCAGTGGAAAAATTTATTAATAAAGAAAGTTGGTACTAGAGAAGCAGGTCATTTGTGTCACTGGTTTAGAAGCCTTTGGAACTGGCTCATGGGATGCATTTGGAAGGACTTGGAGTTGCTGGCTAGAGAAGCCTTAGAATACTGTAAGCCCAGACTGATGGGTGATGGTCAGAGCTCAGACAATCAGAATGCTTATGGAAATGTAGACTGTGAAGCTAGGCTCACTCCTTGGCAGCTGGACTAGAAGCCATATGTGTTATACAGGCAGAAGTTTTGCATGTCCTCATTCCCTGAGACTTTGCTGGAGACTGAAATTAAGGGTAGAAGATTGATTGACCTGGCGGAGGAAATTTCAAGACAGCTCAATATTCAGGCAGTGGCATGGATACTGCTGGCTGCTTTTAACTAGATTTACAGGGAGAATCCAGGGCAAGAAGAGGAAAAAATGTTGAAAACTAAGTTTTGGTCCAATAGCAACAACATGTAAAATTAGAGACAAAGAATATGTGGTTGCTAAAGATATTTGCACCATTAAAAATAAGCTAATTGCTTTATACAAGAAGAAGAGGAGGAAGAGGAGGAGGAGGAGAATCATAAGAAGAAGAAGAGGAAGAAGAAGAGGAAGAAGAAGGATGTATTAAGGACATCTCAGGAATCAGCAAGACCCCACCCATAGAAGGTCCAAGGGTTAAAAAATGTAAACCTCTCATTTAAGAAGAGAGTCCCTGGAAAACCTGCTTGAGAAGAGCCTCCTAGGGAATTGGCTTCCCAGGATTTATTTCACTCTGCTCATTCATTTAAGCACTCAGAGGCCACTGATGCCATGGGCCTAGGGGGCTCTGGCTAGATGCAGTGGAAACCTCAGGGAAGCTGGAGATACCAGAAATGTAGAACATCTGCAAAAGAAAACTGCAGGCTATGAGTGAGTCAGCCCAAGAGAAGCCATGTAGGCTGCAACCAGCAAGACCATAGAGGTGTGACTGCCCCAGCACTCCTGAAATCACAGTTTACCATCATGTGCCCCAGATGCCAGACATGGAGCTATAGGATTTAATGTTTGCCCTACTGGGTTTTGTTCTTGCTTTGTTTCTATTCTTAGTATTGGAATATTTACCTTGGCTGTTTTACCTTGGGATTATAGAGAAGTTCACAGCTAAGCATTTGCCTTGAGTCTCAGGAGAGACTTTAACTTAGACTTTTGAAATTTTCTGGAACTATTGAGACTTTGAACAAAGGATTACTGCATTTTCAGTTGCATGCAATATAGTTGTATCCTGTTAGGTGGAATCATGATTTTGTGTTTAGTTGGGGATTAAATATTGTTTAAGGAGATGCATTTAGGTATCAGTTAACAGTGGAATGTGATGGTTAAGCTTGATTGTGTCAATTTGATTGGCTTAAGAGCCACCTTGGGAATTGGTGGAACACACTTCTGCTTGTGTCTGAGTGGGTCATGGAGGTGTGATTTTGGGTACTGTATCTGGTCTCTTTCCCCTTGCTTGTAGCCACTATTCCAATGCTCTGGTTCCTGGTCATCATGAACTAAGCATCTGTTACACTCTTCTATTATGATATTTTCTCCTTTGAGCCAGCTGACTGAATCCCTAGAAACCATGAGCCAAATTAAACTTCTTTTCCTTTAAGTTTGGGGTATCAGGTGTTGTGTTCAGAAATAGGAAATCTGACCAAAACAGGAGGGCAGCCATGTCTGATTCATTTCCCAAACTAGTAGAGGCTCAATAGTCTTACTAAATTTTTATATCCTAAAATTTTTTGTCAATGTTTGTTGAATGAATAATACCTTATTGACACCTTTGATATACATATAACATATGAAGTTTTCAACATTGTAATTCTCTTTTGCATTTAAGGATAAATGATTTCCTTAATTGCCCAATTTTTTACTAGTGTAAGAATGAGATTAGCAAGTAAGAGTCTTATTTACTTCCAGATTTAAAAACACGTGACGTAAGAATCTGCAAAATGGAACAGTGCTCTCAAATCTACCAGTTCAATGAATCACTAGGGACCTTGTGAAAGTGCAGATTCTGTATCAAGCCAGTCTAGCACAGTGGTTGATATTCTATATATCTAACAGGCTCCCGGCTTTAGCTCAAACTCTGGTTCTCCAATCATGGTTTGAAAAGCAGGGGAATATATTTAATTCATTGTTCTTTTATTTAATGAGGCAACTTTTCATGAAATAGCCATCATTAAATGAGAAAGGCTTCCATGACTATATATAACCACAGAAACTGCTAGGTTCTGCAGACTTCTACAGGAACTATTTTAAATAGTATCATTTGACACTCAACATATGTCACTGTGTATTGTGAAATGTCATCCTATGCCAATATGTCTTGTTTTCTAAACAAAACAAAAAATTTGTACAGATCAGTGACAAAACTAATTTTTTTATTTTTGGTTTCAGGGATCTAACTCAGGACCTTGCACTTGCAAGGCAGGTGGCAGCACCACTCAGCTAAATCTCTGGCCCAAAAACTCTTTTTTTTTTTTTTTTTTTTTTTTTTTTTTTTTTTTTTTTTTTTTTTTTTTTTTTTTTTGTATGTTTAGCTCCAAGACAGATGCAGAAATGGCAATATGAAACTTTGCCATGGTGCTTAAAATTAAAATCAGATAGGTTTACAGCTATATCTTCATGCAACATAGGAGTAGAATGTGTATTTCTGTGCTAGTATGTTTTGCATCTCTTTGTGTGTGCACGTGCACACATACCTTCTACTGCTAAGCTTGATCCTCAGCCTGCATCTTTTTTCATACATGATTTCCTTTCTTCCTGAAATCATTTGGCTTGTTTGTTTTAACATAGCAATTATTTGAATAAAGTTTTATATGCTCGGAAACCATCACATGCAAGGTGAGGAAGGCAGTTACTATTTTCTCTTTCTGCTAAGTGGTGGAGTCTCAGAGAATATAAGGATCAGCATGTCACAGACTTTGCAGTAAAATTAGCATTAGAATGTTCAGCCTTCACAGTGACAGAATTGATTCTTTACTCTGCTGAGGCCTCTTTTCTTCTGCTGTTCTATTCATGTGTAGGGAATCTGTTAGACAAAAATCATTTCTAAAGTTCTTATGCCTTCTCAAAGACAGCAATTCCCAGACAAGAAATGATAGTCAAAATAAGAGACATCTAAAGATTCTAAAGAAATGATCAAGGCCAAAGGGGATGATTGATGGTGTTACTTAGCCTGCCTCACCTCTATCTTTTAAAAACATTTTTATTATAAAATATCATAGATTTATTTAAAAAGTACATCAATTATTTCACAATTTAATAATATTTAGGCCAATACCGAAGTAACAGGTAGTCAGATTAAGAAATCAAACATAGTGAGTACAAGGCTCACTGTTGCAGTTTTAGTTTGGTTTTGCTTTTTCAAAAATAAAAGACAAGATTATGGCTAGTTTTGTTTTAAGCAATTCAAATACAATTTTCAAAATGAGTAAACTGGATGACCAAATGGCATAACTGTTTATAAGTGAACTCTACAGTTTCAAATATCTTTTTCAGACTGCAGAACCTGGAAAAGCTGTTGCTGCTATCGATGCATAGCATACTATTATTAGTCTTTACACACACACACACACACACACACACACACATACACACACATATATAAATTAAATTTTGGGAAACTTTAACGGTGCTGCCAACTTTGGAAAAAGTCATCCCAATTTACTGTGTTGACTTGGCATTGTACAGAAATGGACAACCATGTTGGTCTAGAAATGTTAATTTATTTTTATTTTTATTTTTTTTCCATGTGTACAGGGGTAACACATCGTACTAAGTATGTAAGGTCATATCTACGTGGGTTTGATTACAGAAACTAATAAAGTATTCTCTAAATAATGAAAAAAGAATAAGATAAGACTATAAGAGCGAGAAGCAATTTAAATATGTTCGGGGACCATTTTCATCTCCAGAATTAAGGATTATTTTGATGTTACATCATTGCCTTTTCTCTTTTACTTTCCTTTTTAGTTTTATTTTAGGATTCCCTATTTTTAATGTTCATACAGAGATTTCTTTAACTGAAATACCGAATAGTTTCTTTGGTGTGAAAAACTATAATAGTACACAGGATCCTAATGAGATAATTAATAATGTGAAATAGGAAGTAAAGGGCTAAAGGTGTAGGGAAAGTGAGGAGGGTGGGGGAAAGGTAATAAGGGAGAGGAAAAAATATGAGAAATTGAAAAAATGGAAATAAAGTGTTTGTAAATGGGGAGGGGAGGAGGGGGTGAAGGGAGGGCAGGGACAAGGGGAAAAATGAGAATCAAGACCTATTATGTAAAGGTACAGAATCCCAATGATGAATGAAATTGTATTGTATACCTAGATTGTACCAATAACCTCAATAAAAAGAAAAAAAATAAAAATAAAAATAAAATATCTTTTTCAGTTACTTGAACTCTTAAGATCATGTTATACTAAACTGGGTCATAGATAATAGATTCATGATATGTCTAGGTCATTTCTAAATAAGTTATCTAGGATGTGAGGGTGATCTGGCTGTGACTTCTGTCACCAGGGTTCAGGTGGCTGATCTGGCCGGCTGGGTAGTGTCTCTTGCACCACTCATAGCTTCATATGCATCCTTCCTGAAGCTGCACACTTGGTCAAAGAGGACAAGAGGACAATCTTCCCAGACAGAGGAGGACCATTTCTTCGTCAAGGGCATAGGAGTAGCCAGCCTCTGCTAGAACCTCCAAAACAGCCAAGCTCATTGAAGTTCTTTGCTAGTTACAGTGATGGTACAGGAAGGGAGTGCGGAAGATGCCAATAAGATCCTGAACAGAATCCGCACCATGCTTAGGCACATTAAGGACATTAAGCAATGGTGATAGTAGGAGAAACTTTGCTCTCAGTGACAGCGGGATAGTTATGAACCCCATCTAAAATATGGAAATGACTCAAAAGATTAACTTCAGGACTGCTGGGGCCTGTAGTTAAGAAACCATGTCCAGTTTGTTTCCTCCTCTTTTCCTTTCCCAACCTCATTTTGTTATTTTTCTACATAAACTCAGTCACACATATGTGCCCCACCCCTGCGTGTCTCCAAGAGCTTTGTTTTAAAAATACACGGTCAGGTTTCTCTAATGCAAAAAGTGTGTAGGGTAAATGACTGAAGGTTGTAGAAAGTTTGTATAGGATAAATCTTAAAAAAGAAATTTTACGGGCAGGGAATTTAGCTCAGGCGTGCTGCCACCTACCTCTCCAGCGCAAGGTCCCAAGTTGGATCTCTGGTACCAATAAATAAATAAATAAATAGAATTTGATGTGGGATCAGGTAGGCTAAAATTAGAAGGAAATTATTTTTTTCTAAAAACTGAGCACTAATATATATAAAAAAAATACGGATGCAAAGCCTTGTTGAAACAAAAGAGTTTTCTTAAAATGTAGATTTGTTCTTAAGAAAAATTGCAAGAGGATTTTCTTTGTATTTTAGGTAACTGACTCAGGACCCCAGATTCTGTGATAGCTTTTTGTTGTTTTTTGAGACAGGCTGTCACTATGGAGCCCAGGGTGGCCTCAAATGCATGGCAATCCTCTGGCCTCACTTCCCAAGTATGGGGATTGTAGGTGAGCACCACCATGCCTAGCTGTAATAATTTTGATATTTTTGTTAATTTGGCTTTATTGCATAGTTATATATTATCCTATGCTACTCATTTTAAATCTTTTTGATATGCTTCATAAACTTCCCCAAATCACATCTTCAAATTAGATCTTTTGATCTCAAACTAACTTTGGGATTTCCAGATGGTCCTGGAAGTCAAAAAGACATTTTAGGCTT
Source organism: Fukomys damarensis (assembly GCF_012274545.1). Classification (NCBI taxonomy): domain Eukaryota; kingdom Metazoa; phylum Chordata; class Mammalia; order Rodentia; family Bathyergidae; genus Fukomys; species Fukomys damarensis. The sequence goes on along the minus strand of NW_022900924.1, from coordinate 39,525,933 downwards.
ATTTTGATTTGTTAAGTTATACGGAAAGCATTTTCAGATAAAAAATGGCCAATGGCCAAGAAATGTTATATTTATAAGAATACATTATTAATGGGTTCCAAAATTGAGAGTCTCAGAAATCTGACATGTCTTGGTATATCTTATCAGTCATAATTCTAATGTTAGAATTATTCTATGCTACAGAAATAACCAAGTTCCTTAGCCAGTGGTGAACTATCATTAGATCTTTAACTGTGACTATTTTTTTTAGTGCTATATTGGAGATTGAATCCAGAACTGCATATTTTAGGCAATCACTCCATCACTGAACTATAATCCGGGCTGTTAAACTTTGAGACAGGAGTACCCGCTTCAGCAGCCCATATACTACTTTTGAGGCAGGGTTTTGCTAAGTTACCCAGGCTGGCCTTGAACATGCAGTCCTCCTGCCTTAGCCTCCCAGGTGCCTGGGATTACAAGTATGTGCCACCAAGCCAGCTCTAGCTAACCATGGCGTTTTAAATCTTTAGATTGTGTATTGGTTGTGTATTGAGGGCTTGGTCCTCAAATGGTGCTATGGGGAGGTGGTAGACACTTTAAGAGCTAAGGCCTACTGGAAGGTCACTAGTCACTGGAAGTGTGACCCTAAAGAATGATGAACCCCAATTTTTTTCAGTGTGCTGGGGAATGAACCCTGGGCCCCACGCATAGTAGGCATTTGCTTTACCACTTTGCTGCACTCTCAGCCCACCTCCCTCATTCTTTGTGTCTTATCACAAGGTGCATTGTTTGCTGTGCCTCACGCCCCCATCATGAAATACCCACCATGATGGGCTACCTTCCCACAGGTCAAAAGCAGCAAGGCCAATAGATCCTGGAGTGAACCAGTCAAAACTGTGACCAAAATAACAAGTTTATCTTTATAAATTGGTTATCTCAGGTGTCGATTATAGTGACAAAGAGCTTATACATCCTGTTGTAAATAGTCAAATTTCTTTATTCTTATGACCTTTCTGAAATTTTTTTGCAAGCAACTATAATCTTGAAGTGTTGTTTTCTCCCTCCCTCTTCCTTCCCTCTGTCCTTTTCTTTTCTTTCTTTTTTTCTTGTTTTTTCTCTTACTTTTTCTCTCTCTCTGTTCATGGATTGGAAGATATATTAGCATTTTTATAAAATTCTATTATTACTTTTTTGGGGGATGGGGGGGGTTTGAGACAGGGTCTCACTATGTAGTTGAGACTGACCTGGAACTCATTATGTAGCTCAGGCTGGTCTCAAACTCACAGCGATCCTCCTGCCTCAGCTTCCCTAGTGCTGGGATTACAGGCCTGCGCCACCATGCCCGGCCACTCTATTATTACTTTTAATGTTTTGTTTTCTACATTTAAGGAAACAAAAAAAGCCCTGTAGTTTACAACAATTTGGAAATGAATACTTTTATAAAGCAGAAATTAAAACATTTGCTTTTGTACCTATTATCTGATCCCTCCAGAGTTTGGAACCTATTTGTGAGTATTCTTATTTTTACGGTAGTATCGTTATTTCCATGAGCCCAACAGCAATCTGTTATTTATTTATTTATTTATTTATTTATTTTTGGTACCAGGGATTGAACTCAGGACCTTGTGCTTTGCCGGGCAGGCAGGGCACCACTGAGCTACATCCCCAGCCCACAATCTGTTATTTCTGTAACAGGTACATTTGGAAACATTAGCTTTGTCTGGGATGCCATATTTAGGAATGTGCATAGAATGCCTCACTGGAAGTGTCACCGCCGTACAGTGAGTAAAAACTGTCATTTCCTGGCTAACCCAGAAACCTCAAGATATTAGGTACTTTAGGCTGGGGATTTAGCTCAGTGGTTCTGCCGCCCGCCTCGAACTGGAGTTTGGTCCTCAGTACCAAAAAAATAAAGATATTAGGTACTACAGGTAAAGTCTGAAATCTATCTTGGTTTGACTTTCTTGTCTTAAAGCCTTTAAATGTTCTATTTGAGACTGTTAAGTTTTCAATAACACATATTTTTGAAAAGGCCTATGTTGCCATTTTGTCCACACAGATGCAAATAATCAGGAAACTAGAACTATTTTGCAAACAGACTGGTCTTACTGTAGTTATCTTTGGCAAAAATGGATGTGATTTAAAAGAGTGTGTTTCAAAAGAGAACTACAGACATCCCTTATTTAATGACCGTGTTACAATTCCTGTGACTATGTTGTTAAATGAATTAGTCACTAAGTGAAGAATTGTATATAGTCACACATTACAATATTCAGAAGGAAGAATTGCTCAGAGGAGACTCTAACTTAATGATTCTATGTTTACTTGCATAACTCTTACTAGCAATACTGTAACAGAACATAAAACTATAGTACAGTACCAGTACAATCAGCAAAAATTACACTGCTGTATAAACAAAGTTATATGGTGCAAAAAAAAAGACATTATAAATAAGATGTACAGAGCTGTAAGAAAAAAAAAAGACATGTTTACAGAAGTGGACTGTAAGTTTAAACATCATGCCTCAGTAGGAAGTCCAAACAGTTGTTTAACAGGCACATCATTAAACAAGGTATATCTGTATAGTATATGTTATTAGAGTGCATCCACTTTCTTTTGAGTTTTTTACGATCTACCTATAGATTCTGAATTCTCATTGCTCAGTGTCTAGAACCCAGTGAAATGAAGCTGGACACTTCAATGTGAATTTCAAGGGACAAGTCCTGTGTCTAATGTGAGGGCCACTTTGGTAAACAGAACTGGTGCTGTGGAACACACTGAAAAGTGGGTTAAACTGCCCAGTACCAATGCACATGTAGAACGGCAGTGCTCAGTAGGCCACACCGTTCACCAGATGCTCTGTGTATAACCTAAAATATCCAAAACAATCCAGGGCAAGAAGTGACTGACTTCCTGCTGTGGATAGCTTTTCCCAACAGACACCCTATCATAATAAGACTCTTACCCCTCTTAATTTCTCCTTTCTTATGTTTTGTTCTCTCTTGAAAGGATAATTCTGTAGTTAGAATTTCACAGGCAGTAGTTTCTTTGGATAATTTGACCAAGTGTTTAATTTGTCACATTAGACTTAGATTTTTATAGGTCTTAAGTGGTCCTTTAGCCTATCTATGATCAACTGTAGCAATGCCCTGCAGTGCAACACCTTAGACAGGTTATAAGAAAAAAGGTTTATTTTGTTCTGGAGGTGAAAGGCATAAAAGGTGCATCCAGTGATGACCCTTTGCTGTCAGAGTCCGCAGGTGGTACAGAGAAATATGTATCTGTGATAAGAGCCTAACAAAATAGGGGGGAAATTGTTAAATAAAAATTACAGGTCACTGTTTTGGACTAAACATCTGCATGGGGCCCCAACGGACTAGCCTAAAAATAAAAGTGGATTACTCAGGCTAAAACTGCACGTCACCAAGCTGGATAAGCTCTTTAACCTTCTGAGAAATCAGGATAACAGAGATAACAGTCAAATTTCCCAAACCGGCTGTTTTCAACTGGCAGGATGATAAAGTTCCCTTGGCTTTAATTCTCACATAAAAGAAGTCACCTGAGATAACTCAATGTTACCTAATCAGTCATTTTCCTATTATTCTACATCTCCCTGTCCCTACCTTACAAACAAAATACCTTTAAAAGGATAGTTCTGGTTTCTTTGTTTTGTCATTGCTGTTGTTCCTGGGGACTCATCCCAGGACCTTGAAGATGCTGAGCATGCACTCTACCACTAAGATGTCCTCCAGCCCCACTGAGGCAGGAGGTAGCTAGAGATGGCTGGAGGTCAGGAAAAGCCCACTGAACTCCATTTTCTAGGCTTGATCCTTCTTCTGAGTTAAACTTTAACCCAGGTTCATGGTGTTCTGGTCCAAATGCAAAGGTAGAGTGTGGCCAAGTAGGCCAACGCCTACACAGTGAACTTCTAGGTTTGTGCCCAGAGGTCTTCAGCAGGCACACAACCTCAAATTTTGTATGGTTTCTCTGATATGAGAAATAAAGAACAAAATAAGAGAGAAATAGGAAATAGAGAAGTTCAAATACTTCCCCAAATTACAAATTCCATTGTGTTAAAAAATATTTCAATGAATATGTTAATTGGTTTCATTTATACTACTAGTTTATCTTAGTTCATTAAAAGAAAGATTTGTATTTTATCTGTTTCATTTTTGTAAGAATCTTTTTGGTTTAAGTTTTGTATTCTGAGTAACTACTTTGAAGATAATGATACACAGTATAATAATAATTGTTATTCTCTTATTATTTGGTTATGAAATCTGGGTTTTTTTTCATAAAATAAATGAAGAAAAAAATGAAGTCTTAGCACTTGTCTGTAGCATATAGCATTAAAAAAAAATATGGGGCCGGGGATTTAGCTCAGTGGTTCTACCACCTACCTCGCAAGCTCAAGGTCCCAAGTTTGATCCCCAGTACCAAAATAAAAAGATTATGGCCCAAACCTGATGGCCTGAGGAGTGGGAGATATAACAGTTGGTCACCATTAAAGTTTTAACCACTGGGTTCTCTCATTCATAGAGTGTATTTCTTTTGTTTGTTTGTTTTTTGGTACCAGAGATCAAACTCGGAAGCTCGTACTTGCGAGGCAGGTGCTGGAACCACTGAGCTAAATCCTCAGCCCTGCCTGGCTGTCTTTGTAGAATTTCGAATGCCTGGAAAACTAAAAGAAAAAAAAAAGTTTGTAAAGGATAATTTGCAAAAGCAAGTTAACCCATTAGGCAAGTTCATGGCTTTTCATAGATAAATTTAATCTGTCTTGAGGAAACTTTATAGAGGTGGGCAGTGACAGAGAGTGGCGCTCTGAAGTCACGCCCAATTTCAGTATAAGCAGTGGAGGTTTTGTTCGATGGGTTCTCTTTTTCAGATGTTACCTCCAGCTAGTTTTCTGCCTTTGAATCCCGGTAAGGGAATCTCAGAAAGATTTGAGTAAATGTCATCAGAGGAGGGCACAAGAAGATAAACCAAAACCTGATTCTGGAAGGTCACTTAGTGAGGGACATCAAAGAATGCCCATTGCTTGGAGAAGGCCTTTGGTTAATTATTACTGAGCAGCAGAGAGCAGAGCATGGGTTAATCAGTCCTGTAAACTGGAGCGTCTCCATTAATCAGTTCTTTGAAGATATTTGAATTCCCCTTGGACCTATTAGCTCATCTTGGAAACTACTGTTAGCTTGGACGTGAGCCAAATGAGAAGGGGATTCTCTGAACAGTCCCTCGGAGAGATACCTCTTCCTTTCTCTTAAAGATAAAGTGGAGCATGGAGAGGAAAGCAGGCAAAAATTAATTGTAGTTTCTAAAAAACAAGGCTTTAAATATTGCTTCAGAAGAGCCAGTGGGCTGACTCTGCTATCAGGCGAATGCCAGCCTTGGAACACTTTTCCTACATGGAGGGTTCACGTTAAGAATTCAAAAAATCGGGCCTGGGATTTAACTCAATGGTTC
>NW_022900924.1:39496956-39520424 GCF_012274545.1 Fukomys damarensis | reverse complement strand
AAAAAAAAAAAAAAGAATTCAAAAAATCATGCTTGAGTTAGTTGGAATTTTGCAAAGTATTATTTCTCAAAGACAGCTGGAATTACAGTTGTTTTTTCCAGCGCTGGGATACAGCACAGGTCCTTGTGCATGGTAGGCATGTGCTCTACCATTGGACCATGGCCCAACTCCTGGAATGACATTTCTTTTCTTTTTTTTTTTTTTGTACCGGGGATTGAACTTGGGTCCTTGCACTTGCAAGGCAGGCCACCGAACCGCTGAGCTAAATCCCTGGCTGAAATGACATTTCTTAGTTGCCTCCACAAGGCCAGAGATTTCAGTCTCTTAAATTTAACATTGTCTTCCCAGGGCCTTTTGCAGTGGCCAGGCCGTGGTAGGCCCTCAAATATTCAATGAATAAATGAATGGACAAATGATTTGGGGACATTGATTCTTATTGAATACTAATATTCTAACAACAAGGAAGCAAAGATGATGGGTCAAAAGGCATATTTTCAGTTATGTAAAATAAATAAGTTCTGGAGAACTATTATATAGCACAGTACCTAGAGATAACAACACTGTATTATAAACTTACCACTTGCTAATAGGGTAGATCTTATGTTAAATGTTCTTACAGTAATGATGACAATACTAATAATAACGAAGAAGTGGGAGGAAACTTTGGAAGGTGATGGATATGTCTGTGGCCTTGATGGTAATGATGCTTTCACAAGGTGGTCTTAGACGGGCACGGTGGCACACACCTGTAATCCTAGCATTTGGGAGGCTGAGACAGAAGGATCACCATGAGTTCAAGGCCAGCCTGGAATACATAGTGAGTTCAATTCCAGCCAGAACTATCAAGTGACATCCTGGAGTGTGGGCGGGGGGGCAGATATCTTGTCCCCAAACTCTTCAAGGTGTACATGAGTATGTAGATGTTTTCATGTCAATCATATCTCAATAGAGTAGTTTTTTTTTAAAAGATGCTTATTATTAGGTGACTACCTGTAAGCACAAACACATTACTTTCTCACAAGCAGGTGGTGGAACCACTGAACCATAATCCCCAGCCCTGCTTGAAATAAGCCATAAGGTGAGAAGTGTGTGTGTGTGTGTGTATGTGACAGCGGGAGCAGCATCCTATTTGTGTCTATCTTGGTGTTCTCAGTGCACATAACACATTATCTGGTATGTAATAGGACTCGGTCCCTGTCCTATCATTGGAATGCAACATCTAACACCCACAACTTAAAAGAGAAGAGATTTGGCCCATGATTCAGGGGATTCAGTCCATGGTTGGCTGACTCCAAGGCAGACATACCATGGTGGAAGGAAGGGCTTGGCAGGGGAAGGCTGCTCATTTCAAGATACCAATGAAGCAGAGAGAGAAGGGGGAAGCTGTGGGAGGGAAAAACACCTCAGAGCTACATGCCCGGTGACATACTTCTAACCAGACCCCACCTCCAACAGCACATTTATCTGTTGATTAAATGTGGATTAATGCACCGATGAGTATACCACCCCCATGATCTAGTCACTTTCTGAAAGTCCCTCCTCTGAATACATGAGACCTTTGGGAGACATTTTAGATCTAAACCATCACAGCCATGTTGATTGAATGCCTTAATCAACTCTATAAAGAAGAGTTGAGGGAAATGAGCCTGATGAGTCTGGAGAAAGAGAAGTCTTTGGAGAGGGCACAAGATTGCAGCCTTTGGGTGTTTGAAGACCCTACATGTGGCAGAATGAGAGCCGAACATGAATGCTATGTGGATACGTCCAGTGGGCAGAGTTTCATTCATCACACATCAGCAGAAAAACAGCTTGATCTTAAAACCAAGTCCAGGAGAGAACATGCTGCGTTCTTTTTCTGGATTTTAAAAAGACATTTTTGTAGGGCACCTCACTTCCCCCTGTTTTTCGTTCCTGAGTTTCTATCCCAGTATGAGCTCCCTGATTCGGCAGGAAAACTCTACCTCTCCATCAGCATTTATGCTTTCTGAAGACCGATGATTCTTTCTGGGTCATTTATACATACATTTCAAGGCTTGGGAGTCCGTGGCTACATTTAAAAGTAGCATACAGTCCTACTTTTGCTATAAAATGGAGATCTATGACATGTGGTAAGACACAAATCAACTCTGGGCTACCTAAATCTCCACAGAATGGCTACCAATGGGTGTTACATCGCTTGGGACACCCCCATACATCAATATGAAAAATTAATAACTGCAGACAGTGGTATATCTGTTGCTGTTGGTATTACTTAGGAATCCCCTTGTTATTTATATGTATGCTGTCTTGGATTAAAATATTAGTTTTGCTTTGACTTTTGCTTAAATGACAAAATATCAACTATTATGCTATTTTTACACATCAAATGTTACTAACTTTAAATTCAGATCTCATGCCCTATCTTGAATGTGGAGATAATTGAAGAGAAGTACTATGACTTGGGAGATACATCCAGAACAGGAATTCAAAGTGTTCTCACCTTAAATCTGGTTCTAAAGCCTTATATAATAAGCTTAGTTAAATCATCAAATTTCTTAGCATCTCATCATTCTACCTATAAAATAATATTAAGAGAAATTTACTGAAGGGGGTGAAGGGAGGGCAGGGGTATGGGGAAAAAATAAGAACCAAGATATGTCATGTAAAGGTGCAAGATCCCAATGATAAATGTAACTGTATTGTTTGCTTTAAATGTACCAATAAAATTAATGGGGGGAAAAATGAGAAATTTACCACATTCTTCCTGTTAGAGGATGGAGATAACATTTTGTTTGTTTGTTTGTTTTGTTGTTGTTGTTCTTTGTTTCTTTTGGGATTGAACTCAGGCCCTTGCACCTGCAAGACAGGTGGTGAAACCACTGAGCTAAATCCCCAGCCCAAGATGACATTTTAAAATGCTTACCCTATAATGTAAAATCACTACTTTGAGTCATGTACTCATACTTTAAAAACTTGTTTTTGGTTTATATTTGTAGCTTGCTCAATGAACAGGATTCAGTGGAATCTGTTTGGGGTACTCGGTGGCTACTTTGCAGACTGAATCATGGTGAGGGTGCAGGAGTCCATGGAAATTTTACCCAGGGAGGGAGGGACTGGGCAAATCAATACAACAACCCATCAATTCTCAAGTGCCTACTACACACGGGGTGGTAGGAAGGTCACTGTTAGAAAGCTTGGGTTAGCTCTGGCTTGTCCATTGACTGACAGTAACTCTGAGCAAGCCACTTAGTCTCTCTGGACTTCTGTTTCTTTGTAAGTCCAGCAGGTTCAAGCTGGGTCTACACCATTTGTAGTAGCCACCAATCTCAAATGGCTGTTGAGCACCTGAACGTAGCTAGTGCCACCAAGGAGGAACTGAATTTTAAATCTGATTTCTTTTCTATTTAAATTTTTTAGTAGAGTATGTGTGCAGTATATAATGGGTACATTCTTCATGATGAGTTGGTAAATGTTCATGACACATTTTAGTAATTTTAAGTAAATTTAAGTTTAAAAACCTGAGTTATGTTAAATATTTTTCTTTTAAACATAAATTAGTAAGTTTGTTAAGGCACCAGTTCAACTGTTGAAAATTGAGTGCCCTTATTTTTTTATTTATTTGTTTATTTTTTGGTACAGGGGATCGAAGTTGGGACCTTGTGCTTGCAAGGCAGTCGGAGGCACCACGGCCCAAGTGTCCTTATTGAGAGTGTTAGAAGTGTAAAATGCATACCACGCTCCTAAGACAGTATGACAAAAATAGTGAATTCTCACATTAGTAATTTTTTTGTATCGATGACATACTTAAGTGCTAATATTTTGGGTATACTGGACGGCTGGGGATGTAGCTCAGTGGCGCCACGCCTGCCTGGCAAGTGTAAGGTCCTGAGTTTGATTCCCAGCACTGAAAAAAAATTGGGGAGCATATTGGTTTATATAAAATACATTAAAATTAATTTTATGTGTTTATTTTTAACTTTGTAAAAATGCGTCTACCAGAAAATTTTAAGTGAAATAAACGGTCCACATTGTATTCTGTTAAATAATGATGAGCTAGATTATCTCAACTGTATCTTCCAATAATATAACCCTGTCATTCTAGATGGCTGTCACAGAGTTCAGCTTTCAGTGGTTGTGGTCATGAACTTTCGAAGTAGCGAGTGTGAGGAAGGGGACCAAGAGGCGGGGGTTGGGGGGTGACAGCGGGAGGGGATGTAGAAAGAATTAACATGTGCTATGTATGTTACCAACTCCCAACTGGGAATGTAATCATTATGTACTGCTAGCATGCACTAATAAAGTTTTTTAAAAAATGAGTTAGAGAGTGCGAATTACAACCACCTCCCCTGTTAGCTGTGTGGTTCTGGACAAGTGATTTCACCTCATTGGGCCTCAGTTTCCCTTCTGATAAACAGAGAAAATCTTTGATTTCATAGTGTTGTTGTGGGTCTGGGTGTGTAGTTCAGTGTTAGAGTGTGTGCTTAGCATTTCCAGGGCCCTGGGTTTGATCCCCAGTACCACAATAAACAAACAAGTAAATAAACAATAAAAAGAAAATAATTAAAAAATAAAAATGAAAGAAAATTTACAAGGAAGAGAAGTAATATTTGTAAGATGCCAAACAAAATGCCTGTGACCATGGTGAAATTCTTCCAACTTTCCCATTTTTCTCATTGTGATTTATAACAGCCATGAGGACCAGAAAAAGAAAGACATGAGGAGGTCAGCACAACTCTAGATTTTAAGAACAGCCACAGTAAAAAGAGGAAAAGAGGGTTAGGAGGCTGTAGAAATATGTGACTTTGTTAATGTAAATCAATCATGTTCAGGTTTGACTTTGTGTGTGTGTGTGTGTGTGTGTGTGTGCGTGTGCGTGTGTGTGTGTGGTATGAGGATTGAACCCAAGGCCTTGCACATGCCAGAAGAGTGATCTTCCACTGAGATAAATCCCCACCGCTTTTAATTTTTATTTTATTTTGAGCCAGAGTCTTGGTAAGTTGCCCAGGCTGGCCTAGAATCCTCCTGCCTCAGCCACCCAAATATTGTGGCCCAGCATTTTGGGTCTCGGATTGGACTCTTGTCTTGATCCTAATGCTCCCTCTCTAGCCCTGTACTACTGTATCTCCTTTCCTGCACTATTCCTCTTTTGCTCTGACAGTCCTTCACTTAGTCATTGCTGCAATTTGAGTGTCTTCCAGATAGCCTGTCTTAGAACCTTCAATCCTTAATGCTGCAGGGTTGGGAGGTGGAGCCTAGTGGGAGGTGTGTGGGTTCCAGAGGTTGAGCACTCACGAAGAGATTAATATTGTCCTGAAGGAATGCCTCGCTGCTCCTGCCTGACTGGATCAGTCACCCTGAGAATGAGTCAGTTACAAAGCGAGGTTTGCACTCTCCCTTTTCCGCATGCATCTGTCTGCCCTTCTGATTGCTGCCATGAGTTTGAAGCCACATCAAATGCCACATCAGAGTTGAGCAGATGGCAGCACTGTGCCATTGTATTTTCCAAAACTGTGAGCCAAAACAAGCTTGGCCTTATAATTTACCCAGTTTTGGATATAGCAACTGAAAATGGACTAAGGACAATACCATGCTAAACGTTTGAAGTTTACTACTCTTGGTGGAGTACTATGCTACCATAAAGGATCAATTTGAGTCATTCATAGAAAAATGTATGCACCTTGAGACTGTAATGTTAAAGGAAATAAATCAGACAAACAATCTTAAATATTACATGGCTTCTTTTACATGAGAAACCCACAGTACAGATAAAGCGCAAAATAAAAGATAATATTGTAGGAAATAGGGACACAGGTTTTTCTCAAATAGGAAGGGGATTAAGAGATGGAGGAAGGGCTGGGAAAGGAGACGAAAGAAGGGATTAAGATGTACTCTATGTGTGTAACTTTACACAAAGCATGTAAATGTATTGCAAATGTACTAATTAAAAAAAAGTAGAAATGCGGAAAATTTAGACACTAGGAAAAAAGACAGGTTCTTCCCTCTTCCTGAGTTCCACAGTGGCCAGTGATGTTCCCAACAGGCAGGTGAGAAAAAACACTTCTTGGCAGTTGCCAGTGTCGTCTTACTTTGTATAGACTCCAAGGCATCTTGTCTCCTCCCCCGTCATGAGAAATCCCTAGAGGTGAAAAATAGAAAAAACAAACAGCACTGGTCTTAGGAACTGGGACCACCCCAAGTGCTAATAATAACAAGTTTACAGCATGTTATATTTTTTCAATCCATAATTACAGCAATTTTTAAAAATTTCATCAATATTGATTTCTCACAGGGGTAAAGAATAAGCTTTGGGGTTGAAAATGTCTCAGTTTGAATGTTAGTCACGCTTACCACTGTGTATTCTTGGATCAGCTACTTAATCTCTCTGTGCCTCTCCCTCATCTGGTTGTTGAATCTAACACTGTCTGTCTCTCTCAGGACAGTCGTGAAAATGAAACAAGGCATGGGCAGCACGTGGGGCATGGTCAGGGCTCAACAAGTGGTGCTTACTGTTATTCTTGTTATATTTAAAATTACTGTGCAGTTATTATTCTAAAAAACCACATAAAACTAGTCCTTTTTTGTGTAATGTCTTCTCATTTTCTTTCATGATTTCTGTGAAGGTGGCTTTATTTCTTTGTTGTTTAAGTAATCTACTTATTATGACACTGGAAGAAAAGAATTATAATACAAATCAGGAGAGGAAATATCCTCATGTGTGGCTTGCAATGCTAAACATGACCTTATCTCAGAGGATCTAGTTTCAGTTGTGCTATCCTGTGGGTCACTGAAATGGGGCTCTTCTGTGTCCCAAAAGTGTCAACTAAGGCAACTGGAGTCGTTTGATGTCTTTCAGCTTCCTCAGAAAGAATAAAGATGTTCGAAAGATCCTCATGAACTTGATAACGTTCTCCTCTCTAGAAAATGAGAAGTTAGGAATTTAAAAGGAAATAAAAATGTGGGCACCATGTGGTTTCACTCTTTAACATCAGCCAATCAAATGAAAATTCTTGGGAAAAAAAGCAAGAAGAACCAACCCTTACAGATTCATGACTAACCTGTTCCTTGGGCCATGGAGCATCCACGGTCAGTGCCAGAGCAGCTGTCCCTCTACAACCCAGAGTCCATGCTGTGGGAGCTATGAAATCTCTCTTTGATCTGGTATTAATTGTCTTCCACACATGCTTCCGCACGTGCAGGAATGCACTTGCAGGGAGGCCCGCTGAACTTGAGGAGAGCTGTGGATGGCAAGCAGGATGGATAGAGTTACTTGACCAGGTTCCCACAATTCTTCAGATATCTTTATTTCTCCACCCATCTGTCTTATTCACTCTCTAATTATTGAGACACAATACCTGACACCCACATTTTAAAAGGAGGAGGGGTTTATTTGGGCTCACAGTGTTTACAGGTTTCAGTCTCTAGTTGGCTGGCTGCAAGGCAGGAGAGCATAGTGGAAGGGTCTGGTGGAGGAAAGTTGCTCACATTATGGTGGTCAGGAAGGAGGGTTAAAAGTGAAGAGCCGGGAATAGAGATAAACCACTGAGGCCATGCCCTCCGTGACTTGCCTTTTCTACCACACCCCACCTCCTAAGAGCAAGTCAGGTTTACTGCCTTTAAGATTCAGTCACCTTCCAAAAGCCCCACCTGTGAGCTCATGAGGCCTTTGTGGGACATTCTTGATCTAAACCGTAGCACTAACTCACATAATCATTCCTTTATAGCTCTGCCACCTGTAGAAATATGAATGTCTGGTAGGGCTACAGTATTGCAAGATCCTGGGGTCACCATGCACATGGTGGCCAGTGTAAGTAATGCCTTCTGGCAGTAGCAGTGCACACCCTGAGCAGCTCTCTGTCAAAGGTCTGCCCGGGATTAGGGTAGAGTGGGTGGCTTTTCCATTTTTTTTCTGACACTGATCATGAGGAAGGTGCTCAACAAATATTTTTGAATGAATGATGGTGGGCTCATCATTTACTTTGAGTTGATTTGACTAATCTTTCATCGAATCAAATATCCTTTTTTTTTTTTTTTTTTTGTACCAGGGATTGAACTCAGGACCTTGTGATTGTGAGGCAGGTGGAGGAACCACTGAGCTAAATCCCCGGCTCTCAATTATCCTCTTAGTAGAAGATTCCTCCTTTTCCATCTTGAAAAGGGCTTGATTTTAATAGATTCATTTATTGATTGATTGGTTGGTTTTCACAGTGCTGGAGATTAAACCCCAGAGACTTGAGGGTGCTAGGTAAGTGCTCTACAGCTAAGCTATATTTCTTAGGAGTCCAAAGGGTCTACTTTGTTTTGGTGGTGTTTGTTAGGCAAGTGCTTTACTACTGAACTGTACTCTCAGCCCAAGAGATTTAAATTATACATGCTTCTTGTTCATCTAGCAAAACTTCTGGAGAGGCAAGCTCACATTAGCCTCTCTTGTGGAGGGAGCTGGATTTATTAGGGCTGCTCAATGTCTTGGATACTGGCCAGTGGTGGTAAAGGGGTCTGGAGGGCTGGTTTGGCTGATGCTTTACCCACTATTAATGTTAAGGAAGGAATAACTCAGTGATCTTCTGGCCTCATTTTCAATGTCACAGATGTAGCTCTGGAAAGGAAATCAAGTTTTTCTCTTCAGAATAAATATCATTAAATTTGGGTCACAGCTGCAGCAGTCCCAGCTGGAAGCAGACTTGCATTATGTGCACAAAGTGGAAATGAACTCAAACCACTTCCCTAAGATGAAATATAGAGCCTGAAGCATGAGATTGCAGGTGGACTGCCCATCTTAGATTATCCTGAGTTCTTGAATTCATGCTTCCCCAAGGAGAAATGTAGCCCAGAATACTAATGGTGCCAGCATGGGAAAGCCCCCTGTCTTCCCTTGCCTCTGAGTTTTCCAAATCAGGTGGAAAAATAGATTTTCTTATGGTTCTAGGAGTTGAACTCAGGCTTTCACACTGAGCTACATCCCTACCCCTTTAAAATTAAAAAAAAAATTTGCGACAGAATCTAAGTGGCCCAGGTTGGTCTTGAACTTGTGATTCTCCTGCTGTAGCCTCCCAGTATACTTAGGTTACAGGTTTGTGCCACTATATTCAGGTGAGAAATAGTTGTTGAGCACTCAATGTGTGTCTGGTACACAGTGGCTCTGGGGTTTTCACTTCCCCCAGGTTCTTTCACCTCAGGCTGCATACCATGTGTGTGTGTGTGTACTAGGAGTCTGGGTAAGAGGATTGCTATGAGGTTGAAGCCAGCCTGGGCTCCATAATGAGTTCAAGGCCATCCTGGACTACATAGCAAGACTGTGTATCAAAAAACAGAAACAAAAAATGAAATATAAAAAGCAAAGCAAACCAAAACTAAAAAACCTCATAAAGATATGTAGAAAATCTTTCTGACTTGATAAAGCCCATCTTCCAAACTGTAATGTGTTGCTACGAAGCCCAAAGTCAAATATATTTTTTGTCTCTAATGAATATTGACATTTCTGATTTAGAATATCAATCATTGGACTTCCAGGAAGATGGTGGAGGGGTGAGCAGCAGAGAAAGAGCCTCTTTGAGATTTGGTGTCTGACACTGGAATACAGCAGCATGAGGAGGAGAAAGAGGGACGTGGGTCCCTGGGACTCAGGAAGGATCTGACATAAGAATTGAAGGCCATGGGAAGAGTGAAGAGAGATACTTCAACAAAGCAAGGGGAGGGAGGTGGCAAGCAATGCTTTCTCCCTGAACTTGGACTCACAGTGTGGGAAGTGTGGCTTGAACCTGCAGACACATGGTCACTACTGGTGACTCCATAGAGGAATGTACCAGTGGGACAGAGCAGTAGATATGCAGACTGCAGTGGCTGGTGAATTATTCAGGTTTAGACATCCCCCAGGAGAGGGCAAATGGCTGGTAACCATCATGGAGAGGGGCCAACTGAGCTCAGAACTCAGAACAGCTGCAGACTGGCTCTACACAGCAGTTCCCTGTGTCACAGTGAGGGTGCCGAGTTCAGTTCAGAAGAGTCAGAAAATCAAGTTCAAGTCAGCAAGAGGCACATGGACTATTGCAGCCTCAACAATCCAGTTCAAGCCTCACAGCCAGAAATTTGCCTAACTTGAACAGAACTAAAGATGCAGGCTTGCTGAAATTATCCACTACCCTGCTTTAAAGCTACAACTTGCTGGGATTAATCAACTCAGATCTGGATTCTGTCTGTCCACTGTGTCTAACAGTGACAGCAGAGACACCCCTCAAATTGGACTTTTTTTTTTCTTATTTTCTTCTTTTTTTTCCCCTCTCTCTTTTTGGGTTTTTGTTCTTTTTTTTTTTTTTCCTTGATTGTTCTTGTTTTTGTGTGAATGTGAACACAGTTTCTAGTTTTTTGTTGTTGTTTTCTTTTGTCCTTGTTTTTATTTCTTCTTTCTCTTTTTCCCTCCTGTCTTCTTCACCAGTTTCCCAAAGTTTGCATGATCTTTTATCCTCCAGTTTTGCTTCTAATCTCTTCCTCTTCTTCTATTTTTCTATTTTCCCCCATAACACCTTTTAAATCTTCTCCCCTAAGGGTAAAAAAAAAATCACCATATTGAGGGATTATTTACTGCATGTAGTTTTTGGGTTCATTTTAGAATTTGTTATATAACCACAAATCTGGTTCATATGGTTAAAGGTGGTAGATTAATAATTACCACAGTTTGCGATTTTCTAGGCTGTGTTTGATGCTATTCTTCTTAGTATTTAAAAAAATTTTTTTTTTAGTTTTGGTTGTGTTTTGATGATATTCTTGTTGATAATTGTACTTCAGCCAAGGTGGCATAATTTGCTAATCATTCTTCTTTCTGGTATACCAACAATGAGATTGTCTAAGGGTCTTAAAAAAATACTATCGGCCAGTGCCAAAGAACCAGGGGCTGGGTCAGGTGGGCAGCAACTTCTCATCCCCCCAAAATTGAAGCAGTAGGATCTTTCAACAGACTCAAAACCCAAAAATCAGCTACCCCTAAAAGACATCTCTGAGAAGTAGTCATTTCCTACGGGTTCTGAATACTAGTAATAAAGCTACTTTCCATAAGCAATTTATAATCTTCAACCCAGGAATTATACTAAAAAAAGGAAAAAGAAAATAATAAGACACTTAAATAAGATGCCCCTCCAGAGTTTCTGCTTGCCAAAGGCAAACCAAGGGGCAATAAGATGGAACAATCCAAAAGCCACCCACCTGGACTCTCTGACGTGGTAACAGTGAAAGTAACAAAGCAGATGAATGAGGCTCTAGAAAAAAATCAAATCAGAAATAATTTCTCAGATAACCTCAGAGATGGTGAACATAATGAAAGATGTGCTTAGTGACTCTAGAGCAGATATGGATAATAAAATAGAGGAATGTAGGAAAATGATGGAAACCATGAATGCTCAGCATAGGAAAGAAAGTGAATCCATGAAAAACATTCAAGCAGATATCCAAGAGATTAAAAATTCCATTGAGAGTATATGCAACAGAATGAGCCAACGTGATGACAGAATATCAGATATAGAAGACAGGATTGTGGTTAGCAATCACGAAAACAAAGATTTCTTGAAAATAGCAAGGGACCATGAGAAATCAGTTCAACAGCTGCTAGATGATGCAAAGAAGAATAACATAAAATTGATTGGAATTGATGTGAAAGGAGATAGTACAAATGACAAAAAATCTGTTCACAGAAGTAGTGGCAGAAAACTTCCCAAACAGGGAAAAAGAATTTGACATAGAGATGAGTGAGGCATATAGAACTCCAATTAGCCATGATAAAAAAAAAGAAACTACACCTGGGCACATAATAGTCAAGATTCTAGAAATCTAACAGAAGAAGGGACTATTAAAAGCTGTTGGAGAAAAGAAACAAATCACATACAAAGGCAAGCCCATGAGAATCACATCTGACTTCTCAAAACAAACTCTCAAGTAAGGACAGCTTGGAATGAAATATTTTAAGCCCTAAAAGAAAACACCCTCCAATCCAGATTGATGTATCCCACAAAACTATCTTTCAAAATTGATGAAGAAATAAGATACCATGATAAGGAACACCTGAGGAAATTTATGAACACCAAAAAAGCATTCAAAAGTGTTCTGAAGGATATTCTAGAAAGAGATAATGAGGATTACAACTCCATGAACCCCAACAGAATGAATCCATCAGGTAAGGCAAGAAATTAAACAGAAAGAAGAAAAAAGGGGAGCCAATGCCAGGGAAAATAACATGACAAGAACAAATCAATACATATTAGTTATAACCATCAATATTAATGGTCTCAACTCGATCAAAAGAAACAGTTTGGCACAATAGATCAAGAAGCAAGATTCAACAATATACTGCATACAAGAAACATATTTGATTCAAAAAGAAATTCATAGCCTGAAAGTCAAAATCTGGAAAACAATACTCCATTTGACATGAACCTAGAAAAAGCAGGGATAGCTATACTGTTTTCAGACAAAGTGGGTTTTAAGCCAAGACTAAGAGACAAAGAAGGTCACTACATCCTTACAAAGGAAACAATCCAGGAGGAAGCGATGACAATCACATATATGCACCAAATATATAAAACAAATACTAATAGACATGAAAAATCAAATAAGCACTAATACAATTGTAGTGGGGGACCTCAGTACTCCACAGTCACAAATAGACAGATCAGCTAGACAAATAAATCAACAATGAAATATTAGAACTGAACCAAACTTTTGAACAGATGGATTTAGTAGATGTCTACAGAGTGTTCCACCACAACATCAGAATATATATTCTTTCAGGCTGCACATGGGGCATTCTTCAAAATAGACCACATACTAGCTAATAGAATATGCTTAAATAAATGCAAAGGAATTGAAATTATCCCATGCATATTATCAGACCATGGTGCAATCAAATTGGAAGTCAGTGGCAAAAGAAACCACAAGAACTCCATAAATAACATCCTCCTGAACAACCAATGTGTCACAGATGAAATTAAAGAAGAAATTAGATAATTTCTACAATTAAATGATAATGCCAATGCAACATATTGGAACTTATACAACTCGATGAAAGCAGTTTTACAAGGGATATTTTTAATGGTGAATACTCACACCAGGAAAACAGCGTGGGCTCAAATAAACAACCTAATAATGTTGAACTTCAAGCTTCTAGAAATACAAGAGCAAGTGAGGCCCAAAACTTGTACAAGGGAAGAAATTATAAAGATCAAAGCAGAAATTAGTGCAATGTAGACTAAGAACACAAAACTATCAATGCATCGAAGAGTTGGGTTTTTGAAAGATTAAGTAAAATTGACAAACCCTTAGCCAACTTTACCAAAAAAAGAAAGAAAAGACTGAAATCTATGCAATTGGGAATTAAAAGGGTGAAATCACAACAGATCCTGCAGAAATCCAGAAAATCATTAATACCTACTTCAAGAACCTGTATTCTAATGAGATGGAAAACACATAAGAAATGAACAGATTCCTAGATACATATGAATTATCAAAACTGAATCAAGGAGATATAAAAATTCCAAATAAACCAATATCAGTAAATAAAGTTGAAGGTGTAATTAAATCCTACTAACAAAGAAAAGGTCAGGCCCTGACGGATTCACTGCTGAATTCTACAAGAAATTTAGAGAAGACCTAATGTTGCTATTTCTCAAACTCTTTAATGAAATTGAAAGGGAAGTTATACTCTCAGATTAATTCCTGGAAGCAAGCGTTACCCTGATACCAAAACCAGAGAAGAAGCCAAGCAAAAAAGAGAACTACAAGCCAATCTCCCCAATGAACACAACAGCAAAAATCCTCAATAAGATACTGGCAAATAGAATGCAGCAAATCATCAAGAGGTGTATGCACCATGACCAAGTAGGATTCATCCCAGGGTTAAAGGGATGGTTCAACATTTGCAAATCAATACTCTGCATAGAAGACCCCAAAAACTCCACCGAAAGACTTCTAGATTTAATAACCAAATTCAGTAGTATAGCCAGAGACAAAGTCAACACTCAAAAATCAATAGCTTTCCTGTACACGAATAACAAACTCACCAAGAGGGAAATTAGGGAAATATCTTTCACAATAGCATCCTAAAATATGAAATATTTATGAATCAATCTAACAAAGAAAATAAAAGACCTCTACATTGAAAAACTACAGTACTCTGAATAAGGAGATTAAGGAGGATATCAGAAAAATGGAAAGCTATCCCTTGTTCTTGGATAGAAAGAACCAATATAGTGAAAATGGTCATACTTCCAAAAGTATTATAAAGCTTTAATGCAATTCTCACCAAAATCCCAGCAGCATATGTCACAGTTAGAGAAAACAAATGTAAAGTTCATTTGGAACCAGAAGATACCTAGAATAGCAAAAGCAATTCTGGAACTACAAAGGCAAGACAGGAGGCATCATAATCCCCGACTTCAAATTATACTATAGTACAAAGCTACTGTGAGAAAAACAGCATGGTACTGTCAAAAAACAAACAAACAAACAAACAAAAAACCCCAAAGATCAATGGAACAGACTAGAGAGTGCAGAAACAACTCCAGACATACTCAGCCACCTTAGCTTTGTCAGAAGAGCCAAACACCTTCACTGGAAGAAAGATAGCTTCTTTAATAAATGGTGTTGGAAAACTGGCTTTCCACTTGCTGAAGATTAAAATTAGACTCATATCTTTTACCTGGCATTAAACTAAAATCAAAATGGTTCAAAGATGTAAATATTAAAACAGAAACACTGAATCTGCTGGAAGACAGAATAGGTAGAACTCTCAAGATATTGGTATAAGCAAAGACTCTATGAAAAAAACCCTGAATACACAGGAACTATCAAGAATCAGCAACTATGGGCCAGGGATTTAGCTCAGTGGTTCTGCCACCTTCCTAGCAAGTGCAAGGTCCCAAGTTCAATCCCTAGTACCAAAAAAAAAAAAAAAAAAAAAAAGAATCAACAACTAGGATCTCATTTTAATAAAAAGATTTTTCACAGCAAGAGAAATCACAGAGTGAAGAGACAACCCACAATGTGGGCAAAAATTTTTGCCAGCTGTTCCTCTGATTCTACTATCTAGAATATGTAAAGAACTAAAAAAATCAGACCCCCCCTAATTTAAATACCCAATCCAAAAAGGGTATTTGAAATGAATAGATACTTCTCAGATGAAGTAGAAAAGGCAAATAAATGTATGAAAACATGTTCAGCATTGCCGGTCATTTGAGAGACGCAAATTAAAACAACACTAAGATTCCATCTCATTCCAGACAGTATGGCTGCTATCAAAATCAACAAGTAACA
This sequence comes from Fukomys damarensis, assembly GCF_012274545.1. Taxonomy (NCBI): domain Eukaryota; kingdom Metazoa; phylum Chordata; class Mammalia; order Rodentia; family Bathyergidae; genus Fukomys; species Fukomys damarensis. The sequence goes on along the minus strand of NW_022900924.1, from coordinate 39,505,154 downwards.
AATGCTGGCAGGACTGCAGGGAAAAAGGAGCCCTTCTCCACTGTTGGTGGAAGTGTAGACGGGTGCAACCACTGTGGAAATCATTGTGGAGATTCCTCAAAAATTAAAACTAGAGGTTCCATTCAACCAGTTATTCCCCTTCTTGGTATCTTCCTGAAAGAATTTAAAGCATCATATGCACACCCATGTTTATAATGGCACAGTTTGCAATAGCCCAAATGCACATCAACAATGAATGAATAAAGAAGATGTGGGTTTTTTATACAATGGTGTACTAGTCTGCCATGAATGAGGATGACCTCGAGACATTTCTAGCTAAATGGATACACCTTGAGACCATACTCTTCAGTGAAATAAGTCAGACACACGTTTCTCTGGTGTGAGAAACTGAAAGTGGAAATAAGGGCTAAAATGTGTAATAGATTTTGGGAAATGGGACAAAAATGTTCAAATGAGAAGAGGAACAAAGAAGGGGGAGGGGAAAAAGAATGAAGAGACAAGAAAAAGAGGATAGAAGTAAAAATGGAAAAGCTTTTGTAAATAAGAAGGGCAAGATGGCTGAAGGGGAGAGAATGGGAAAAAAAAGAATAAGCAAGTTATGTCCTGTACAAGTACAAATTGCCTACAATGAACGTTATCATTATGTATATCTAAAATGTACCGATAAATGTTTTGTTTAAAAAAAAGAATATTGACATTCCTGTTATAAAAATCTTCTTTGATTTTCCCTTTCTGGTGTTCCAGGGATCCGTATGTCTTTGACTCTGTAGAGAAAAGACCACACATATAGAGATGCGGAAGAGGAAAATCCATGATTATAATTCAGAAATGTTTCCCTGAAAGGCTAGAATTAACATTGAGATAAGAGGCTCGCAAAATTTTTAGTGTCCCTGAAGATAGAAAATATTTCATGGAGCAAATGCAAAGAGAGCCCCGAGCCCAAGTGTTAGGACATGAGCAGATGCTTCTCCGTAGGCAGTTTCTTCTGTCCCCTTCCCCTTGACCTCTGACTCTCCTCTCCGGGTGGACACTGCGGACCAGGTGCAGAGCAGGTTCCACGCCAGGACAGAGAATTCAAGCTTCTAGTGTTCTCTTCCTGAGGAGCAAGGGGAAGTGAAGCAAGGTTGTTAATAAAGGATGAGTCAGGCATAGGCCATACTCTAGAACATAATTTGGAGCAGGGCAAGTAGACCTTTGCATTTGTGACTCAGGACCCGGTCGAGGCTTATGACTTCACACGGTTGTCTTTGCTGCTTCTCTTTTGTATTTCAGCAGGGAAGTATTGCCTAGACAGTTCAGCTTGGCAGGCCAGATGGGGCAAACCATGAAGCTGCTGATTGTCTCTGCCCATCTGGTAGCAAAGCTGGGAGAGTAACTGTCTGCTCTTCAAGTAAACAGGCCCTTGAAGGGAGGCCTGTTTTCTTGATGCCAGAAGTTAATGGATATCTTGATAATTTAACTCTGCCAGGATTGGTGAATTGCGGGCTTTTATTTATGATGAATAATTCTTATTTAATTACAATTAATGACTTCTATTTAGTTATACTGTTGGCTTTAATCTATGCTTAATTATTATACCATACAGCAAATTTGATTTTCTATTTTCTCCTTTATATGTTATTTAAAGGCAAGTTCACGTGTATTGCTTCCTTTATCATCTTTATAAGGACAATAGCATTCTCTTATTTCTTGTTTTGCTTTTTAATTTCCATTACCTTCAACCAACTGTGGCCCCACACACCAAATGGAAAATTTAAGAAGTCAACAATTCTTATGCTTTAAATTGTGCACAGCTCTGAGTAGTGCGAGGAGCTCTCCTGCTGTCCTGCTGTGTTCCGCCGGGGACGTGAGTCATCCCTTTTCCCTGGTACCTGCCTGCCCATTAGTTAGCAGTCGCCGCGGTTATCAGAGCGACTGTTTAGCACCACAGTGCTCATGATCACGTTGTCCTGATGTAATAACCTAACGGCACATGGCAAAGCCTACGTCCTTGAGTCCTTCACTGTGCTCCATCCCATTGTGTGGGATTGCGCCTCTCATCACAGGAAGAGGAAGGGAGGACAATGAGACAGTGCGCGGGGAGAGAAAACTGCATTCACATACTTCTACAGTATACTGCTACAATGCTTTTATTAATCTCTCACTGTGCCTAATTTAATTTTTTTTTTGGTACTGGGGATCGAACTCCAGCCCTAGAGCTTGAGAGGCAGGCGCCGGAACCACTGCGCGCTAAATCCCCGGCCCTCACTGTGCCTAATTTATACATTAAACTGTATCATAGGTATGGATATATAGGAAACATAGTATATTTAGGGTTTGGTACTGTCTGTGGTTTCGGTATCCCCTGGGGGGCGCGTCTTAGGATGTAACCCTTGTGAATAAGAGGGGACTACTGTAGACCACTGGGTTAACTTCCCTGTACAAGAATGCAGAAAATAGGAATATTTATGTTAATATCTTGGCAAAACTTCTTTGTTTTACTTCAGTGGCTTAGCAACTGACTCGGGTGGGGGAGCGGCCAGGGATTTAGCTCAGTGGTGCCGCTGCCTGCCCTGCAAGCATAAGGTCCTGAGTTCGATTCCCAGTAACAAATAAAACAAAACCAAAAAGTTGACCGAGAGACAATGACAGAAACTCAACTCCATCTAGTTTCAGCGAAGAATGACTTTATTGACTCGTGGTTTGTATAGATGTCTTCCCACAGCCTCCTGTGCTCATCAGTGGGACTTGGGGAGGAGAGTGGACCGTGAGGTGTGACGTTCATTCATCCACTGATGAGTTTAGAGCTGACTTGCTCTTAGGTGGGTGGGATCTGGTCAGAGGAGATGGGTTACAGGGCATGGCCCGGATAGGCACGCTGTCACCTCCATCTCTCTGTGCTTCCCACAGCCATGACATGAGCTCTTTCTCTTCTGCTGTGCCACGCAGCCTCGGAACCAGCTGACTATGGACTGAAACCTCTACAAACTGTGGGCTAAATAAATCTTTGCTCCTTTGAGTTGTGGGTGTCAACTATTGTGTCTCAGCAATAAGCATGTAACTAAGACATTCCTATCACATGGAAGTGTATTAGGATTGATTAGCTTCAGGCCCAGCTGCATCCAGAGGTTCAAACATTGTCATCGGGGAGATTTTTCTCTATCTTTTGCCCATCTGTGTCCATTCTACAGGGCAAGTTCCCTTTATGTGATGGGTGACAACAGCCTGGACCAAATTCTCTAGCCTACCAGTCCTGAGCGAAACATTGCCCCTACATTAATCGTGGAAACATTTTCATTTGCTTCGGCTGTGTTGTGGTATTGTTTTATTTTTTTCCCCTGAAGTAGTCCCTGTGGCTGTGGGGGTGGTAGCTTGGCCCAGGATCACCCCCCATGGTGAGGATGGTAGGGTCCTACTCCTGACAGGTCTTGGCACACACAGGGTAGGAAGCAGTTTCTCTAAAGGAATCAAACGAGAAATGGGAAAATGGAACTGCCAGACCAAAGTTGTAATTACCACCTTCGTGCAAACGGTTTCCACAGTAACCGACTTCCTCTCCTTCCCCCCAGTTCCTGCCTCTTCTCCCTAGAACTGTCCAGGTTTCTCTGACTTCTGGGAGCTTCGTTCAGTTTTCTCCCTCCTCTAGTATCTTCTGGCATTCATGGGCTATAGCATGAATTTTAAAAATACTGCATGAAATTATTTTGATCTAATAAAAATGTTTGAAATTTATAAATTGTGCAGTTGACCACAGATTGACCACAAAGTTAATAAAAATAAAATCATATTTTAAAAACAGAGTCTTTGCACACACCCTAAATGGAGTGGGCATTTAAGAGTATTTATTGATTTGATTTGTGTTTTATTCTCTATGAAACAGGCCAGCTCCTGCAGCGTGTGGGTTGTGTGTCTGAATGTCTGTTACGGGGCCAGCGTGTGGGGTCTGAATGCCAAATGCTGCAGAATTAATGACAGCGGGCTGCTGCTCTGCCATAAACTTCTCTGGTGCTCATACAACTTAGTGTCAGTCAGGATTTAGTAAAACAGCCTGTGACAAGGTTAAAAATATAAAGATCCCCGTGTTCCTAGCCTTTTTACCACATCATGATATCTGAGGAAGATCCAGTCTTCGCAGTGCTAAGCGCAGGCATCTTGTCGTGCTGCGTAGTGTAACAGACTAGCAGAAGGTTTGGGAGAAGTGGAGGATTCGAACTGAATCAGAGAGAGCGGGAGGTGTAGCACAGTGGTAGGGCACGTGCCCAGCATGCACAAGGCACTGGATCTGATGCTCAGTACTGTGGGTCTCCTGGAGAAGGGGTATCAGAGGGAGAAAGCTAAAATATTTTGTTAGGATCCGTGCACAAGAGAGGACAGAGAAGCCGGGAGTACCGATGGGACTATGTGAGATTGTGGGGGAAGAGAAATGTAATAGCGCCAAACTTGAGTATTGTGTATTGTGGTTTCCTCCCTTACTTTGCCAACCCTGCTTTTGTTCAAGTGCATATGGTAGAATTCACTTGTTAAAAGTAAGAGAAAACACAAAGGTTTAGAGGGGAATAGGAATTTCAGGCCCTTGTAACTAAATATTATTTCGTGGTATGATTGCTTGATTCAGGTACAGTTTGATCTAGGCTCTCAGGCAACGTGATCGAAATCTGATTTCTGTTCAGCTTTTTACTCTGCCCGCAGCTACATTGGTTCCATTCCTCGCTACATGGGCAGTCGCCAGTTGTTCAGAGGTCCAATTTCAGTGTTGGGTCCAGGGGCAAAAGAAGGTGAGTCCCTCTTCTGAGAACTCCAGAAATAGTTCATTTATGGCTCACAGGCTAGGAACCAGAACCATGATTGCCCCTGATTGACACGCAGGACCAAAGGAATGTGCTGTTAACTGGCCAGGCCCAAGCCAGGTGCTCGGGCCCTGGAGAAAGATGTAGAACAAGCAGGGAAGCGAAGGAGAGGCGCTAGGGGGAAGCTGGGCTCAGCAGAGGGAGAACAGGAGCTGGCCAGCTAAGACAAAACACCTGAGGTTCTTTAACAAACACTTGGATCTGTTTTCTTCTTTTTATTTTTTTTTCTTTTACTGAGTTTATTGGTACATTTTAGGTACACAGTACAGTTACATTCATTATTGGGAATTTGTACCTCTACAGGACAGGTCTTGGTTCTCATTTTTCCCCCCATCCCTGCCCTCCCTTCACCCCCTCCTCCCCTCCCCTTGTACAAACACTTTATTTCCATTTTTTCATTTTGTCATATATTTTTCTCTTTTCCCTTATTACCTTTCTCCCACCCTTCCCACTTTCCCTACACCTTTAGCCCTTTTTGTTTTCTTCTTTTTAAAAATGTAACCCTATACCGAAATGTTTCTCTGGTGTGAAAAACTATAATAGTACATAAGATCCTAATGAGATAATTGACCACGTGAAATAGGAAGAAAAGGGCTAAAGGTGCAGGGAAAGTGAGAAGGGTAGGGGAAAAGGAATAAGGGAAAAGAGAAAAAAATAGGACAAAATGAAAAAATGGAAATAAAGTGTTTGTAAATGGGGAGGGAGGAAGGGGTGAAGGGAGGGCAGGGACAAGGGGAAAAAAATGAGAATCAAGACCTGTCACGTAAAGGTACAAGATCCCAATAAGGAATGTAACTGTACTGTATACCTAGAATGTACCAATAAACTCAATGAGGAAAATAAAAATGTAACCCTACACTGAGATCCAGAAAAGCCAACTTATCCTGATTACAGAGGCCTATATGTGTAGTGCTCTTGATTTCACAAAGTTCCTCCACAAGTCCTTCTCATAACCCCACATAGTTTGTGATCTTGTCGTTCAACAGGTGAAGGTGCTAAGGCCCGGGGAAGAGCTAAGGCCACATTTAGGGAGCAGCATTCAAACCCAGGCTGACCGACTCTTCAGCCCTTGCCTGTTCCACTCTGCCCCAGGAGAGAAGGGCTCCAGAGTGACAGTGAGGAGGCCCAGAGGAGTTCTCAGCAGGCTGTAGTGACTCACTGACTGGGGGCGGAGGCTGAGGTGAAGGAGACACAGATGACTCAGCCTTCAGCTCGGGTGACTGATGGGGCGGATGCTGCTTCCCTGAATTAAGGTAGAGAACTTGCCAGAGCAGATTCCTCAAGCGCACCCCCACCACGCCTCACTTCAGATCCTGAGCTGGGTGTCCAGCAGTAGCCACTGCCCTCTTTGCCCTCATCCATTGGGGGTTCTTCTTCTTCCAGACCTGGGATCCAGGGGTCTAGTGACATCCAGCGTTCATGGGGTCTCTGTGTCCCCCCCACGATCCAGATTCCTTGCTGCCAGCTCAGATCTGGGGCTTGGTGACCCTGGGAGTGTGTCCTGCTGGTTGGGTGGCCTGGGTTTCAGTCGCAGTGATCTGTCTCAGCGTCCCTCCCTTAGTCTGAGCACTCCAGTGCTGCTGGTGTCCTACACAAATCCCTTCCACCTGGCCTTCTCACGTGCACAAACACGCCTCAGTGATGAGCTTCTCCTGCTTTTCAGCCGCAGCTTGGATGGCCCACGGCACTGCACTGCTGGATGGCCTTGCGTGGCCGGAACCGCTGGCATCTTCCAAGCTCAGCGCAGATTAACCGTGGCATTCCTATTGAATGTACTTGCTTCTTTCTATTTCCTTCTATTGTCACCCCATGTCTCTTTCTTCAGTGTATTTAAATTTACTTTGTTTGGGTCCCTGTTTCTTATCTCAACTCCCCACCTTGTCTGTCAGGCACTCTCAGAGCAGCGCCGAGCATGTGCCCCTCAAAGATCATTCCTTTCCCCAACCCCCAAAGCAGTGCCAGTCCTTGCTCTGGTAACTTCTGCAGCCTCTACTTACCCACTTGTCACAAAGCATTGTATACCCGGTTTGTCATCCTACCTCTCCTTCTTCCCTAGTAGACGGTGAGATTTTGCCAGCAGGAATTCTGTGAATTTGGTCTTTGGGTCTATGGTGTCTGGCACAGAGCTATAGTTCTCCCATAATGATCTGTATGGGGATATATGAGTCAAGTGCATTAGTAAATTAAATGTCTGTGTCTGATGTGCAAGGCATAATGGCCAAGTTTAGTGATGCAATAAGAAAACGAATTGATTTAACAGCCATTTATCCAAAGACCATTTACCCAAGAAGCCTTTGATATGTTGGCTAGTTGACTTCAAAGGAGCTCACACCATCATTTTCATGTTATGTCTTAAGTTCATCTGAGCCATTCTCTTTTTTCACAAGTTAATGTTTCCTGGGATAAAGATCCAAAGAGCTGTGGGCCCTGAGTCACTCAGGATTCCTCCGAGTCATAGTTCTGACGTTCTCAGCTCTTGAACATCTCTTTATTCATGCTCCTTGCCTTACAGTCATGAGCTCTTGTGAGATCAGCCTCATTCATCATGAAAATGTTTGTGCCAGGAAAACTCTTGGCCTTACCCCTGTGTAGATTTGATGACATACATGAGAGTTAGCTGAGGCCCATTCTATTCACTTTCAACTCATTAGTGACTTTATTCTGCCCATCCCTCGTTTCACTGTGTTGTCAGAGATTTGACACCGAAGACATAATTCACCTGGCAATTTTATGTAATGCCATTCCTGAGATGAAACTTTCACTGGGAAAGAAAATTGGTTATTTATTCAGCAATCATTTTTAAGTCATGTGTTGCATTCCAAGCATTGTGCTAGGAGCTGAAGACTGCAGGAGTGAGATGGTGACCTTGTCTCTGAGGAGCTGATAGCCTCAAGGGCAATGCAAGCTAAGGGGCCAGATGTTTCAGACCACAGCACAGTCTTGAGGATGAATCAAGTTGATCATAAAAAGAAGAAGGGGACATAACAAGACAAGGATGCCCACTATCGCCACTTCTCTTCAATATAGTTCTGGAAACATTAGCCACAGCAATTAGACAAGAGAAAGAAATTAAAGCAATAAAGATAGGAAAGGAAGAAGTTAAACTATCATTATTTGCTGATGATATGATACTCTACATTGAAGATCCAAAAAACTCCACCAAAAAACTTCTAGACTTAATTGACAGATTCAGTAGAGTATCTGGATACAAGGTGAATACCCAAAAATCAATAGCCTTTCTATACACAAATAACAGACAGACAGAAAGAGAAATAAGGGAAAAAATTCCTTTTACAATAGCATCCAAAAAAATGAAGTATCTAGGAATCAATCTAACAAAAGAAACAAAAGATCTCTACACTGAAAACTACA
>NW_022900924.1:39424933-39495191 GCF_012274545.1 Fukomys damarensis | reverse complement strand
AAAAAAAAAAAAAAAAAAAAAAAAAAAAAAAAAAAAAGAAGAAGGGGACAAAAGGGAACAGCAAACAACAAAAGACAAGAAAGAAAGGATGTCATATGTCAAGAAGCGACAAGAAACCAAACCTGAGACGTATGTGGGACCTATAAGGAACTTTGAATTTTAATTAATTGCTTAGCATTTCCCAAACATGTGTGTGTGTGGGTGGTAAGACACTTGAAATCTACCCTTTTCCCAAGTTTATGTATATTATAGACAAGTTGTATTTGTCAGCTTTCCTGCCACTGGGACAGAGTGCCTGACATACGCAATTTAAAGGATAAAAGGTTTATTTTGGCTCATGGTTTCAGAGGGTCCAATCCATGATCACCTGGCTCCAGGGCTGAAAAGAAGGGCTTGGTAGAGGAAATGTGCTCAACCCTTGGCATCAGGAAAAGAGAGAGGAAGAGAGAAAGAGAGAGAGAGAGAGAGAGAGAGAGAGAGAGACCTACCAAAGGCACCCTAAGTGACTCACCTCTTCCAAACAGCCCCCAACTGGATTAATCTACTCACAAATACACCACCCCTATGATCCAGTCACCATGCAAAATCCCTGCCTCTGAACACATGACACTTTGGGGGCACTTTAGATCATAAACCACGGCACCAATGTTGTCTAAAGCATGTGAGCATGCATACGAGCGTGTGTCCATGTGCATGTGTATGTAAGCCACTTGAGATCCGTCTGCTTTATAAGCTTAGAAATGTGTAATACAGTATTGCTAAGTACAGGTACAGTATTTTACAGCGGCTTTCTAGAAGATAGTCATTTTATATACGTGACACTTTATACTTATTGAATTGTACTCCCCCCCCCACCTCTAGAAACAACTATTCTACTCTGTTTCTATGAATTTGACTATTTTGGACACCTCATATAAGTGGAATCATGTGGTATTTGTCCCATTGTGATTGGCTTATCTCAACATAATGTCCTCCAGTTTAGCCATGTTGGTGCAAATTACCAAACGTCCCTTTTAAGCTGAATAATATTCCATTGTCTGTATGTGACACATTTCCCTTTTACTTTTTTTTTTTTTTGGCACAGGGGATCAAATTCAGGTCTTTGTGCTTGAGAGGCAGGCGGCAGAAGCAACGAGCTAAATTCCCGGCCCTACTTTTCTTTCATTTTCTTTCCTTTTCTTCCTTCATTTGTTTTTTTTTTTCCCCCTGGGGTGCTGCTGGGTACTAAATCCAGGACCACATTTTCTTTATGGTATCACATTTTCTTTACCCATTCATCTGTTGAAAAACATTTAGATTGTTTTCACGTTTTCATGATTATGAACCAGGCTGTGACGTGTATGGAGATGCTAGTTTCTTTTTGAAATCTTGATTTCAATTTTTTAGGTTAACGTACAGAGAGGAGGATTGCTGGATCTTGTGACAGTTCTAGTTGTAATATTTTGATGTCATTATACTGTCTCCCATAGTGATGAAGCCTATTTATCTCCCCAGTGACAATATATAAGGATTCCAGATTCTCTACAGCCTAGCAAATCCCTGTCATCTTTTGTTTGTTTTTGTTTTTGACAGCAGCTGCTTCTGGTATAGACCTGGCTTATTCCTACCCAAACTCATGTTAAGACTTAATTCCTCAATTCAGCAGTGTCAGGAGGTGGGCTTTGGAGAGATGAGTAGGGCAGGGAGGAAGGGTGCATGCTGCCCTCATGAATGAGTTAATGTTCCCCTGAGACTGGGTTAGGGCCCTCAAGATTGGATTAGTTGTTTGGACAGTGAGTTGGATCTCATGGAACTGGATTGGCTTCCACTAATGTGGATTATTATGTTTGGGTCTTTCCTACAGTTGCCCATTTGCTACTCTCACACAATCTGACACCACGTGATGTCATCTGCCATGTTCTAATGGCACACGGCCCTCATCAGTTGTGGCTGCTTGACCTTGAACTTTCTTATCTTCAGAACTGTGAGACAAAACAAGCTTCTTTTCTTTTTCTTTTTTTTGGTACCAGGGATCGAACTTGAGTCCTTGCGCTTGCGAGGCGGGGGCCAGAACCACTGAGCCAAATCCCAGGCATCAAGCTTCTTTTCTTAATGACTCACCCAGCCCAAGATTTTTCATTATAGCAACATGAAATGAACTAAGACAGTGGCCATCCTAATAGGTGTGAGGTGATCTCTTCTAGTGATTATGAGTTGTATCTCCTGCCAATTTATGTGTTGAGCATCTTTGTATGTAATTGTTGGCCATTTGTATGTCTTAGCTGGAGAAATGTCTATTTAATTCTCTTGCTCATTTAAAAATGAAATTATGGCCGGGATTTAGCTCAGTGGTTCCACCGCCTGCCTTGCAAGCACAAGGACCTGAGTTTGATCCCTGGTACCAAAAAAGAAAAAAGAAACAAAGAAAGAAAAAATTAAATTATTATTATTAGCTAATTATTAGCTTTAATGGAAGCCCACCCGGGGAGTGGGTGGAGTTGATCAACAGGCTTACTGCTTGGATGGTATAAAAAGGGAGAGAGAGAAAACCTTTGCTACTGCTGCTTCTGCTGCTACTTCACTCTCCTGCCCGCTTGCCACCGACAATTTCTCCTCTGTAATGCCCTGCCCCCACATGCCACCCTGCCTTGGAGCCAGTTGATTCTAGACTGAAACTTCTACAAACCATGAGTTGAAATAAGCCTTTACTCCTTTAACTTTGGGTGTCGGGTATGTGTGTCAGCAATGAAAAAAGTAACTAAGACAGTAGTATATCTTGAATTTCAAAAATGTGGTGTCTCCAGCTTTTTCCTCCTTAGCCAAGATTGTTTTAGCTGCTCAGGGTCTTTTGTATCCTTTGTGCATTTTGTATTGTTTTTCAATTTCAATAAAAAATACTATTTGAATTTTGATAGGGATTGTATTGAATTGTCACGCGCCATTATTTCCGGGTTCTTCATGCCCTGCATGAATTCCGGATGTGAGTCCGCCGTGACGGTGGTTCACGCCTGCGCAGATGAGGCGCTTGGTTCGTCAGAATGATGCAGGCCGGCATGGACCAATAGAAATGGGCCACGTCACCCGGATGACTATAAAGGCAGGCTCGCATCTGGCTCGGGGTCTTTCCGCCATTGAAGATTGTAGAAGAAACTCCAATAAAGCGTGCATCAGAAGAATCCTGAGTGTTGCGTGCTCCTTGCTGGCGAGGTGCGCGCAACATTGAATCATTAGTTTGATTCAGGCAGTAGTGATGTTATAATATTACATCTTCTAATCCATGACTGTGGGACATCTTTTTATGTGTGTTGTTAATTGCTTTCATCATTTTAAAAAGTTTTCTGTCAATAAGTCTTTCACAAACTTATTCCTAAATACATTCTCTGTGATGCTATTTTAGATAGAATAGCTCTTTAAAGTTTTTTAAATAGAAAAAAGCTTTTAAAATAGTTTTTAATAAAGTTTTTAAAAAATTTGAGTACATAGAAATCAATTGGTTCTTGTAAATTAATCTTTGTATCCAGTAACTGTAACAAATTTATTAGTTACAAAAATTTTTAGATGGAGTCTTTAGGGTTTTCTGTTTCTTTTTCTTTTGGTACCAGGGATTGAACTCAGGACCTTGCACTTGTGGGGCAGGCACAGTGCCACTGAGCTAAATCCCTGGCCCCTAGAGTTTCTTACTTTTAAAACCAGGTCAGCTGCGGAGACGAGTTAACATCTGTTCCTATTTGGATTCTATTTCTTTGCTCATCTAATCACTATGCCTTGGACTTCTGGCACTGAGTTAAATAGAAGCGAGCATCACTGGGCGTCATCGCTCTGTTTCTGACAGTGGAAAATCTTTCTATGTTTCACTGCTTTGTATAATGTTGGCCATGGGCTTTTCATATGTAGCCCTTACTATGTTGAGATACATTTCTTCTATACCTAGTTTACTGAAATCTTTCATTAACAGAGAAGGAAGTAAAGAAGATTAAAGCATAAATAAATAAAATAGAAAATGAAAAAGCTGGGCTGGGGATTTAGCTCGGTAGCACTGAGACTGTCTGGGAAACTCAAGGTCCTGAATTCAATCCCTGGTTAAAAAAAAAAAAAAAGAAAAACAATGAAATTTATTTATTTGTGATGGTGGGAATCAAAGTGAGAGCCTTGCATTTGTTAGGCAAGTGCTCTGCCATTAAGCTACATCTCCAGCTGAAATTTTTTTTAAAAGTTAAAATAGACCAAACCTTAGCTATAAGAGAAATAAGCCTTAAATGAAATGAAAAACAAGAGACATTACAATTGATGCCAAGAAATAAATAGGATCATAAAAGATCGTTATGACCAATTATACAACAAATTGGATAACCTAGAAGAAATGAACGAATTCCTAGAAATATACATCCTAGCAAGACTGAATTGTGAAGAACACCTGAATAGATTGGTAGCAAAAAAGTAGTTTGAACCAATAATCTAAGAATTCCTAACAAAGAAAGGCTAAGAACCAGATGACATCATTGTTAAATCACACTTTAAAAATTTAGCACCGGGCGTGGTGACACATTCCTGTAATTCCAGCACTCGGGAGGCTGAGGCAGGAAGTTCACTGTGAGTTCGAGACTAGCCTGGGCTATATAGTGAGTTCCAGGTCAGTCTCAACTACATAGTGAAACCCAGTCTCAAAAAACTAAAAAAACAAAAACAAAAACAACAACAACAAAAAACCCCAAATAGCACCAACTCTTTTTAAACTCTTCCAAAAGATTGAATTGGGAATGCTCTCAAAATTATTTCATGAGCCCTGCATCATCCTGATACCAAGAGTAGACAAAGACACTACAAGGAAAAAAAAGCAAAACAGAACAAAAACTGTAGATCAATATCCTTAGCCAGGTGTACTCAGCCACTTAGTGAGAACCTTCCTCAAAATAAAAAAGGGCTGGGGATGCAGCTCAGTGTGAAGGCCCTGAGTTAAATTCCCCACACTGCAAACTAAAACACAACAAAACAAAATCAAATCAAATCTATCTTTAGTGAACACAGATACCAAAACCTTCATCAAAATAATAACAAATGAAATTTAATAGTGCATTAAAATTATTGTATACAATAACTCATTGAAATTTGTCTCTGGGATGCAAGGATGGTTCCCAATACACAAATTCATTAATGTGATATTTCACATAGAATAAAGGTCGGGGATTTAGCTCAATGGTGCTGCCACCTGCCTTGCAAGCACGTGTTCCTGAGTTCGATCCCCAGTACCAAAATAATAAATAAATAATGATTTTTTTAAAAAGAATAAAAATTACACAACCATCTCAATAGATGCAAAAAGAACATTTGACAAAATTCAACATCATGAACATATTCTAAGGAATATTTGTTCTGTGTGATGATATTTTTTCATGGAAAGAAGGTTTCATGGTTAATCGAATTACAGAAGCACTGATTTAAAAGACAATAATTCTATGATCCACGACCCATGAGTTATGTGAGCAGGATAAAATGTTCCCAGAGTGCTGAGCACTGAGCACAATGCCCACATACAGGTAGAGGGTGCAGTAGTTGGATTCTCTGTTTCTTTTCTAGGTGAGAATGACCAATGGCAGCTGAGCAAGAGTTTTAGCATCATCATAACTCCAGGAGAGATGATACAAATTGCTTGCACATAAACTTACCATTTCAGGACTACTGGATCTTAAAGGTAACCCTTGAAGGCACATTTGAAGGCTCCAACTCCCATAATGCTTAGAGGAATGAGCTGAGTTCCAGGGAGGCAGCCATGTCTGGAACCAGAAAGATGTTTCTGTTCCCAAGGCCTGGTCTCCAAGGCTTATTTAATGCATGATGTGACCCAGTGTATGAATATACACTGGTATGAATATAGGATCATCTGTGTCAAGGGCATTTAAAAAGCAGGTTATTGGGCTCTATATCCAAACTATTTTATCAAAATCAGTAGAGACAGGGCCTGGAAATTTCTTAAAAATAGAAATTCCCACTTGAATTTGAGTACCATTTATGTGGTGAACAATTGCTTTGACTTGCAATATTATATCTGTACCCAGTGCTACCTGGTGAAGGTTTGGTCACAGTGAATTTTAAACTAGCCCATCAGTCAAGAGGGCTGCTAAGCTATTTAAAAATTTCAGCTATCATTTTATTAGTTTCTGCTTCACTGATCCTTTGTGTTGTCTGTATGCCAGGATAGGCTCAGTTATGTTGCTTTTGTGAGGTTGTGTGAATCAGTACCTCAGAGGCTGAGTCAGTAGGATCACCATGAGTTCAAGGCCAGCCTAGGCTATGTAGTGAGTTCAAGACCATCCTAGACTATATGATGAGACCTTGTATTAAAAAAAAAATCTCCTGAATAAATTAATGGATATTGCCTTTGAACTGTGCTGGTTTCTACTAAGTGCTCAATAAATGTTAGCCAGTACAGTAGTGTTATTATTCAGAGAAGGAAAAACATTTTCAGAGAAGTGATGCTGGTTTTTCAGACATGAGTGTAGCTCATAGGGTCAAGTGCCCATTTAATTAACAAAGATGGGTGGAGAAAATGCCTAGAGTAAAGGAAAAAAGCAAGGTCCCATGTAAGATTCTGGCAGGGTGTGACACAGACCATATTTCCTTGTTGTTTTCCTGCAAAGAGAATATAAACTCAGGTCTGATTTTACTTTTGACAGTTTAAATTGTTGTCTGTATTTGCAAAAATGCCCTCTCCCAGAGGACAGTTTGGTTACTGGTTTATTTATTCCCCTATGACACAGATGCACAAAGAACACAGGCTTTTGTATGCTTTTTAGGTTGTTATAAATGGTCTCTTCATTGCTGAATTTAGAAACACAGATGCAGTTTTCATGAGCATGGAGAATATCATCCACAAAAGAATTCTTAGTTGCAATAGTAGTGGATAACTGAGAATATAGAAAAAGAATGAAGAAGTAGTTTCTTTAGCATGGTGAAAAGGAGAGAACGTTCTTTTTCTCCCTGGAGTAAATAACCTGTTAAGGGCAAAAGAAATAGCTGGGTCCATGGAACCAGGAATCCACATTCCAGCATTTTGCAATAATAGCCTCTTTCAAATATAGATTTCATCACAGTTTATGGACACTGAGCCTCACATACTCATGAGCTCATGCTGCGTTTTTATTTACTCTCTTTTTACTGAGGACAAACAGAGCAGGGAATTTTTAAATAGTCATTTAAAGTTATAAAGATAGCATTTGAACCCAGGACCCAGAGTCTCTGGGACAACAAGGAGAGGACACCCATGGTGGGTTGACAGGTGATTCTCAGTTACTGTTTTATTTATTATTATGTATGTAGTTCAGTTTGAGACAGAGTTTTGCTATGTATATAGTTCAGGCTGGCCTCAAACTTGAAGCAATCCTTCTGCCTCAGCTTCCTGAGTGCTGGGATTATAGCTCCCAGCTCCACCATGCCTGGCAGTTACTATTTTGTGGAGCAGGAAGTGATTAACCCAGAGGAAGGAATGAGCCAGGATTTCAGCAAAGTTCTTGAGACCCAGAGATCCTGATGTCCAATACCTGGCATCTCTCATTGGGCTCAGCTTTGCCCAAGTTTCCAAGGAGAAACAGTGGGATTGCGATTCACACTTACTAACTCTGGGTGCTTCTTGAAAGTTGAGTTGGGCACTTGGAATGGGGTATTTGTGAGGAGGGGGAGGAGTAGGTAAGTTATTAGTGAACAGGATGGACAGCCAGTCACTAGCAGGCTTCAGCAATATCAAAGGGAAAAAGTGACATCACTTTTCATTACTTTTCTCATTTACCATCTTGGTTCTCTTTAAAAACCAAAAGAGAACCATGCACTGGCTAGCTCTGCGAGCATGGCCGACTGTGACAGCCACACCCAAGACACAGGCAGGCCCACCCTTGCCAGCAACCGACACAGACCTGTCAGACCCTGGCCAAACTGTTGAAGTAGGACTAAAAGTAATTCGAAAGACCCACATCTCAGTGCGTTCCGTTTAAAGATGAAGTTGTAAAGATTATGCAGGAGTATTTTCTCTTAAGGGAGTAAGAATGCTAAGCTGCGAATGGCTGGGAGGGTCCTGTAAGGGCAGACGCAAGTCCTGGGTACAGACAGGGTGTCAGGGGTGGGGGGTGCACATGAGGTATCTCTCTCAGCCACTTGGGGGCTAAGACAAGGGTGGATGGCTACAGCCGGGATTCAGGACCAGCCTGGGAAAACAGTGAGACAGTGTCTCATCTGATCCCCCCCGAAAAGGTCTCAGGGGTTGCAAAAAGGACCATATTTCAGAGGCAGAGGCAAATGCATACAAGTAGCAGCAAGTCATTCACTGCTTCAAAGAGAGTTAAGTTCCAAGTTCCAGAAGTAATTTATTAGCACAGCTAAATCTAACGGGCAAAAATTATCATCTACTTAGAAAGCCAAGGTGGAAGTAGGAAGCAGAAGGAAAAAATACTAGGTGTCATCAGTTTTTATTCTAAATTGCATCGGTTCACTAAAAACAACTATTTCCACAGGACTGAGTCCATAACTCTAACAGAATAATAATACAAATCAGGAATGTGCAAATCTATATTTTTATTAAATGATTTTAAAATGGCTACAAGTAACAGCTAAAATAGCTACACAGTATTGTTAGATGAGATTATGCTTACATTCTTGTTCACATCAACATTTTGGAAAATGATAAGATAATCTTTTTTTTTTTTTTTTTTTTTGAGACAGGGTCTCACTACATAGTTGAGACTGAACTGGAACTCACTATGTAGCCCAGGCTGGTCTCGAACTCACAGTGATCCTCCAGTCTCAGCCTCCCAAGTGCTGGGATTACAGGCATGTGCCACCATGCCTGGCTTGATAATATAATCTTGCTTTGATTAAAAAAATAACAACAAAAGTTTACTGGCATTCTGTCATATACATTTTGTAAACTACAATGTTGTATTATAGTAATTAATGTTCACAATTAGGCAGTAAATAATTTAGCAGTAAAGATCTCCAAATGCCCTTTTAAATTATCAGAATGATATTTGATACATTAAAAAATACTTCGAGATAGTTTTAATGGGGAGTTATCACCCTTTCAGCCTTGAAAATTTGGCAAATCACATATAAAAGTTAATTTTATTAGAATGTGCAACTAACCAGAGAAAGCTGTTCTTTATAGCACTCCAACAATTTGTGAAAAAGGAAATGTGGCCTGGGGAAAACATTTCCTCTTCTTTTAATACCTTGTACCAAGTGCATCCCTCGCCAGTTACAGAGGGTCCCTTGGGTCTCAGAACTTTCCACAAGCATTTAGGTCTCTATGACAATGTACCTGCTTGCTGACGTGGAAACAGGTGACAAGGTGGCATCAGGCACAGGACAACCATCGGGCAGAAGCTTTGGCTCCAGAGAGCCACACAGCTCTTGAGCATTTGTGATGGGCTGATCCACCTGGCCAGGAATCTCTCTTCAGAGCCACCTGGGCCAGGCTGCCCAGAGTCCCCACCTCCAGGAACGCTCTAGCGGGCTGGCAGCTCTGGAGGTGCCAGTGTTTCTGATGGACGTCACTGTGCCAGGGACTGGGGGCTCCTTCTGGGACTCCACTTGCATGGATGCTTAAGTTTTCCCCTCTGGTGCCCTCTGGGGGGCATGACTCAGGTGAGAGGAGCCCCTTTCACCCAGCCGTGGTCTCATGCAGCCCTTCAGCATCCCCGTTCAAATCACACTGCAGGGCAGCCGCACGCACCAGGGGAGGTAAGTCGCCACCGATCTTTTGGTCTGTAACAGGCATCTTGCTGAACAAGCGGTTCCAGGGGCTGGTGTGTAATGAGGTTGTGAGGTGAGTCTGGTCTTTGTGCTCTGAGGAAGCCCACAGGCCTGCTTCCCAGGGTGCCCCTGAGGCTTCCCCAGCAGCACTGACCTCATGGGGCTATGTGCTTGTTTACTGAATTCCTCCTCGAGGTGACAAGCTCTGGATCCTGGCGCTAACGGTGGTCCAGCACAGAGTTGCTGCTCAGTTTATAGCTCTTGGTTGAATGAGTGAGGAAGTTACACTAGCATTTGATTCTTAGAGAATTGTTGAAATCACAGCCCCGCATTCAAATTCCAGCTTCACCACTTACCTGATGATAGCACCCTATGCAAGTCACTTACCTATCTCTGCCTCATCTTTACCTACCTGTGAAATGGAAGTAGAGAATCTCTGGGCACTCTCCAGAAGATCATTCTGTTCCGTGCACATTTCAGCTGTTGATATTAACCAGCCACCTGCATCCCGTAAAGGGCGAAGTGAGGTTATCTTTAGGACCCTTTGTCCCCAGGTAATGCAAAGCAAAGGAGATGAGAGCTTTTAGTGCTAGGTGCTCCTGCTGCCTGTCTGGGGTTGAGGTAGTGCGGTCATCCAAAGGGGACCCCAAAGCAGAGAGATGAGCAGCGCCTGAGGATGGAAAGCATACTGGCGAATTCTTGATCTGGGGTTCATTTCACAGCCATGTTTGCTCACTATGCGAATTGCACGCTTCAGTGATCCCAGCGGAACTGGGAGCTGAGAAATAGAAACCCTGAAGATGGTAATAGGCATCTCCGTTTTCCTTTACACTTATAGCTACTTGGGAGAGAAGACACAGGAGGAGAGTGAGATGCAGGGGTGTGGAGAGGGTCTGGATTCAGGAGGAAGGGACACATTACAGAGAACAGAAAGAGATTCTTCTCTCCTAGAAATGAACCAATGCTATAATGAACAGACAGCTATGGTGAATCACTGTGTGGCAGAAGATCAAATGGCAGACGTGCCACAAACAAGTTTTAATGCCTCATTCACTTCATAATGAACCAGATATAGAGGCAGCCGTTTGTTTCCAAAGCAATGCACAATCTCCTTTTCGTTTCTGAAATGCACAACTGGATGATTGCTGTTTCCTCTTGATAAACTTGATGAACCACCCTGTTTCAAAATAACTTGTTAAATAATTTTGCAATTAAAAAAACAGAAGGGTAAAAACAATTGCCCAATTCTCCCCTGCAACAAAAACAAATTGCAGGGAAACATTAACTTCATGCGTCCCACGCGGAGGAGTCACGGGTCAGGTGAATTACGGAGCTTTGATGAGCCGCAGCTTGTTTCTGAAGAGCACGCCTTGCCCAAGTTTCCGCGCTGGAGGGAGGGGCTGCTGGCTTCTGCGGGATCACACCCGGACGAATGAGTTCAGGCTCCTGTAGTTGAGTTCGCGCCCCGGGCTGAGGCACAGGGCGCCTGCAGCGCCGTCTCGCGCAGGTCTGGTGGTAAAGTCAGCCCTCTCCGCGGTGAAGTCAACGCGGCGGGTCAGATGCTGCCCTGAGGGGACACGTGCCTCAGGATCATTCGCTGGTCAGAAGGGGAGATGAAAGAAGAGAAAATGCCTTTATCTGTTTCACTGACCAGAGAGTAAGTTAGGTGATTTAAGTGATTTGAGGTCCTTGGATGAATGGTGCTTGTAAATGACATAACGTTGATTACAGGTCTGGTGATGGTCTCAGAAAACTGGAAGTGACCTGATAATGTTCAGTAACAGCATGAGGAAGTGATGGCTCAGCCTATCGATGGAGCATTCTGTAGTTGACAGAGAGGCTACGGAAGAATTGTTAATGACATGAAAAACTTCTAAGTGAAAAATATACCGCCAAGCTACTTTGAGATTTCATGATTTTAAAACAATATAGAGCCGGGTGTAGTGGAGCACATCTGCAATCCCAGCTTTTGGGAGGCTGAGACAGGAAGACTGTCTTGAATTGAGCCCAGCTTGGGGCTACATGGTGAGTTCAAAGCCAGCCTGAACGACATACTGAGACCCTGCCTCACAAACAAACAAACAAAGAAAACAAAAACCAGAGGAATCCTTGAACGTTTGTTGAGGCTTCCTTCCTTGGTGGCTGTTTGTGGTCAGGAATCATTAATGCTCCATTTTTGCTTGAGAAGAATGTGTGTTCTGCACAAGGCAGTAGTTTATCACTTAGATAAAACTGCTAATACCTCTGCTTGTCTTATTTCCTTGCTGATTTGTCTGGTTGAACTATCAGTTATTAAGAATGCATAAGAAGGCCCAGGGATTTAGCTCAGTGGCCCTTCTCCTGCCTCATAAGTGCAAGGTCCTGAGTTCGATCCCTGGTACCCACCCCCCAAAAAAAGGAATACATAAGAAGATCTCATAATCTGACAACAGATCTTGTCTATTTCTCCTACAGTTCTGTCAATGAATTATGGCTTTTAGGGTTATACAAAGTAGAACTGCTTTATCTTCTGGGGGAATTGAAGCTTTAATTTTGTACTGCTTTACTCCTAAAAAGCTTTTCAAGGAACATTTCAGATTGATCTTTGTTCCAGTTTGCCTTATGTATTCCAACCTTTCTTTATCTGTGTTTTAGATGTGTCTTTTGTAAAAATAATAAATATATATTTAAACCTAGTCAGACAATCTCTATACTTTAACTGGATCCTTCAAATCATTTAATTTATGATAATTTCTAATATACCAGTAGAGTAACATTATTCTATCATGTTATTTTGTGATATTTATGTTTTCCCCTTCATGAGTTTTTTTTTAATTGAGTTTATTGGTACATTTTAGGTATACAGTACAGTTACATTCATCATTGGGATCTTGTACCCCTACATGACAGGTCTTGGTTCTCATTTTTTCCCCTTGTCCCTGCTCATGAGTTTTTTCCTTCTTTCTTTTGTATGGATTTTCCTCTTTGATTGTTTTTCTGAGTTTGGAAGTTAGATCACCTATTCCTGCTTCTTTAAAGGCCACTCTACAAACTTCGCACACAGATGTGGAGTAACCAAAGTGAAAGCAGTGTCTTTATCTCTCACTCCCTGAAATTACCAAGCATTTAGAACACATCAGCACTGCTATCGCACCGATGTGTACTCCTGTCATGCATTTATCTTTCCTTTTCATCCCCCAAACGTCAAAATGTAATAAGAATTACGATTGTTATTTCATAGTGGCAATGTCCTTACCTGTTTACTCCTGCATAGGCTTTTCATTTCTGATTAGGTCTCTGGTCTGTCACCGGGATTATTTTCCTTCTGCCTAGAGAAAATATTTGACCTCTTCCTTAAGGTCTGTTGAGGGCAAACGCGGTTTTGGTTGTCTCAATTCACTTTCACACATAGGCCTGAGAGAATTTTATGAGATACACAATTCTGTGCTCACTTTCTCTTAGCATAGTGACGATGCTCTCACTTCCATTTTGTTGCAGAGAAGTAAGTGTTCAGTTTGTCAGACCTTTGAAGTGAATCTGTCTTTTTCTCTGGCTGCTAAGATTTCACTCTCTCTCTGTCTCTTTTTTTTTGTCTTTCTGGCTATTAAATATATTTGGATATGCCTAGGTATAGATTTCTTTTCCTTTTATGCCACAGGGCTTCTGGAATCTGTGGATGGGTCCTTCATCAATTCTGTAATTTGATTTTCTCTTTATCATATTGCTTCTAGCATATCTTCTTTGAAATTCTGAATACATGCCATGTTAGACATTTTCCATCTATCTTCCATGTTTCTTAACCTCTCTTTAGTAGGGCCAGGGATTTAGCTCAGTGGTTCCACTGCCTGCCTTACAAGTGCAAAGTGCTGTTGATTATGCTTTTAGATGTAAGTAAATGATCATTAAATCTGTCCACTACTTTTTCAACTTTCATGTCACTTCTTTTTCACTTCTAGAAATTCTATTTGATTCCTTATTTTTCTTTTTTATTTATTTATTTATTTATTTATTTATTTATTTATTTATTTATTTATTGAGACAGGGTCTCATTATGCAGTTCAGGCTTCCCTTGAAGTCAATGTAGCCTAGGCTGGCTTTGCCCTCATGGTGATCCTCCTGCCTCAGCCTCCTGAGGCTGTGATTACAGGCATGTGCCACCATGCCTGGTTAAACTTTTAATATTAGTTTGATTTTTTTTGAGAGAGGGTCTTGCTATGTAGTTCAGGCTGCCCTTGAACTCACTATGTAGCCTAGGCTGGCCTCAAACTCATGGCAATCCTTCTGCCTCAGCCTCCCGAATGCTGGGACTATAGGTGTGTACCACCATGTTTGGCATCGATCATATTTTAGCGTCCTTTACTCTTTTTGATATTTTTAATCCTTCACTTTTTAAATATGAAGAATATTGTATATATATATATATATATATATATATATGTGTGTGTGTGTGTGTGTGTGTGTGTATGTGTATAGATATAGATTTAGATAGATCTTATCTTCTTCCCAAATATATGATTTTTGTGTGTGGATCGGATTCTGTTGTCTATGTTTATATACTTGAAGTCCCTTATTTCCTGTGTGTCTTATGATTTTTTAACGTGAATATGTACTCTGGAAATTTATGGTTCATTTGAGGTCTAGGCTAGAAGTAGGTAGAAGGCACAACTTACTTAAAACAACCTTAAGCTAACTGCTTAGCTTGAGGGTTTTGGATTACCCAGGTAGAGTGAATTCAGACTGCACCCTCCTGAGGATCATCTTTTACTGGGTCTTCAAATTAGAGGGGAGATTATAATTTTCCTCCTTTCTCATTGTTAAGGTTTGAGAAAAACATTTTCCTTACAGTCTCCTGTAGAGGTGTGTGTGTGTGTGTGTGTGTGTGTGTGTGTGTGTGTGTGTGTGATTGTGACTGTGTTATTTCAACATCAACTTGTCACTGAGACTTAAATACTTTGGCTCCCCAGCTCCAACTGAATGATGTACAGTAGACCCTTGACTTACAAACTTGATTGGTGCCTCAGGGCTGGTTGTAACCCAAGTTGGTTGTAAGTCAATACAGCTGAGATCTTGGTTTTCCCTGGGTACACGCTATACATAACAAGAGGCAGATGAGTCTTCCATTAACCAAATTAACCCAAGTTGTTTGTATGTCAGGCCAGTCATAACTTGAGGGTCTGCTGTATTAAATTCCGCATCTTGGAAAGGCTCTGGGCATGATCTTTTGTCCCTGTGACCATAAACTTTGAGAGTGAAGCTCTGCAAATACCTACAAGGTGAAATTTTGGTTCTGTCCATTTTCTTGTTTGAGTTGCCATTTCACGTACTTTGTGTCCTTTGAGTTTTCCAAATCCTTTACGTGTTAGTCAGAATTTCTAGCTGTTTGCAGTTAGCATGGGTATCAATACCCTGTACTGCAGAAGGAGGATCCTATTACTTTTACAATAACAAAAATTTATCTGTGTGCTCATTTTCAATGGTGATTTTTCTTCTCCCAAACATGAAACTGCTTCCCTCTCATCCTCCTTTTCCTCCTTCTTTTTGAAGACAGGGTCTCGTTATGTATCCCAGTGTTGGAGTGAACTCACAATATAGCTCAGGCTGGCCTCAGACCTGTAATCCTTCTGCCTCAGCCTTCCAAATGCTGGACTTACAGGGTGCACCACTCCCCTGATTTTTCATCAAGCCTTAGAACAAAGCGAACAGAAATATTAGAAACAGGAAGTCTGGACTAGGGTTCTGGCAGCTCTCTTGTTCCTAAATGAGATCAGAATCTAACAGGTTGTGCCAGTTTTATGTAACATACCATTATAGACAGGATAGCTAATGAGTGCTTTAGAAATGCCACAGAGACCTCACTGAAAGCTTCTTCACTCGTGTATTCCAAGGATATCTTACAATAAACCTCCAGGATGCCTTGCAGTGCAGATCAACTGAAATCCAGTGTCAGAGGATGAGGAAGAATGGATGGTGTTAGGTACTGGAGACTACAGAAAATACCCAAACCTGACTGTAAGGCTAAAACTCTCCTTAATCAGTATACCAGATGTACTGAAAAGTCATAAAATACTCTAGTTCGCACTTACAAATGTTTCTTTTCTGTGACCGTTCCCTGAGGATAAGATGACAGAGGATGAGTAAACTATCAAAGGAGACTAAAATGTGTCCAACCAGAACTTCAGGGCCCGAGGTAAGGTTGCCGTGGGCGCTGCAGCTCCTGGGACGTCCTGCCTCACCAGCCGCTTGCCTCATTTCCTCAGAGTCTGAAGGTGCTGCAGGAGAGAAAGGCGAGGAAAGGGCGAGGGTGTGGGAAAAAGGCTGAAACAACAGCAACAATTAGCAATTCCCTTGATAGAACTTGTGCTTGGCTTCAAAATTTGGTAAGCTTTTTAGGCGGCTTGATAGAGCCTGAGTTTTTACTGTTAGAGATGCACTTGTTTGGCTTACGACTTCAAAAAGCCTGAAAAATGGAAACACTTTGGGGAACAGGGAACTTCCAATCAGTGGAACCGGTCACGTGAAGCGGGACTGAGCAAACTGGAGGACATGATCCATCCATTGGGGTCGCCACTCGCTGCCTGGCGCGGCTGGCGGTTTAGCTGTAGGAATGCAGATTTTGGAATTTTTCTGAGGGGTTAAAAGTCAGCACTTTTGGGAGAAATATCCCGATGGAAAGTACTAGCAATAATCTCGCCAGCAAACCAAACCAAAGACACCCCCCGGCGGGGCGCTGTCGATGCGCCACCACTCGGACCTGTGCGTCGCCCTAGACATCCATGGTGAGAGAACCTGTGCTGCAAAGGGATTTCCAGTGCAGGGACATCCAATCAGAGCACGCGGGGACAGCACTGAAGTCTCCACCAGTGCGGGCGGCCTGGGCCCTCGGTGGACACGAGGCCCGGACAAGACCGACCTCCCCGGATTAGGGTGCGTTTGCCCCAAATGGGACTTCTTTCATTCTTTCCAGATGAAATTCATAGAACAGTGTAGAAAGTATTTTCAGAAAGGAAGTACAATATCCCCGAGAGGTCAGTTTTTGATTGTTTTGTTTTTTTGGTACCGGGGATCGAACTCTGGACCTTGTGCTTGTGAGGCAGGTGGCAAAATCACTGCCCTAAATCCCTGACCCCTGCGAGAGATGTTTTTAATGTTTATTTACATAAAAGAAATTAAAGCTACTTATAGATATCTTTCTGGTTTTTGATTAAACAGATTATTTTTTTCATACCAGGGATTGAACTTGGGACCCTGTGTTTGAGAGGCAGGCAGTGGAACCACTGAGCTAAATCCCCATCCCTAAGCAGATTTCTAAAGACTTCTACTAGGCAAAATTCCTTAGTCTTGTTACAATATCTTTGAAAAATACTCAAGAACACATTTTGGCTTAGACGGACTTTTCCCCAGGTTCTGCAGGTGGGATCCTGATTTGTTGCATTGAACTTTACCTTCAGGATGGCAGCAAATGAGATTATTCCTCTTTTCCTCATGTTGGTAAATGTTGCCACTTTTACTTATTTATTTTTGGTACTCAGGATCAAACTCAGGTCTTTGAGCTTGCAAGGCAGGCAGTGGCACCACTGAGCTAAACCCAGGGCCGCCAGGGCTTTCACATTGAGCTTCATGCCGATCCTTTCATTTTTTACTTTGAGACAGGGTCTTGCTGAATTATCCAGGCTGGGTTTGAAGTGAGTTCCACCTCCCTCAGCCTCCCCCAAAGGCCGGGATTACAGGCATGTAGCACCATATACGGCTATGTTGCCGCTTCTTTATGAGCTCATTGTGACATCTGCCACTCTCCCTGCAGGACGGCCTTTTCTATCCCTGGGAAGAAGAGACAGAGAGATTACAGCAATGGAGAAACACCGGATGTGCACAAGAAATTGCCGTCCAGTGCTGGAGAGGACAGAGCCATGCTGCTGGGGTTTGCAATGATGGGTTTCTCAGTCCTAATGTTCTTCTTGCTTGGAACAACCATCCTGAAGCCTTTCATGCTCAGGTAAGAAACAGGGACACAAGATCCGAGCTCCCAGTCTGGATCCGACCAGGGCACACTGGTGAAGCCAGGGAGGCTCGCTTTGGTTTCTCCAGTGACTCCTGACAGGTCAGGGAGATTCGAATGCCTGTCTCTCTGACCATCATGGGAAGCAGGTGGCGATAGAGAATGAAGTGCTAAGAAAGCGGCAGCTATTCCTTCACTCCCTGCCCTCTGATCTCATAATCCACATACATCTCAACACATAATTCACAAATTAAATATCCATTTAGGTCACAGATTCTCCTTTTGAGATGTCAGTTTGCCAGGGAAAGGGGTCATAAAGAGGAAGTGAGTGGCCTACTTTTTGTTATTTTTCCTTTACTCATTCACTTTTGAGACATGGTCTCACCATGTAGTTCAGGCTTTAAACTATGTTGCCTCAGCTGGCCTAAAACTCATTATCTTCCTGCCTCAGCCTCCCAAGGGCTGGGCTCACAGGCACATGTCAAACATGCCATTTTGTTATTTTTCGGAGTCATCCATTCCTAAATTAGCAGTGTCAGGGGAAAGTGTAGAGGTCACCGTGTTCTGAAGCCCACAGTGCCACTATTAGGATACAGGGGAATTTTCTAGAGGCATTCCTTTCTAGAGGAGAAATGTGCTTCTGGGGAGAGTTCCTGGGGAGAATATGTTTCCTCTCCTTCTAGGTGTGAGACGCTGCCCATACACCTTGGCTCCTGAGGTCCGAGGTCACCTTAAGTGAAGCCTCTCACACCCTCACATCACAGCACCCCAACACTTCTCCCAGCACATCTCAAGCTCCACCCCCCCAGCAACTTTTGTGCCCTAGGCCTTGAAGTCGGGTTAAAGTGCACAGTGGTCTCAAGTTTATTATGTCAATATATAGAAATTATTTATGGTCAGTGATTTTAAAGACAGTAGGGTATGAACCTAAAAAACAATGTTTTTGAAGCATTCTGACTTTAAAGCTTGCTCATCAAGCAAGCTTAAGGCAAGAGGAAATAAACACAGACTCACTGAGATGGGAGTGCAAGGGACAGGAGCAGCTCGTCTCAAAAATTCAATCTCAAGATTTCCTCTCATCTTCATTTACTTTATCTTGGATTTGTGCTCTAATTATTTCATATCTACAGGTCCTTTCTCAACACCACCAAAGTTTTCATGGCAAGAACATTGTCTACCACTTGTACAAATAACATTTTCTTAGTAAGGTTTAATTCAGTAAGCATTTATAAAGTCATGCCCATGTTTTGAGGAACATAAAGATGAATAGGACATAGCTCTTGACTTTAAGGAATTTACAGGTGGCAAATATACGATTGCCTGTATTTGAGTTTTGGAAAGTACAGCGTGTACAGGAATGGAATTGGACGTTGTTACTAGAACGCCTAGAGTCTGTATTGAGTCCTTCCAAAGGACAAGGAACATGAGGTGATGAGATTTCTGAGTGTGACTCTTGGTGATAAGTACTTAGGCTAACATCACAGTGTGTTTCTCCCAATATTTATATCTTAAATACCATTAAATATAGATTTTTGGGCCTCAACTCACACTCACTGAACCAGAACCTCTGCAAGCAAAGCTTTGGGGTCACATTTAACGAGTTTTCCTAACAAATTCTTTCAGATGATTCTAAAACTTGAGTACCACAGATCTGAGGGAATCTTAGGGTTGGTATAGTGAGACACATAGCAATAGAATAAAAATTGAGACAGGGACTGGCACTTTACTGCTGTGTACCCCATGTCCATGTCCTCCATACTCCCTGATCCTTATGCAGCTTGTTAATGGTTCCACATCACTCCCTTAAAACAAATGCCTTGACTACATTAGGACTACAGAACTAATTTCTCTAATAGCTGAAGAACATGCATTTTTCCACATTGAAGCATACAGAGAGAAGAATCAAACTGCACAACCATCCACACACAGATCACGGATGATTGGCTGGACTGTGCTGTCACCTGCAGTGTGGACTGCCGAGGTCAGAAGTATCCATGTCTCCAGGTGTTTGTGAACCTCACCCACTCAGGCCAGAAAGCTCTCCTACATTATAACGAAGAGGCTGCCCAGTTCAGTTCTGAGGTAATGTAAGTTCTTGTAATTAAAGAGCTTTTACCGCCAACAATCCCATGTCAGACTGTACTCAGCAGGGTCAGAACTCAGGGCCAGCTGTAAGGATCAATGTTTTCTTTTAGTATTTTCATCATGTTTATATCAGGATAAAGAAAATGAAAAGCATTCTTTGGGGGAGGACTGGGGTATACAAAAGGAAGGGCATTATTCTAGTTTCACAATTTGGTGTCTGAAATTTGTAGGCTCAGGCAATGGAAAGAGGTATTAGTGGACTGTCTTACTTTCAGAGCTCCTGCTCCCTGGAATATCAAACATGTTAAAAAATATAATCAACAGTCTGCCTTCAGTCAAGCAAATTTGTCTTATTAAATTTAAACATTGTATTTTGATTTTATGTTATATAACTGGTCAGCAAAATTTAAAGTTAACTATAAAAATTGTATTAGATTAGATGACACTGCATTTTGGTGTCATCTGATTTCAGTATGATTTTAGTTTTGGATGCAATGATGTTTAGTCTCCAACATTTTAACACCGTGCCCCAAGTGCTTAATCGATACGGTAGTAAACTGCAAACTTTTAGCTTACTACCTGGAAGTGGTCATTTCACTCCATGCTCCCTGGCCAACCATCCTCATAAGCTATGTGATATTTGGCTAAGACTGAAATTTTTTCTCTTCTAGCTTGAGGCTGAAGCTATTTCAGAATTAAAACTGTTAAATGCTTGATACTGGTGATAGTACTCTCATCTTTTTCCTCCTCCATATTCCTTAGTGCTTTTACACACCGAAGTGTCACCAAGATAGGAATGATTTACTCAACAGTGTTCTGGACATAAAGGAATTCTTCGATCACAAAAATGGAACCCCTTTTTCATGTTTCTACAGTCCAGAGAGCCAATCTGAAGATGTCATTCTTATAAAAAAATACAATCAAATGGTTATCTTCCACTGTTTATTTTGGCCTTCCGTGACTCTGCTAGGTGGTGCCCTGATTGTTGGCATGGTGAGATTAACACAGCGCCTGTCCCTCCTCTGTGAACAATACAGCACCAGAGATGAAGTAGGTGGCAAAATACCCTCAATAGGACAGCGTCAGTACAAACTGTGGAGTACAGACAAGAGGAAAGGAAGAAACAGAACAATATTAAGATAATGGCCAAATTAAAATGTTGGCCTTAGACATTAATTTCTTCAGTGAAGACCTAATTACGCCTGCTTGCAAACTAGCCATGTAAAGGGTAAAGTTATTATCATACTACTTTCACATGAGAAACACTTTTAAAAAGCCTCTTTCTGTATTCTACAAGTATGTACAAATTCACACACCATCTTTTCTACTCCAAATCTTTCTCTACGTAGGTCACCCCACAGGCAAGATGAGTTCAAGGTAGTTGTTGATCTAATTTCAGCTCTAGCTGGAACTTGTCAGTATGAAAACCAATGATGATGAAGTCATCTGATCTGCTAAGCATTCAACTATCAGCCTAACTCTAGGCAGTATAGGCTATTTGAAAACATTTCTCATGATGAAAATCCTTAGTGAAGAACACTTCATTCACTACAGAAACATAACAGTTAGAACATTTAAGAAAATGTGGGCCTACCATTTTATTAGTTTGTTCTTTCTTCACCATTCACAATGAAAGAGAAAAGCTGCCGCCTAGAAAATTCAGTAAATTTATAGTGATTTGTACTTAGCCTTGCCATGTACCATGTAATTTTTCTTTCAACAACTTTCCTCATTAATTATGCTTTTCATAAGCTCACTTCACTGTGCACATTTTGGTAGGATTACAAGTGTTGACTAGAAATGTGAAGTAACGAAAAGCTGTTCTGGACTTCAACAGGTACTTCAGAAAATCCACAGTGTAGAAAAGCACAATGGCAGTCAACAGTTGCCTAATTAATGAATCAACCACAGTTATTAAATGACAAGTGTTATAGGTCTCTCCCAGCAAGTACTTTTCAGAATAACTACGATGAAAAATGAGTTGAGAACAGTTTGTTCTCATTTTCCAATATACCTCAGTTTCAAATTTTCATTAAAAAGCTGTCTGGTATCCCAGCAATCTGGGAGCTTAAGGCAGGAGAATCATAATTTTGAGTCAAGCCTGGACAACTTAGCAAGACCCTTTCTTAAAATAATTGAATGAGTAAATAAATACATGCAGGTGGGCTAGGATCTAGCTCAGTGTGAAGGCCCTGGGTTCAATCTCTAGTACAAACTTGAACAACAGAATGACTTTTGAAGTTTACCTGTACATATAATCAAATGACAAGCTTTGATTCTAACTCAGTTTAATGTATTTTAGTAATTAATTTCAAGCCACAAATTGATAACTTGAGTATGAAGCAGAATATTGACCAGTAATGAACAATCTTGGTTTTTCACCCTGTAATGTGCAAAGGACCCATCTCAGGGTAGATTCATTTCAATTTGTAGGGCATAATTACAAGTTTTTAGACATACATCCTTGGGCAAAGCAGCTAACCCATCCAAACCTCTCTTATCTATACCATAGAGATAGTTTCTTCTTTTATTATTTAAAGCACAAACAAGGTGGGGTAAATGAAACACTTAGATTTCAATTTCTAGAAGAGGCGCTCAAAAATGCACTAGCTAAAAAAAAAAAAAAAAAATCTTGTGCAGAGCTGCAATAGTTAGCTTTGTAATGGGAGGCTGGGGTAGGGTACCAGAAGAGTAGACTCTCTCGGCTCACTCCCCCATTCTTTTGGCTAAATGTGATATACATTTATGGCTCAGAAGGGCCGGGGTTTAGCTCAGTGGTTCCTCCACCTGCCTCGCAAGCACAAGGACCCAAGTTTGATCCCTGGTACCAAAAAAAAACAAAAACAAAACAAAACAAAAAAACACTATGGTCATTTATGGCTCAGAATTTGCTGCTTAAATGTTGCAGTAAATTATTTTGCATGCTAAAGATTTTCCCATAATAAAGTACATGTGTGCATGTACATTTTAAATCATTCTGCAAGTGAGGATTCTGTAGTTTTCTTAAATTAAGGGCACACTATATTCTATTTCTTAGTACATCTTAGCAATATGTAGTCACTATATGATTTTTCTTCTAACAAATGCAAGCTGAAGCATATATTGCAATTACTTTCAGTTTTCCATTTAGATAGTGGCTACTTGTTCATTTCAGAAATTATACTTAGGGAACAATGTCAATTTAAAGTTCAAATCATTTGACATAGCAATAAAATTTAATCACTGATTAAATGCTTAGAAGTAGTAAATTATCAAAGCTGATATACATTACTGGTCAAAGTCCCGACTTTACTATAGCAATGCTTAATGATAACTAAAAGCAAAATTAGTTTGCTTCTAGCCCTACTTTATTTTTAGGCTTTGGCCTTTAACTGACTTGAAAAGACTACTTATAATCTCTCTCTCTCTCTCTCATATATATATACACACACACACACACACACACACACACACACACACACTTTATACTTAAAGGAAGTTAATATCCAAACATACATTTGTCTAATATTCATCACTTTACTAGGGCAGAGAACTGGCTTTTAAGTCATAATTGTTTTAGGTTTTAAAACAAGTATTCTTCCTCATTATTGAAAAGAACCCAAATCCAGCTAAATTTTGATTATTAGCAATACTACTTTGCTTCTCAAAGAGACATGGCAAAACAGAATATCACAGCTCTTTCTTACATAATACACTAAGGATTGTTTGGACACAAGTCAAGGTAATTCTTTTTTTTAATAAACAGTGTGATGTTACAGACTGCAGAGTTAAAGAAAAGCAGACATTGACAGTTTTGATGAGCACAAACAAACAATAAGTGCAGTCACAGGCCAAACTTCTTGCTAGGAAGAGCAAGACTGGGAAGAGGTCTTAAATTTAGTGCTATTATTCTATACTCTCAATATAGTAACACATGCATCTTGCTGTGTCAAATACTTTTTGGGTCATCATAAAGAGGACACTGAAAACATTTTTTTCCTAATGCATTATACCACAGGACTTCAATTCATGGAATAAATAGAATATAGAGAAATAGACTTGCTGTAATTAATGGGGCAAAAATAAATAAATAAAAGGAGTGGTTTGGGCTCCTTATTGAAGCTTCTAAAGTAAACAGTTGATGTGTCAGCAGTCTTTTGGTAGCATCACATCCTCCAGGATATGAAAATGTTAGGTTCCAAAGGGTATGTTCTTTTGAATTTTATTAAGCAAATTAAGTCTGAAGACTTAATCACATTGAAACCATTAACTGCACATAAAATCTGAGTTCCATAGCCAAAAAGATCTCTAGAAATCTGATAAATACCAAGTTCTCCAACCACTCTTAGGACATAAATCTGGTAAGGAACTTAAAAAAAAATGAAATCAGTAGATGATGACCACACTTTGAAATTCATTCAAGGATTAAGGAAGTTTAGTTGTATTAAAGATATTTTAATGTGAAACACCAAAGGGATTTTGTTTCCTTGGAAACCTAGAAAGATCAATAAAAATAAGAATACCTTAAAATGTACATGGTTTTGCCACAAAATTATTGTCGTGACAGATTAAACGATGCAGATTGATAGACTTTACTTGGCTTACAAAATGTATTTAAAACTTTTTCCATACTTACCAACATGAAGAATGGATTCTGTTGGCAGGGAAAATTCAGTTACACTGAACTATACTATACATACATACACTCGACTAATTTTACTTCTCCTCACCACTAAAACTATGTACTTGTGCAAAAATGACAAGTCAGAAAATATCCCTCTGACTCACACCTGCTACTTTCTGCTAACTAGTGTGGCTAGACTATTAACACACCTAAAACTAAGCAAAAGGAATGGGGCTGCACTAATAAAAAGGAGATGCAACACCTTAATCAAGTGGAATACCTGGATGAAATAAATAAGTTTATTTGAAGACTAATATCCCAACATGGGAAATTCC
This sequence comes from Fukomys damarensis, assembly GCF_012274545.1. Classification (NCBI taxonomy): domain Eukaryota; kingdom Metazoa; phylum Chordata; class Mammalia; order Rodentia; family Bathyergidae; genus Fukomys; species Fukomys damarensis. The sequence goes on along the minus strand of NW_022900924.1, from coordinate 39,470,479 downwards.
TAATAAATTCTAAACTCTTCTGAATTTTAAAACCTTAGTATTTTTTTACATTTTATAAAAGATTCCTCTTGACTAGAGCTTGCAATGTGTGCAGAAACATACAAAATGCACTATAAGTGGAGAAAAGAGAACAAAATTGATTTTAAATGCCAAATTTGAGAACCTAGTAACATGAACTTCCTCACACTACACTACAGCCTTTTTCAAACGGCTGTAGCAATGATTAAATTTTAGCCAACAATTTTATTAATGTCTCCAGCACCGTTAAAAATAAGACATGCGAACTCTGACTTTGCAAATCCAAAATACAGTGCTCTGAAAAATTTCTGTAACCTAAGAGCCTGAAGTATTGAATTGTAAGTCATCTATTTTTCCTCTTAACTCTCTGAGGTATAGTTACTAATCCAGTTTTACTGGGACCACAATTATCTTGAGCTATATCCTAACAGTCTTTTCAGAGAGTAGAAATAATTTTTATGACAAAAGAAAACAATCTTCCCAGGCCATGACACATAAGATATGTGTACAATTTTAATGTATTAATTAAAATGGTTTTGTTTGTACTTTTAAAAACAGCCCAGCTGTATTATCCTGTCACCAAGAATTATTATTTGAGGGTGCTGTGAGTGCCGAATTTTATAGTTCAGCCTTCACAACCCATCCTCAATGAAGAGTTAATTCCCTCATGGTATGCACAATGTATTTTCACAACTTCCAGTCTTCTCTTAGACATGCCCCCATCTGAGAAGGATGGATATAAAGAATGCAGTTCATTCAAACAATTCCTCCCCATTCTGTCCCCTCCCTTCACACTTCCTTAATCTCAAAAACATCTGAAATATGAAAGCTGTCGTTAAATGGAAGCATCACCATCTATTAACACCATATATTGTTTTTAAACTTAATTATTTTAGTGATACCTTGGACATCAAGATCAGTTTTTTAGGTGGACTTCAAGGGTGTGGGTCCAGCCCAGGGTTATAGTTTGTATAGGCACAGAAAAGAAACTTATAATGTTCAGATAAAGTTAACATAGTAGCTTGAACATACTGCTAGAAATTAAATTTCTTCAGGAGTTGGCAGGCATGGGCTATTGATCAAAATATGAGTTAAATGGATCTACAAAATCATTATGTAAAGAAATGTCCAAGTTTATGTGCTATGAAATTTCCATCGTGCCTTTAAGATATTATTCATCTCACAATTTTAAAAAATAATGCCAAATCAGTCAGTTTTGATGGAAAACGAACACAGATGGACTGTGTTTTACCTATGTGAAAATCAATTTAAAATAAAATCTTGGGGTATGCACAATCTAATCAAACCATAATTTCCTAATTAATAAGAACTACAATTTACACAAAATACTTTATCAGCAGCTGTTTTCATCAAAATACCAATAGTCATAGTTTCACAGTTGAAAGTTACACATTAAAATATTTTACAATTCATTATATATTCACCAGTTTCCCATTTCCTAATGGGATTGTAATATAAAGTAGAATAAAGGGAAAACCTCAAAGTTGATTAGTCTGATACTAATTTTTACAGAGGACACTTAAAAACCAGAAAAAGCCGAGGTTCTATCATAAAATAGCAACCAAATTCCATTCTTCTTTTAAAAAATCCAATTTGAAACATCTTTAAAAATAAAACAAATTCCACAATATTAACAGATTTCAAATTAACAGCAGTCTAAAAATACTCAAAATAAATGTTTTCATATAGCTGAGAATATGGTAAAAAATGTGATTTTCAAACGATTGACTATTTCTTGCTACACTGTATTTAAAGCTAAGCTTTTTTCTCTAGATGTGATTTTTCCCTTCAAACTAATTACTGAAGGAATATTTCTCAAGTAATGAGACTGTGGAGCCAATAGTCAGTTACATCATGGTTGATGACAAACACAGTCAGCTGCAGCAACTGACCCGCTTACTCAAGTACCTGGAAGTGGCTGTATCATCACAGACCTGAAACAGATCTGTCACCCCGTGTATCTTGCTGTTCAATTTTTGTCCTTTGCCTCTCTGAACATTACCTGTCCTCCGTTTCTTAGATTACTTAGTCTATGTTCTCTACAGAATTTATCTATACTTCTCCAAATCAAATTAATTTGGTTGTAATAAATTAAAAATAAATGTATGTAATGAAATAAGCTATGTGGCTTGTGTGTTTTGGTTTATTTTGGTACCGGGGATTGAACTTGGGTCTTTGTGCTTGCAAGACAGGCCATGGAACCACTGAGCTAAATCCCCAGCCCTAAGTGGCTTGTGTGTTTTAACGGTAAAGCGGTCTTAGGGAATGGAAAGTGGGCAACTACCTGCACTAATGTGAAAAAAATGCAAAAATTATAGACTTTGTGCAAGGAGGCTCAAGGCTTTTTTGCACTTGAGTAAAACACAGTTCTGGGTTAATTCTTCAGTTTCCACCATCAAACTTTCAGATTTGTACCATTTCACTGAGTTTCTTATAATCAATCCCTGATACAGAAAAGGCTGCGATGTTGGTAAGTATCAACTGCATGTATCTAAATAACATAAAATGTTAACTGTTTAATGAAATCTCTATTTGCATAAGAATCTATCCGGTTTCCAACTTAAAACAGAGGTTAAATTCTGCATAATATTTCAAGACAATTTACAGAAATAAGCTCCCCTAATCTTCAAATTTATTTTTCATGTTCGCATTATATACATGCTTTAGTGAAGTACCTAACTCTTTAATTATGCCCTTAAAGGGTTCTGAAATAGGCAGATAATAAGAATATTTGCATTAGAGTCCCTGGTTCACTATTCAAGACTTCTGTAGGTATCTGATTTTGTAGAAGAATATTTTTAAAGTGATGCTGTTTTATTATACAATGTGCACTCTTTATACAGTTGTTCTCCAATAATGCCTAATCTAGAAAACTGTCAGTAAATTATTGCATTTTTTTTTTTTTTTTGGTGTGGCACCTGGGAATTTGCTAAAGCTATTTCCTAGAATATTTCTCATTCATTTCAAAAACTGAATAAAATATCAGATCCTACATTTTGGGTATTTTTCAAAATGTTTGAGAATGTGTTCTGTGCTCAAATGGGATTTAATGAAGTTGGATTGAGACCTGACCACTTGGGAAATGGGAAAATGACTTAATGTCCTACTTTTAATATTGAAATATGGATAAATAGCTTTAAAAAGTAAAAAGTTCATGGTTTCTATTCTCTAATATCATAAAGTACTTTCATGAACAGATTTCAGTAGAGAGGTTTAAGCAGTCAGGACGCTAGTCTAAATTGTGTTAATTTGGTAACTAATTTCACAAGATTGAGCCATTCCAACTAAAAAAGAATGGAAGATGAGGGAATCATGTGAAAATAAGAAAAAGAAAGAGGATGAAGTTCAATCTGCTTTCCTTTAAGAAGGTACACACTGGGTACTGGTGTAAATTGGACTGTGCTCGAGCCTCATCTCTAGACCAAGAGGAAAATGAATCATGCTGCTACAAACAATAAAAACTTTGGGGTGCAAAACAATGCATGACCATGGGACAGATTATGTAAATAAAGAATATATATTAATGATAGTTTCTATAATATAAATAGCCTTTAATAAAAAAAATAATCTTTTTAATAACATTAATACTCACTTCTATTTTCTGGAAAACATGCATGAAAAAATGTATTCGGTTCAATTGAAAAAGGAGAAAAAAATCAACTTAAGGTGAATACTGTACAATTCTGGAATAAGAACTATTCCTGATCATTCTTTTTTCTAAGATGATTATTTAATTTGTGGGAGCCCAGAATTTCCCTAGGAAATAAGAGTCAGATCTCGTCAATACTGTCAGAAAACAATAACAGCAATAAACCAACCACAAAAAGTCCAACAAAAACACCATGTTATATAGCAGGTCTCATTTGTGACTGCTTCTAAAATTTGCAGATAAGACCCCAAATAATCAAAAGATTTGATTTATTAAAAAGAAAAAGTCTCTGGTGAAATCTCAAGAGTCCCTTCCACCCCAAGCATTTTTCTTCATTAAACAAGGAGTCAAAAAAACCCACTTCAAACTGTAAATTGAACAGCAATGGGAAAAATAAAAATTTTCATTCTTTTCCAATCTCATGTAATTTAACATAAACTCTAGTTTACTTAGACCAAATGCAGTAACAGCCTTTGTTGTATCCACATTTCAAAACATAGAACATTTGCAGGACACATAGAACATCATTTGTTTTTCTTCTCCATCATTTCTGTATGTTTTGGGGGTTTTTGTTTTGTTTTGTTTTTTAAAAAAAGATACAAACAATCTTCAAAGTTTACCTTTTCTTGGACTTAAGGCATAACATGAAATTGCGCATTATTCTAAAGCTTAACTTTGAAATGAACTAGTTTAGTGCTATCAAACCCTGTTTGCGTTTACATTATTTAAATTATATAGTATTTTATTTCTGTTTCTTGCTGTAAGTTCTAATGCTGTTCGTGGATTGTGCAATTCCTATGCAATCAGTCTTTGCCTGCTGTCAGTTATTAACAGTGCAGTGAAGAATCCAGATATTGAGCTTTCAGTTTCTCATTTATCATTTCAGTTCAATGCATGCTGCTTAATTGTGTGGAAGATCCAATCCATTTTCGTTGTCCAGCCACCATGATGTGCATCATTCATTTGTTTCATGAAATACTCCAAAGCCTCTTGTTCAGTTTTATCTAAGGCTAGGGTCTTTCGAATATATGCAATATCATCAAAAGATTGTAGTTCTGGCATTCCAGAGCCAAGCATCATTGAGAAAAGATTTATGAAGAGATTAGCATGCTGCCGAATAGCTAGATATGCCTTGTAACACATCTCCTGAAACCTATAAGTAGCAAGAACAGTTTGGTCAGTGTGGAGCAAATGGCATTGACACCTTCAGGTCTCTGCTTGAATGTCACATAATATAGAGGCTTATTTGAACAAAGCTACAAAAAAGGTAGCACTACTCTCCCCATTTCCCTAGCCAACACTTTCCTATGTCCTTTACTTCACCAGAAATCAAGTTCCATTAAAAACCTTTTGTTTATTGCTTTCTCACAATGGCTTGGTCCACATTAAAGCCTTTAGGGCTTCAACTACAGTCAGAAGGCTGAGTTGTAAGACAGAACAGAATTTTATAAAAATGCTTGTAAGGTAGTAAGAAAAATTATGAATAAGCATGGTAATTATAGTTGGTTGCCTTTAAGTTAAGTGATTTTAAAAAATGCTGTTTTAAGCACTATACATGTGATTTGCCAAGATACAGAAAGCAGAATCTATCTAAAGAACAGTAAATAAAAAACTTCAATGTGTTAAGTTTAAGAACTACTTTTTAAGGCCATAATTATAACTCAGAATTAGTTTTTATGTCCATTTTCCTTAAAATAGTTATGACTAAAAACACTAAAACATTGTTTTTTCTAAATAACATCTATTATTTTAAACTGCTTGAAAAATATTAATTGTTTCTGACATTACAGCAAGAATTTTTTGTTTGTTTTGGTACTGGGGATTGAACTCAGGACGCTGCCCTCGCAAGACAGGTGGAGGAACCACTGAGCTAAATGCCCCGCCCTACAGCAAAAATTCTTTATTCTGTATTTTGATTTCTTGAGCTTACCTTTCAAATTCTCTGGTCTTTGTACATTCTTGTGCCCCTTTACTTATCACTATTAAGAAGTCTTGTGTCAAAACAAATGGCACACGTTCTCGTTTATAACCAAATTTTTTCTTCTTGTGATCCAAAAAGTGTCCAAAATCTATATGAAATAGCTTTTAAAGATAAGAAATTATGTTATAGCTAGATAATGCAGACATAAAATACCATGAATTAATAAATTTAGGAACACCAGAACATTTAAAAAAAAAAAAGCCATTACTTGTCCATCATCTTTTACCATGATGTTACTATTGTGACGGTCTCCAATTCCCAAAATGAAGGTAGCCACACAATATCCAGCACATGAACGTGTAAAGAGGTCAATGGCTGCATCGTAGCTACAGTGAAGAAATAAACACCTCATCAGTAGTGTGGAAATACAGAGTGATCTAGGCCAAATTGGGAAAAGATGGTTGAAGTTTCAATTAAAATAATGAAAACAGTTACAACAGGGAAGGAAGTAATTATGCCCAAGAATTTTGAGATTCTTAGGTTTTCAAGGGTTTCTAAGGAAATTTCTAGATATTCCTTGATCAAAGCACTATTCTTATAGTGGAAAAATACTTTGATCATTAAAATTAATATTTTTTTCACTTGGGTATGGTGTTGCACACCTGTAATCCCAGTACTCTCAGAAGCTGAGGCAGGAAGATCTCAAGTTGAAGCCCAGCTTGGGCAAATTAGTAACTTAGCAAGATCTTATTTCAAAATAAAAATGGGCTGAGATGTAACTCACTGGGAAGGTCCTGGGTTCCATCTCCAGTAGTTCAAAGAAATCTAATCGTTTTACTAATGAATTAAAAATAAAAGTTTGAATGTCAATTTTTTAAAAAAATAAGCTATAAGAACATTTTAGGTAAGTTTAATGAACATAATTTTATCAAATTTAAGCAATTTTGATCATTTAAATAACCACAAACATTTCAAAAGTTGAGCATATTTTTTCCAAAGTGAGTACAATGATCTTTTCTGGTTTAAGTTAGAGGGATGTACTCAACCTTAATCTGATTCATCTAGCCAAGTTTATAGGAAGAAAGACTAACAAACTCACATTTCTCCTTTGTTCTTGTCTTTCAGCCACTGATGCAGTGTGTGGCTATTGAACTGCAGGGCACCTTTCAGGCCCCCTTTGCACTGAATTTGCATGATAGTGTGAGAATTTCTCACCACCTCAATAAGACCCACACAATCACCAAGTGAGAGACAACCGTAAGGCAGCATTCTGAAAAAAGGAGCAACACATTTACTGTGGTGGAATTTTATAACACTAAATATTTTAACAGGCCAAAATATGAATATTCTATTTGTAAATTTGTTATGTTTGACCTTTACTGTGTTAAGCTAATTTTCTTTTCTATAATGTGACAAACATATCCTTAGAAAAATCCCCAAAATTATCTACCATTGATTATTATAACTTTCAACTGTATGTCTGAAAAGCATTAAGAAAATTACAGTAATAAAAAATATAAACATATTATGACTAAACATATAGGTGAATTTAGAGACATTTAATTGACATCTATATAAAAAACTAGGGTAGTAGTTCTTACATTTTTAGTCTCAGGACTTTTATGAAAATTACTGAGGATCCCAAAAAAAAGCTTTATTTATAAAGGTTACATCTATTGATATTAGAAATTAAAGAAAATAACGATGAACCATTTAATGCATTTAAAAGACACCACTGTATGCTAAAATAAGTAGCATCTTTTATGAAACAAAAATCTGTATTTCAAGCCATTTAGTGAGAATGACTTTCAGTTTTCCAAAACTTTCTACTGCCTAGTTTTACAGGCAGCTGGATTTTTATATATGCTTTTGTAACCAATCTATTTTTTCATTTTACCACAATAAAAAGTCACAACTGTTTATTTTAGCATCAGTTTCATCAGAAAAGTCTTTACATCTTAAGTTCAGTGAAAAATACAGGTCTTTTCAAAATTCTAATTTTTGCTGGAAAGCTCAAATTTTATTATTGGCAACAAGTACTGTCACAGTTGTTTTATTTGAAAAGACTGGGTTCTTTTCAAGAAACTGTCTGCCAAATACCCATGTGTGATTAATATAGCTTGTCTGTTATGATTTATTAAAATAAAAATGGTATTCCATTAAAAAAGCAGCTAGTTTTGCTTTTTTAAATGCTTTTCTTCAATATAACCATCATATTGTAGGATATAGCAGAAGTGCTTTTTAGGGTACTTCCTATTTTATTACATCAAATATTAAATTTAAAGAATTAAAGCCGGGCACGCCTGTAATCCCAGCACTCAGGAGGCTGGGGCAGGAGGATCACTGTGAGTTCCAGACCAGCTTGGGCTACACAGTGAGTTTCAGGTCAGTCTCAACTACATAGTGAGACCCTGTCTCAAAAAAACAAAACAAAACAAACAAGAAGAATTAAATAGTACATGTAGTCAAGGATAGACATGAAGACTTATACAACAATAAAAACAGGGATAAAAATTGCACAGAAGTACTCAAAATACGATTCTTCTTCCTTTGTGGTTCTTTTGTTATTGTCCATTTTTTCTACCTTTCTTTTACTTACATTCCTAAAAGAGTATATATTTATTTTCATTTTCTCTTTAATTTCCTATAGCCTACCTTCTACGTCTACTATTATACTGGAAACTCTTTTCAAAGCTAATTATGAATCATTACAGCTCTTACTTTCTGAAGCCTTCTGGGGCACCTGGCATTATAAACTGTTTGTGAATCTCTCCCGTTACTCTCCCACTTATTCGCCTCTTAGCCCTTTGACTATTTTTGTGACAGAAGTTTTTCCTGATCTGCTCTGGGAATTACAGACATTTCTTAAGGTTACATTCCAGCTCATTTTCTCTTATTTCATCTTTTTATTTTACTCCTGTTGAGCATGCTCATAAAGAGTCATTTTTCTACAAATTGTATCTAAAAAAGCAAGCAGTTATAATTAACTTGTATTTGCATTACATTTTTGCCAGGGATAAATAAAAATGCTGATATAATTTTATTGAAATTAAGTGCTTTTTACTCAAACTGAAACTAAATCTACTTAAAATATTGTAAGATTGATACATCCAATGAGCTTCCTTGTATATATTTTTGTTGTTGTTGTGCAGTCTCTAATTTACAATTTAAAAAATATTGCAATTACCAGAGGTATTTAGTTAATTCCATTACTCTTTCTAGTTCTGAAATCTATTTTACATGCTGCTACTCTGGAAGTGGTGGTGCTGGTGGGATATGGATCTTTCAAAACACAGAAAGTACTACTACAAAAAAAGCAAACACTATCTTTGCAAAGCAGCAGAAATGAAGCAATGACTCAGGAGTTAAGAATTTGAAAATGATGACTTCATTTTGTGCCCTTTGTTACTCGAAATATCCATTTTCTTTGTAGTAAAAGGGTACTACCTTATGTGTCACGGAATCTTTTTAATATACTCAATATTCTTAACCTTTTATAAGGCATACAGGTAAGAATGTGTCTGGTATCACTTGCTATTTCTACCTAACTTTACCTTCTTGGTGAAGGTGGACTTCACTCATGCCCACTTACAGACAGAAGTATTTTCAGAGAGGACTTATGGGTTTCAAAGAGATAAGTCAGAGATGGAAAAACTGTTAGAAGTGGTAACTACCTAAAGATGAAGCCTAACAGAAAATCTGGGAGATATAATGATTACTGTAGAAAGCTGGACAGAGACCAGCAAACTGATATTTTAGTTGGTTTCATAAATTTTGCTGCAAGACTGATTCAAGATTAGAGGACTGATAAAGCTTCAGAATCAGAAAGTCTCTGTTACAAGACTTGATTTTAAACTCTTCTGAATAAAATCAGGGCTTTGTGACACTGAAAAAAAGTGTCTCCTGTGTCCTTTTCTTAATGGTGACACTCCAGAGGCAACTGCAGAGTCTTTCCTAGTGGATTAGAGACACTTCTCACTCAGTTCAAATCTCATTAGCTATTCCAAGCCAAGGGAACAAATGAAAGGTCTCATTTTGTAATCAACTGTTAATTACTACAACATAATATTTCTTTATAGATCCATACCTCTATAATTAATATTTATTAATAGTTTTATTTCAGTATAACTGCCCACATACAGGTTGCTTTATTGATTACCTACCGAAGATCAAGACCTTGATTTTGCCAGATATTTTCCATAATACGAATAATTTGAAGTGTTAGCATATCTTGGCGTAAATCTGAAATTCAAATAATATGTATCAGCACCTAACACCATAAATACAAACAAGGGGATCAAGCCATCACATTTTCAAATAGGAAAGAATCAGAGCTATATTTACTCTTCAAAATAATATATGACAACAACATTTTGATTCTTTAACTCACTTCTAAAGTGTCGGCAAAACTTATGTGTGTAAAAAATGAGTACATACTTCATAAAAATGTTAGGCATACTTAAAGTATTTATTTTGCTAAATCTTTAAATTTGAACATATTTATGTTAAAGTACTGGGATCAATAGAATTCACTGCCGAGTTGCAATTTCCTAATGGAAAGCCACTGGTAATCTTTATACTCCAAAAGCCTATGCTCCACATAAATTAGAACTTTTTTTATATGCTTTCTTAGCAGACTATACTTTTTTCTTTGTACCATGAACATAATTTTTATTTTTATTTTTCCCCCATTAAGTTTATTGGTACATTTAAAACAAACAATACAGTTACATTTATCACTGGGATCTTGTACCTTTACATGATAAGTCTTGGTTCTTATTTTTTCCCCATACCTTTACCCTCCCTTTACCCCCTTCACCTTTCCCTATTTACAAAGACTCTATTTCCATTTTTCTTTTTCCTTATTTCCTTTCCCCTCCCCTTCCCACTTCCCCTTTAGCCATTTTCTTACTATTTCACACTATCAATTAAGCCATTTGAACCTTATTTACTTTTAGTTTTTCACCCCAGAGAAACCATTTGGTATTTACTCAAGTGTGTCCTATTTATTTCACTTAAGAGTATAGCCCATCCATTTAGATATAAATGTCTCTAGTTTCTCATTCTTTATGGATGAGTAGTGCTCCATTTTATAGAAAAACCACATCTTCTTTATCCATTTTCTAGCTGATGGCCATTTGGGTTATTTCCAAGTTTTATCTATTACAAACTATGCTGCTATAAGCATGGGTGCGCATATATCACTGTGGTATGATTCTTTTAATTCTTTTGAAAAGATACCCAGCAGAGGGATAGCTGGGTCAAATGGAACCTCTAATCCTAGTTCTTTGAGATATCTCCATATTGATTTCCACAGTCATTGCACCAGTCTGCACTCCCACCAATGATGGAGAAGGGTTCCTTTCTCCCTCTAGCCCCGTTTATTTTTTAAATTATTTGTTCAATGTCCTTCTTTTCCCTATTAGAATGTAAGCTCCAAGAGAGCAGGGATTCTGTTTTGTTTATTGCTATAACCCAGGGCCTAGCACACAGAATATTTAAAGAGTGACTGGATACACTACTCATGTAAATGATAGTTAAGCAAATACCAGAAACTAATTTTAGGACTTTTGATTCAAGAGTTCAGGAAATGCCACCTCAACCAGTGAAGACCAACTGATGGTTGCACAAGGCCTAAAAAGACTAATCACTTTTCTGAGGGCTGCTGTGAGATGGCTTTTTTATTGTGAGAGATTTTTTAAAAACTGCAAAGCAAGACAACCTTTATTCATCCTATCTTTGCTCCTCTAATCTTCCCATAACTTCATCCTTCAAAACCTCCAAATCCTTATTCTGCTACATAACATTCAACCATTGGACCTTTCTTCGAGCATCATACTTTGTGAGACTTCCATGCATACGCATGTAATTAAATACAGGTGTTCCTTCCTGTTAGTCTATCTTAGGTCCCTTTAGTTTGTAGCTAAGCCAGGAACCTAGAAGAGTGGAGGGAAGACTTTTTTTTTTGTTTCCCTACACACGCATAATCAGTGAAAAGAAACAAAGCTAAGGTTAAGAATTGTTAGGAGTCAAACCTCCAGTTGATCTTTCCTGGTTGAGAAGGTTCATGACATTTGAGATCCACCTTTAGGCAGATGAGGAGACATGAAAGAAAACCTGCCTACTCGCTGTTCTCCAAGTGTTCTAAAGTTCAAAGTCATCAGCAAACCAAAATTTCATATTTTGAGGTCACATTTCCTGAATTTCTTCATATGAGTATTGTAAAGGTTAAGACATCTACTTAATAGTCTGCATTTTATCAAATGTGTATTCCTTAAATGGTTTTCAAGGTTCATAAATATCCTGTGTATAAAAAGATAACTAAATTCATACAACATAAGCTCATTAATACTCTTCCTTACCATCCCCATTTTTAAAGATGATCTCATTGTTCTGAAACAGTAACTCTGACATGATGTCTGGGTTCTCCCAATTCAACCACAGTGGCCTTTTTGCAGAAGACATAATTCGACACTCTTCAAGCCTTTAAAATAGTTTAAAAAAACTTTACTAGGCACCTCAGATGTTACTCTTTTTACCCTAAAAATTTACAAATTACAAATTTACGAATTTAACACTTTTAAACATGTTATAAAATTTAAAATATTAAAACATTTTTATTAGTGTTTGGAGCACATAACGGTACTCCAAAGTACCGCTGGTGGAGTCGTTGGAGGAGTTGGGGCATGTCCACAACACACCTTAATTCTTTTTATTTCCCCTTTTCCTCCCTTCTGTCTGCCTTTTGGTCTCCTTCCCCAAAAGATCTATTTTCCCATTTCTTATTATCTATGAAAAAAGTGGTATAAAATTTTTAAACTCAATTTTTATCTAAGAATTCAATTCTAAGGAATACTGTATAAATATTAAGCTTCAGCATCTTTATATAATCATGAATTTTCAAATAACATATATTATACTCCATTTCTTCATGACCTCAAGAATTTCAACCACTGAAGGTTGTAAACTTATAAAAGTAATAAAAATTCATTCTGAATAGATGTACTTCTAATTTAAGACCATTTTACTATTGCAATTTTGCACACTAGAATGGGAAAGGGAAGCGGAGAGAAATGAACTATCATATGGGACATTTTTATTTTTTTTAAGATTTTATCCAGAAAAGTACTTATTTAAATATATCAATAAAACTCCCGAGAAAGTATCTTACCTGAGATTTCCTAGTTGATGAGCAGGGTTTAGAGGAGACAGAAAGCCCTGTAGAGCATCCATGAAATCTGGTTGCCTCATTTGCTCAACTAAAAATTTCATCTGTACCTGATAAAAAAAGCATAATCAAAGTTAGAAACTGACGTAAGTAACTGCTAATCTCTTACACACCAAAAACTCAGTACTGTGTAGTCTGATCCATAGCTTGAACTAGCTACATTCTAAGGAGGTGGGTTTGTATGAGACAGAACAGCCTAACACAACGAGAAAGAGTCACAGTACTGCACCTTCCTGCGAGAAGATGAACTCTACTTGCTGACAGAAGCAAAGCTTTGACTCTAGAGCAGGGGTGGTGAACCCTGGTTTGCAGGTCAACTGCCAATTTTTATAAATCAAGTTGCACTAGAATACAACTATGCCCATTCATTACATACTGGCTGCTTTCACACTAGGATAGCAGAGTTGAACAGTTAAGACCACATGGCCTGGAAAATCGAAAGTATTTATATTTGGCCCTTTACTAAAGAGACCATGTTATCTTAGTTTAATATTTTTGCTTCTTGGCTTTGGAGAAAACATTATATTCATATTCTATGTTGGATAAAAACGGTCTAGTGAGGCTAAAAGCAGCTGTTGGGAAAATAACCTGTAAAAATATTTGCTATATGGATCCCATATATATATGTTGTTTGGAGCCACAAAGAAGTTTTTTGTTATTTTGAGACAGGGTCTCACTATGAAGTTCAAGCTGGCCTTGAACTCATGGCATTCCTCATGCCTCAGTCTCCCCAGTGCTGGAATTACAGGTGGCATGACGCCACCATGCATTGCAAAATATCCTTTTTTAAGAAACCAGAGACCAGATTGCTGAATTACCAAGCGGTACCTGACATTTTATCCCAGGAAACTTCGATCTTTTGAAAATACAAAAGTGCATATTAAAAAAGTTAGAAACTAGTGATACACAATAAATTAATTTTAGTGATGAAATTTTAGTAATAAAAATGTTTTTCTTCTCATTACATGTAAGTTAATAAGGAAATCTAGTCATCACTAACTATGCAGCTCTCAGCTTCACATACTTTATCATTATTATGATAAAACACAGAAGCATTCAAAATAACTGCCTGTTTCTGTAAATGCAATTTTATTGAGTTTTATTTTTTGGTACTAGGGGTCGAACTTGGAACCTTGTGCTTGTGAGGAAGGCAGGAGAACCACTGAGCTAAATCCCCGGCCCAGTAATTACAAGTTTAGGTCCTTACCACACTCTCACTTAAACCAATAATGACATGAGTAATGAATTTCATGTTTCTAATTAAGCCATTTTATCATAGCCAATTTGTGATATTAAAAACTAGCACAAAATATAGATCTGTTTACAAATACATCTAATCCCTAGTTTCTTTTTTTAGTTCAGTTACACTATAAACGTAATAAATTTTATTCTTTTGAAGCAGATTAGTGCCCTCCTGCCAATTCCAGCTTCGGCAATAGTACTTTTTTCCAGTATTCTACATTTGAATTTATTTACCATAAATTCAAAGAAACAAATTCAATCATATACTGTATGATATTAAGATTAATGGAATAATTTTCTTTTAGATAAGTACAGCAATTTTCTTTTAAAGTTGCTTTTTTCTTCCGGTGGTACGAATGAAGATGACGGAAAAATCCTTTTAGTGTAGGCAATTTCTGTTCTCTGCCCCTTTGAGTATTAATAAATTGGAATTTCTTCCCTCTCATTTCACCAGAGGTGAGAAATGATCTTACTTTTCAGTATAGAGTGTGTTAAATTTAGGGTATGGTAGATTAGACTGAATAAAGGACAGGGAGTAGGAAAAAGTCATGAAAAAATTTTACCTTTCATACTGTTTAGATGCAGATGATAAGAGTGCGTGATATATTTACTGAGTGACTATGAGTTCATTTAAAACTTAGAAATGTAAAAGCCCACCTCTTTCCACTCATTTTCAGGGTCATGACTAAAATACTAAATGAATGAATAAGGAAAGAATCGTTTTAAATATGTAAGAGCTACATAAAAAGAAAAAAGAAAAAGTACAAGGGCATATATTTATTGGGCACCTCTCACACTCTAGGGATTGTGCTAGGTACTTTACATAGTTTATATAATTTATTTTTCACAACAACTATGAGAAAAATATTCTCATTTCATAGGTGAGGAAAATGAACCTTTTGAGCAAAATAATATATCTGATATTACACAGCTGTAGTTGAATCCAGTGGAACTTGGGTCCAAATCTTAATTCGCCTGGATCCAAGAAACATAATTTGTACAGACACTGGGTTTCTAAACAACCCTGTCCCACTGCAATAAAAAGGATCTCAAAAACGAATTGATCAGCCACACACCTTTTGTGTCTCATCCTTCTTCTCCTGCTTGAGGATGTCAGTTAAGTTAATGAGTTTTTCCATAGCTTCAACTTGCCTATTCAGGTGCTTTAGGTACATCCCACAGGCACGGCAATAGGATTCCAGGAGCAGACCGAATCTTTGACTAACTGTTTTATTGTGCATCTCAGATCTAAAAGAACAGTACAAAAGATATATGCCTATATAAACATACATGTGTGTTTAGACAATATTTAAGAAAATGAGAAAATCCATTTTAAAAATTCAGTAAATGTTGCGACAATACCAAGAATACAATGATTTAAAACCCACCTTTTAGAAGAAAATAAGGTAGTTCTGAGACATGTAAATTTGACAAACAATTAATTTATTGTTTTATTCACCAATGTCAGTAAAAGGTACAAAAATATGAAAAAGTAAACTGGATGGGAAAATAATAAAATATATCAGGAGGGAGCAAAGAGCTTAATGAATAATCCCCAATATACATGGTGATACTCTACTATCTTTAAATTTATTTTAAATCTAGCTTCTAGGTCTCATTTTTTTATTTTTAACGTTAAAATTTAAAAAGTCCTATTAGACACAATCCATTTCTAAATTTATTAAAAAGCACATGGCTTATGACCTGTAACTGTATGAAATATACTACATTCTAGAAAATATTATTCTTAATTAGCTTGTTTTCTAGTAGGAAACAGGATTTTGCCATTATTGTTCTGTATTTCAAGGTTAGAATTTTATTTATATTGGATACTTTAAATCTAAAAATACAGAGACCTATATTTACATTAATTTGCACCTAGCAAATTTTTACTTAGCTTAAATTCAAATGAAATCTTTAAAAATATTCCTCTCAGCTCTCATTCATGTTTAAAATTTTCTTTTTGAGACAGGGTCTCAGTATGGAGCCCAGACTGGCCTCAGAAAGTTTGTTAATCCCCCGTCTTCATTCTCCCAAGTGCTGGGATTACAGGTATTAAAATTCAGTTCTGACTTTTACTTCCTATTTAATTTCAAAGAGAAAAAAACATAGGAGTTCATCACTGTACAATATGTTTTCTTTTTATTTGGTACCAGGGATCAAACTCAGGGCCTTGCACTTGTGAGGCAGGCAGCAGAACCACTGAGCTAAATCCCCAGCCCTAATATATTTTCAATATGGAAAACTATTTGGGCCAAACTAAAACCAAGTACCTAATACATATTTGTACATTTATTAAGAAAGCAAGTGATATATATTTAGAGAGAGAGAGAGAGAGAGAGAGAGAGAGAGAGAGAGAGAGAGAGAGAGAATCTACTGGGTGGAGATAACTTGACTTACTTTAAATGCCAAAAGAAAAAGTGTCCAATCCTTTGATTTGTTAATGCTTTCTTGAGTAAAAATCTCACAAGCAGGTTATCCAAGTATTGTTCATATTTTAGGACCTGGTTGAGCAAAACAACAAAAACTTAAAAGTTCATTTCTGTATGGCTGGATTTAAAGAAAAAATTTCAGAAATAAAGTAGGTACTATTGGCAATAAAATGGATTTTTTAAAAAAGCACACAACTACTGAAGTTAATAAAGTACATCTTGGAAATTACATATATTTGGAATAAAATATTATTTTCTATTTTACATTATTTTACCTGTACTAGCTGAATTAGGTACTGAGAAAGTTTGTCATCTGTCAAGTATTTTTCCAGGCATCGAACAGCAAAACCTCGAACCATAGGATCTGGGTAATTACAGTCCAGAAGCTCCATTGCCTGCTCAGGTTTGATTGGGGGCCAATCCTTTACTAAGCAGTACATCTGTGTATGAGAAGGAAAAAAAAAAAATCCTATTTACAATGCAAGAATAGTTGTGAATGAACACTCACTGACTTTTTACTTCTGATTTTAAAATTAATTTAGATTTTTTAAAAAGTCCTTAAAATTTACAGTCCTAATGAGTTTTATCTGTAGAAATGACATAAATGGTATTTTTCTCTACTGAATTGCCACAATTAACAGTCTATTTCATCTTTTCAATTTAGGCACATTTTCTGAGAGAAAACAGTTTGGAATCTGAACATGCATTTACCTGAGCTACTTCATCTCTAGAATTCCATTTAACGGACAAAAGCAATTTAGGTAGAATTTCAGGGATAGTTACACAATAGTGTCTGTTGGAAAAAACAAAAGAAAAAAATACTTCCATGTTATTCAAAAGGTCTAGATGTTTAACTCTTCATTTATGCATTAAGAAGCCCCAAAGTTATCATTAAAAGCCATTTTTAAAACAAAAAGGAATCAGTATTTAACAATATAGCTGTATATTTATCTACATATATAGAGTTAAGTATATATGGCAAATAAAACAAGTGCAGAATTCTTAAATTTAGTTGACAATTAAGAAAAATTATGAATATATATTATACCACTCTTCACACTGCTCAGATTGTTATGCACGTGGAACCACAGAGTCAGGATTTCTGCTGACGTTACCGAACAAATCATTTTTTAATGATTTTTAATGCAGAAATGTATTAAAACTGCTTCGTTAAATATATCTAAGTTAGTTACAAGTAGTGTGATAATTTTGCCAAAGTGAAAATAAGGCATTTCAGCTTTATTTTGAGGAAGTTTAAGAAAAAAAGAAAAATAAAGACCTCAGAAAATTTATTAGACCAACAAAATCATAATTGGTCTAGCATTACATGTTTTTTTTTCCTCTTGAATTTTATTTTGAAAGAGCCTAAGAAAGTCCTATCAGAATTTTTAAAAGCGTTCAGGGCTAAGGGTACAGTGAGTGAGTGATTAGCATGCCAAAGGCTTTAGAATTCAATCCCCAGTGCCAATAAAAACATGTGAAAAGTGGTGACAAGCCTGTAATCCCAGCACTTTTGGGAAGGTGAAGCAGGAAGATTGCAAGTTCAAGCCCAGCCTGGGGAACTGAGCTGACTCTTGTCTCAAAACAAAATATAAACTATAGCTGGCACTACAGCTCAGTCTGAAGGCCATGGGTTCAATCCCCCATAGTGGAGGGAAAATATTAAAAGCTTTCATTGTGTAAAATAAGTATCAACATAGCACACTGTTCTAGAAATATAAATCTATATCCATAGTTTTAAGAAAGTCAATAAAAATTATGTAAATTATATTTTATTTCCCATGCTAGGCATGGTAAAAATATGGCATGCTCAAAGTCAGTTCTTTTTCTATAATTAAAAAAAAATGGAACTCTCCATCTTAACACATACCTGTGGCTCCACAGAAAATCCTTCTCTTGCTCAGTAATTTCAGACAGAGGGTCTCGTGTACAAATTGCTCGGAGCTGTTCTTTGTCATTTTCTCTTAATTCATTGTCTCTAGCTAATCTGTTACTCTGTAAAATAAAGTAATATCTTACATGTGTTTTTTTTTTTTTAATTTTTTGGTATTGGGGATCAAACTTGGGGCCTTGCATTTGTGAGGTGGGCAGCAGAACCACTGAGCTAAATCCCTGGCCCTTACATGGGTTTCTTTGTCATTTATCTTCCCCTAGATTCATGAATGATCTACAAGAAAAAAAAATCAAATTAATTTTGAAAAACTTCACACTGCTTATTAACTGTTATAAAATATTCTCATTTTGGGCCAGGGATTTAGCTCAGTGGCATTGCGTCTACTTTGTAAGTGCAAGGTCCAGAGTTTGATCCCTGGTAACTGGAAAAAAAAAATTCATCTTAACACTTCATTTTTAGATAGGTAAGAACCAATTTAAGCACAAGATGTATGGAAAAAATTGGACCACTTACTTGCTTAATATTACTCCCAACCACAGTTAGAACAATAACTGCCAAAGTTGGGTCAGGGAGAAGGCCAGACTGGGACACTAGGGGATGGTAGTGAATCACTCTTCCTCTTGTGAGGTCCCTCCCTAGTATCCTATTAACTAACTTGCCAATATTTCTGGCACAAAAGAATGAGAAACAGTAAAGTAAAAAATAAAAACTTAAAATTTTATGTTCCTTGCTTAAATTCTACTTGTAACTGCTGTGAGGCTTTCAAATTTAAAAGTAAAAACAGGTTGGAGAAAAAAGGGAATGGAATACCCCATTAAAATACTGTACCATGAATACTATAAACAAACTAAAAAGAAAATGCAACATTCTATATAATTCCAAGTAATGTATTTAATTCCCTTTAAATATAGATACATTAACTGGAGAATGAATAGGTATGAATGCATATTAACATTACACAAAAAAATGCACTCAACCACTTCTTTTTTTTTTTTTTTGGTACTGGAGATTGAACTCATGACCTTGCACTTGTGAAGCAGGCAGCAGCATCACTGAACTAAATCCCCGGCCCCTACTCAGCCATTTCTAAAACTAAAAATGAAAACAGATAGCCATGCTACTTGGTTTTTATATATTTACACATTGCTAATTTATTCCAAGATATGAAGAAATACTACTTGCACATATTTACTAGATACTGATGAAATATACACTGCTTTCCTTATTCTAGACTGCTATTGGAATTACAAAACAGTAAAAGACTCCACACTAACACAACTTCCATTCTATAGGGAAATCAAATAAATAAGAAAAGTATTAGATACTCTTTGAGACGATAATATTTAATTTGTGATTCAAATGACAGGGAGCCATCCATACTATGATCATGGAAAAACCAATACAGATGGAGGAAACACTGTAAAGGCCCCAAGAAAAGAACAAGTTTGTTTTAATGGAGGAAAAGGAAGAAAGCCTTATGTCTAGTAGATGAGGGAAGGGAGATACAAGGGAAGAAGGTGAAGTTAACAACATGTAAAGTTTGTAGTGAGGTTAAAAAGTTTCGATTTTATTTGTAGCAAGAGCTATTTAAAAGATAAATTTGATTTGTGTTTCTGAAAGACTATTCTGGCTACTGAGTAGAAGAAGGAAGACCGGTTGAGAGGCTACTCCAATAGTCCAGGCAAGAGATAATAAATGTTTAATCCCTACTTTACTAGGAAAAGTAGCCATTATTGTTTGTCATCTGGGTCCAAAGGACTGTACTATTATCTACTTATTTTCGCTTATAGTTTTAATAAAAAATAATTTATGGAAGGATAAAGTTCTGATGAAATACAATTTTGTTAGATATTTTAAAAGAATCAGGATATAGTAAAACCAAATTTTATCCCTATTTTCCTTGTTTTGAAATATTTCTCTGTCAAACTAAACTACACTGTCAAAATGGAACACACAAAAAAGGAACATTTCTGAAAACTATTAGCTCATTACTTTTTTTCCCCACATTTAATGGGTTTTATTTTGGCAGATTTGTACATATACATATCATACTTTAATTATTTCACCACCAGCACTTTTGCTTCACCCCTTAGTTTCACGTTTTGGGAATGTGTCAATATATAGAATGTATTTTGATCATATTCATCCCCTTATGACTTGTCCTGATGGCTTATAATTTTTAAGATGGGCCAATCTTCTTTACTCAGTAATTGCAAACCATTTGTTTTTAATACATATAAATATCAACCAGAAAAAAAACCAACCAGAATGATTAATCCAAAGAGTTTTAAAATTTTCTACATTACTCTTTTCATTCCAGTCACTTTTTGTATACACTTGACTTCTGTATTTACCCATTTAGAAAGTGTATCAAGTAAATATTAGTGTATAACATCACGAAAGATGGGAAAGAACACTGTAAAACAAAAGATTGTTCAACTTGTCATAAAATCTTGAGTAAATCACTTCCGTTGAATGACTAATTAATTGAATGTGACTATCAAATTTCTTATCTATCCTTAGACATGTATTGTTTATTATCATTAGTCTGAAAAATTCATATAGGACAGTGTCATTTGTTATTTCATTTATATGATAAATGTCACCATCATCATTAGAGTACGGAGCAGCAGTTCTCAGCTGGGGTGATTTTCCCTTTTAGATCCTATGGACCCTGGTAATGTCTGGAGACATTTTCATGTGCGCCATTTTTATTTTTTGGTACTGGGGATCGAACTTGGGCCCTTGCACTTGCGAGACAGGCAGAAGAATCACTGAGCCAAATCCCAGGCCCTTGGAAACATTTTTAATTGGCAAAACTTGGTGTGGTGGTACTCCTGGTATCTAGCAGGGTAGAAACTGGGGATCCTGCTAAACATCCTGCAATGCACTGGATATCCCCTACAATAAACAATTATTTGGCCTAAAATGCAGGGTAAAGATGGAGAAACACTGCTTTAGTCTTATTATTAGAGTCTTAATTATCCATCTCTGAATTCCTACTATGATTTGTGTAGTAAATGTAAAATATCTTTCTCTGGGGCTGGGGATTTAGCTCAGTGGCACCGTGCCTGCCTCACAAGCACAAGGTCCTAAGTTCAATCCCAGGTACTGTCAGAAAAAAACAAAACAAAACAAAACTTTCTCTATAATTTGCTTCTTTTTTATTATGGATAGAAAGTGAAAAATTCAGCCCACTGATAGCCTAAAAACCAAAAAAACCTATGAAGATGATGTTGCAGATTGCTTTTATATCACAAGACACCAGGCATTACAATAAGAAAACTGAACAATTATGTAATAGTGATGATTTATTTCACTGTTGTATTATTCTTCTAGACTATTATGTACTTCTCCATCTTCATTATTATTAACTTTTTTAAGAGCATAATCGGAAGTAATTAGTGAATAAGGATAAAACATTTTTGGCATGATGTAAAAGAAAATGTTTTATGATATAGGAAAACTATAGAGATCATAATGTATTCTAGATTCTTAAAAGTTTCCTACAGGCCCAAAAATAATTATAAAAATAATTTTTCTTTGAAAAATTCTTCTAAGAACAAAAGTCATAAATTATCAAACCTTTAGAAGAGCTATAATTACTGAAAAAAGAAACTCAGATCCTTTAAACTCCATATGCAGGAAAATATATTATTCAGTTTACAAAAGCATTAGTAAATTCCTTACTGAGTTATAAACTAAAAAAGTTCCTCAGTGCAGTATTCTAGGGTGTCTCTTGATGCTGTAGTTACTTGAATGGGCTAGGCATATTTCAGGACTGCTTGGCCCAACATTCTTTGGCTGGTCTATCTTAAAACTACAACCAGGCCAAAGAAAAAATGACAAATTTGTAAACTGAAGAGACACCAAAGAACAAAAATATTTTCTCTTAGAGCTGATACTTTGTCCTTGAGAAATACCGAAAAACTAATAGTCTTTGAACCCAGTTATGTTGTAGTTCCAAACTTATGGGGAAGATTAGACAACTAGATCAATATTTAAGCTTTATTTTAAATGCATTCTTGGACTCAAGGGTAGATAGGTATTTGAGAGGTAGGTGGTAGTGGTAGTGGCAGTGGCGGTGGCAGTAGCAGGAGCAGTAGCAGTGGCAGTTGTGAGGGGGTTCTAGGAAGATGGTGGTGATTAAATAATTCCGTGTGGTTTTGCCATGTTCTGTTCAGGAGTATCAGGTTGGACAGCTTTACTCTGTCACAGAGGCTAGTAAGAATGAAACTGGTAGTGGTGAAGGAATTGAAGTCTTAAAGAATGAACCTTATGAGAGAAGGATGGAGAAAAGGGACAACTTACACACAAAATTTATCACCTAAAGATCAAAGGATGATTGCTCCTGAAGGCACCTTGGTATTTCATGAGAAAGCCTGGAATTCGTATCCCTACTGTAGAACAATTGCAACAAAGGAATATATGAAAGATGACTTCTTCATTAAAATAGAAACATGGCACAAACCAGATTTGTGAATATTAGAAAATGTTCATGATTTGGATCCAAAATGTGGCAAACTGTTGAAGTTATTCATATAGATATTGCAGACTGAAGTCAAGCTGAACCTGGAGACGACAAAGCTAATGAAGACCCAGCATTATTCCAGTCAGTCAAGATCAAGAGAGGCCCTCTGGGACCCAACTGCAAGATGGAACTGGCAAATAATCCTGACTGTCCTCAAATGTGTGCATATAAGCTGGTGACCATCAAATTCAAGTGGTGGGGGATGCAAAATAAAGTAGAAAACTTCATCCAGAAGCAAGAAAAAAAGGTACTTATAAACTTTCATCACCAGCTTTTTTGTTGGATTGACAAGTGGATTGATCTGACAATGGAAGACATTAGGAGAATGGAAGATGAAGCAGGGTTCTGTCCGAGGCACTTCAGCTACTGATGACTAGATGAGTCTCCTGTAGTGTCAGAGACGATATCACACTGTTTACGTAATCAAGCTCAAGTGAGGGGAACCAGTGCAGCCAGCGACAAGTGAAGAATCTGACCAGTATCTTGCAGTGTTGATGTTTCCAACGTGTGCTTGTGATGACATACACACATGCATAGGTTCCCAGCTGCATGTGTGCGTGTGTGTGTGTATGTGTGTGTTTGTAGTTGTATGTAGAAGGCATACAGAGCTACAGATCCAGATACACACGTGTGTGTATATATGTACATACAAACAGACTGAAGGGATTAGTACAACTTCTCCAAAGTACTGTACTGATCTTGGGCAAGAATGACAAAGAAAATATTTTCCATACGTATACCTGGAACAGATTTTAATAATTATCAGAGTAATACCATTATTGGACGAATTGACTGCAATGTGATATGAGCTGGTATATTTCACAAATGTCAAGTTGTGGAGATATATCATTTTGTTATTCTTCTGTTCTTTTAAATAAGTCTCTTACAAATTGTTATTTTAGTCCCATAAGCAATAGACTCCCACAGAAAGACTTCTTCAAAATTTTTTGGTATTCCAATGAATCTGCGATGTAAATTCTCTATTTATAGCTATTTATTTCTGGATGGTCACTATCTTCCAGCCAAATTTGACAATATCTGTTAAGAGTAAAGTTACAGGCCAGTTTTTACTCCTTTGCCCTAAGGGAAAAATCCTTTTAGAAAGTTTTCTGATTTTTTATTGGGTTTTTGTATTTTAAATTTCAAGCATTTTTCTACATCAAATCTAGCAAAAATGGAGAAGACAGTTTGTGATTTATAATAAACACTAGAAAATTTCCAGGCTTTTGTTAAAGAAATCGACAAAGATGTTAATCTTAAAAGTATTGCAGGATAGGGGCCGGGGATTTAGCTCAGTGGTTCGATGGCCTGCCTTGCAAGAGCAAGGACCCGAGTTTGATCCCCCGTACCAAAAAAAAAGTATTGTAGGCCATGTGGGAAAAATGGAAGTATAGCATTTCAGCAGTGATATTTTCTAAAATTACAGCACTGAAACTATGCAAATGGTCTCGATGCCTAATAGCTTACAGGATAGGATGTAGTGGTGACATTTTGTTCTTTTCATGTTGCATTACACATCAAGGGAGGATGCTGACTCTGAGCTGGGAACAGAGTAAGATGCATAGTGTAGGAGGCCCTACCAAGGGGCCAGTGGCTTTCTAACTTCTGTATGTGCTCTTCAGTAGGATGTCAAAGAATTCACCTTGCATAGGTGTCAGGAAAATGCTCATTAGAAGTTGCTGTCACTCCCCCTACCCCCTTTTTAAAGAAGGAACAATAGCTAGGTAAGATTTTTATCAGCTTTCTCTGTCTGAATGCAATTTTCTCCTGTCAGTCCCAGAAGCTTGAGTAGAATATTGTTGAAGTCTTCAGGTCACAAACTGTCTTCAACCTCCCATCCCTTCTAAAACGTGCCAAACCCTGCAATCTAATCACATCAGTAATCAGATTTGCTGATAGTCCTGCCCTCCTTGCTCATTTTCCCACATGTCCTGTGCCCCCACTGAAGAGATAGCAGCGAATGGGACAGTGATGTTTAGGATCACAGCTGTGTTGTGATATGGTGTTATCCACAGCAACAAATCCCACATTTCCTGAGTCCTCTGTGTACTCAGGATAAAGACTAATGTTTACTCTCGGGGCACTGTTGTAAGGTAGGCTTGTCAAAGCTTAGTCCTTTTGCAAAGTGTTTGGTGCAACAAAGATCATTGCTAATTTGTGGATTAAAGAGTGTAGCCCTCTCCTTTTAATGAACCTAACTCTCACTGGCATTTGTAGTCTCATTGGGAGCTCGGGCACACATGGAAATGAGAGCCCAACACACAGATTTTAATGTTTTTCTAACCACTGTGGAGATTTGAGGGGATGTGTGGTGAATATAAAATACCTAGTTGACTTGGCAGTCACTCGTGTGAATTACGGTAAAAACAAAGTAAATGAAATTTAAACAAAAAATAAATTTGATCACAAAATGTCCAAAACAAACAAACAAAAAATGCATTCTTGTTTGGAGGCCCAGGACTAATATGGTGAAGAAATGCTATTTCTTTTACTGCAAAGCTCAATATACAATGCATTTATACATCAGTCTCAACTTCAAGATTAACATCACAGGGAGGTCTTGCCAGGACCCAATCATGTATTAGCGTACCCCCTGCAACCCACCCTCAACTTTCAGTTAGTTTTTTTTTTTTAATAGCACTATTACTTCCTTCATGGCACTTTCCATGATTTACAATCTTGTATTTCTTCTTGTATCTGTCTTATGTCTGCTTTCATCATTAGACTGGATAGTCAGTGGAGATCTGTTTACTTCACAATTTCATTACCTAGTGCTTATGATAGTGCTTTACATACAGTTGGCATTCAATAAATATCTGTTAAATGAATGAAGGCAGGCTGGGGCTCCAAATAAAGCAAGAAGAAAGAGCTGCAGGAAAAATATTAGCACATAGAGAATTTTATCCAACATCTCTGGAGCTTAATAGTACTTATGCTAGTATAACTAAAATACACAAAACCTTGTCCATATAGATTATGACTGATACTTTAGAAACTCAATAAGTTTCCTTACCAGTCCTGCATGTGAGTAGCTAAATCCTGCTTCTCGGGATACGGACCAATTTGCATGCTCTTCAATCACTGACATATCTGGAAACTTTACCACACTGCTGAACCAATCAAACTCCAACTCTAGGCATGGAGTTTCCTAAGAGATAGAAGAAAAATTAATATTTATGTTGTAGCTGACTGTCATTTAAAAAAGTAATTTATGAAAATAAAAAGCTTACTTTATTTGGATTTGACCCGGTAACACCAATAGGGTTCAGTAAGTCTTCTAATCCATGAGGTACTGGCCAAAGATTCAAAGCCATTTTTCCAGATACTAGGGTGTCTGTGTAATCAAACAAGTTTATATTTCCCCAGGCCAATGGACAATGCTCCTTAAAAAGCAAAGAAAAATATTCACTAATCTAGGGATTAAGTTATAAAATGCATTTCAAAATACGTTTCTTTCCTGGAAAGGAGAACGCAACAACTGTTTCTATAACAACTAGAATATGAAATCTACCAAAAGCTCTATTAAGATTTAAGCACTTCCTTTCCTTTTTCCCATTTGAAATGACATACATTTTCTTTAATTATAAATAGGAAACAAAGGAGGCATGATACATATTTGCATGCAATCACTGTTATGCAGTCATTATGCATATTTATAAAATCTATCAGTATGAATTTGGGACATACCACTCATAGATTTCTGAAGTTCTTCCAAGGTAGATTTCTGTAATATTTTTACTTACTAAAACTTGTAATAGGTCTGACCTATTATCTGTGAGAAAATTCAATCAGAGGTGATTTGAGAGGTAATAATAATTGTTTCCCCTGAATACTTTACCTCTTTAGCACCCTTTCGGCCTTTAACAGAGCAAATGGAAAGGCAAAGTCGAGCAGCACGAGGAAGATCGGGAATGTATATATCATAATTCAGCCATTCATTCCACCTACGCAAAATTGTAAAGAGAAAAAAAAAGGCATTTACCAAAAAAAGAGGGAAAGGGGCTTTGTTCAGAGTGGGAAAAATGACTTCCACAAATTATCACAAATGAAAAACAGGCATGTAATTAACTGGATCGGGCACTTTCTGAGATCATATTGAAATGCCCAATAAATATGAAAAACTAGTTTGCTATTTTCATGCAGAAAATGAAAATAAAAATCTCATGTAGATGCTACTATACACAAGAATGGTTGAAACTAGGAAGACTGTTGATACTAAGAGTGGTAAGAATATTTTGTAGTAATACCGAATCTCATATTCTAAAAGTGGGGGTATAATTTGCAACAATCAAATCAGAAAGCACAATCTACAAAAGTGAATGTATGTAAATCTTATGAGTCAACTTCACTTTCAGAAAAAAAGCACAGAAATGTGTACATTTGTGTACAGAATGCTAATGGACAAATTATTTATAATATCCTCAAACTATAGTCAAATGTCCAAGAGTACAACAGATAAATTGTAGTGTGTGTGTGTGTGTGTGTGTGTGTGTAGAATGGAGTATTACACAGCAATAAAAACAAACAAGTCACTAACGTAATGGATGAAATCCTACAGACATATTCAGTAAAATAATCTGGACATAAAAAGTGCCTATTCTCTGAGTCAATTTATATAAAATTCAAAATACGGAATATGAACCCAGAAGTCAGGACAGTGGCTTCCTTTAGGGAGAAGAGAAGGTTACTAGATTGGGAATGGGCACAAGGACAGGCTTTTAAAGGCTGGTGAATGTCCTATTTCTTGACTGGTATAGGTTGCTACATGAATATTTACTTTGTAATAATTCACTGAACTGTACAATTATGATTCATACACTTTCATACATGCTTATGTGCTATACTTCACTAAACCAAAGAACCAAAAGTTTTGCTCATAAAAAGTCAAATAGAAAAGGAAAATTATACAAGATAAAATGTAATGATCTTAATTGGATTACAGTTACATTACTTTAACGTAGCTTTATTCAGAATAATTCACTAATCCAAATAAATCTGAAAATAAAAGATATATAAGGAGAATGTACTTGAATTTTAAAATAACTAGTTCACAAGAAGTAACAAAACAAAACAGGAAAAAATAAAATATTACTATAAAAAGTAATATGATTAAAATTATTTAAAATTTTATGATAAATGTCCTCAATTTATAGGATGCTACATACAAAATTGAGCCTATATTTAGTGGACATGTTCATAAAGAGTTATGTATCGTAAATAGCTTTTTCCTCTCAACATTATAAAACAGTATTTAAGACGACTGATTGGAACAGAATCTTTCCATTATTTCACTAAATGTATTGTTTTATATTGTTTTTTACCTCCCTTGTGAAGTGAGACTGATAATACTACCTACCCTGAGGAGGTTGTTTCTATCTCATAAGATTAAATGATCTAAGTAAAGTGATTAAAATAACACCCTGAACAACAGTAGAAGTTCAAGTGTTAGATACTAACTTTGCAAATTTCTCAAGTGGCTTGTGATGGTTAAGCTTAACTGTCAAGTTGATGGGCTTGGGAGCGACCTAGGGGATTATTAGTAATGCATACTTCTGGTGTGTGTGGATGCATCAGTGAAGTACAAACTTGGGTATGATATCTAGTCCCTGACCTGGCCTGGCCTGGTTCCCCTGCTCTGCTTTCGACTAGCGTGATCTGAGCAGCTCTGCTATGCCGTGTCTTTTCGTCACGGTGCTGCCTTGAAGCCAGGTGACCCTGGACTGAATCTTCTGAAACCATGAGTCAAGTAAGACTCTCCTCCTTTAAGTTGTGTCAGGTATTTTGTCCAGCAAAGAGAATGCCAAATAATACATGGCATCTTTATAATTTTAGTCTATTCTTAGAGTATATATAAAACAAGTTTTAGGGCATAAATAATTATTAGTAGGAAACTCTATTTTTGATTAGCCAAACTAATGTATAAATTTTTTAAGTTCTATTAGTTCTCTTGCTTGAACATGAACAAAGACTGAAAAATATCTATTTATATAAAACAGACTTACATTTTTTGTTTGTTTGTTTTGAGACAGGGTCTCACTATGTAGTCGAGACTGAGCTGGAACTCACTATGTAGCCCACGCTGGTCTCCAACTCACAGCGACCCTCCTGCCTCAGCCTCCCGAGTGCTGGGATTACAGGCGTGCGCCACCATGTCCAGCAAAAAAGACTTATATTTAAAGTGGGAGAGTTTGGCAAGAATTCTAAAGGCAAAAAAAATACTATTACAGAAATCTAGGAGGAAGAAATATTGTGGGACTTAGTAGGCCTGCAGTTGTTAAAAAAAATTAAAAGTATACCTACTTAAATTTATCTAAGACTTATTATTTCTAAATCTTTATAATTGCTCATAAATTAACGGGAAGTGTTCCATACACTTTCTAAGAGAACTATGCCGTATGAATCTAGCACTGTACTAACAAAATTAAGTATGGTTTTCTTTCACACTAAATCCATCCATCGAACACACACATACATGCACTAACACAAATCAATCTCTTTTTTCAAGAAATGGATATACACAGACATACACACACTCCAAATTGATTCTTACTTTGAGAGATACTGGAATATCCCCAGCCCTATTTATTTATTTATTTATTTAAGGAAAGGTCTCCTTAAGATCCCAAGGCTGACCCGGAACTTGTAATCCTCCTGCCTCAGCCTTCCAAGTAGCTGGGACTACAGGTGTATGTCATCATACCTGTCTGAGGTACTGGTACACTTATGACAAAATTATAAAGTAATTTTTCTGTATAAGCAAAGCACAGATTTGGATCAAAATATCTCAGCAAGTTTTAAAAATCTACTTTTCTAATAACTTAATATTTATTTATTTATCTCTAATTTTTTATTTTTGTAAACATAGAAAAGTTTAAAAATTTACTTATATCTTCACACTACTGCCATAGGGATTTCATCTTTTAGATGAGAGAATTCTTGAACACAGTCAAATATAGTCCTTTCTACATAGCTGCTTTACTTTTGGTAATTCAAATAGCTAGAATAAATGTACGCAATTTTATTTAAGGGGTGTTTGCCTGGAGCTTGTTGAACTCCTTGGAATGATATGTTTGTATTTTTCAATAAATTTGCAAAAGTTCTAGCCATTATTTCCTCAAAGTATTTTTCTATTCCTCCCACAATCACTTCACTCAATTTGTGACACACATGCAATTTAAGTAGGAAATAAACTCTTGTTTTAGCAAAAATTAAGAAAGATCCTGGGTTATTTACTATCACAGTGCAACTTCTAACCAGAACCATGTACTTTCTGACTCGCAGCAGCTCAGGTAGATAAGGAACTACTTTTCTCCTCTGGTAGAGAAGGCTACTGTCTCTTTGAACTTAATCTGGACTCTAGAGGATGGCCACCTCCAGCAACTTAATTAAAAATGAGAACTTTCTCTTGACTCTTCTGTAAGTCAGTCTACATTCATTATGTGATTTACTTCTGGAGGATTCACTAGTTAGCTCTCTTGCTATTCTATACAGTCCATCTTTAATCTTCAGGGCTAGGTTGAGTTTTCTTAAAATTTACTGCTATTCTTACTCTTAGTCCAAATAACTATATGCAGAATCAAAGAAACAGGCAGACACCAAGCTTTTTAACTTACACTGCCTTTGGTTTTTAAATTACATCTAAGCAGTAATGATTTAAAAAGTTCACATTACTTTCCTCTCCCCCTACAAAATTTATTCTAAAGACCCTTTAGAAGATTGAATATCATACATAAGTATTCGGAGACTGTAAGGAAACCACCACATAGTTTGGCTCTGGAATTGTTTGCCAACTCTTACTTCTTCACATAAAGGGGAATGGAATTAAGAAAATAAAATGTTGGGCTTTTCAATCTACTATGGGGAACCATCAACATAATAATCATATTTTGTTCTTTCCTTTAAATAGTGGGGATAATCAGAAACTCTTTTAGAGAAGATTTTAGAATCAATAAAGTGAGCGATACTTATTTAACAAAAAAATTCTTTGTTCTATATGTAAATGTCTGGTAATTTATATAATTTGCATAAAACTAAAAATGTAAAATAAAATATTTCACTTTTACTGACCACATTCCTAATTACTAATATGACCTTTGGAAATATATCTAAATACTGCCGTACCTAGGATTGGAACAAGGTACTCTTTGAGTGTTCACATTGTCACATAAGGGTTCTCCTCCGTGGTAGATACCCGTTCGAACATAGATCTAAAAAAAACACAAACATGTGTATACAAAAATGTACATTCATACAAATATACACATACTTAGACAGAACCAAGTATCAGACAATAAAATAATATGAACAAGAGAAACAATAAAAATTTTTATTGATGCAACGTTCCCTTTCTTTACATATTTAATAAATTAATAGATTAATACTGAAAAGATTCCTCACCAAAATTTGCTACTGCCTTCATCCATTAATGATGACAGGACATTAGGTTACTAAAACATTAATACAGGCCTACAATTCCTTCAAGCTAGGCATTTAATGCAACTTTTCATATCTTTAGAAAGATAAATTGAGTTGGGTGTGGTGCTACATGCCTTTAATCTCAGCTCTAGGAAGGCTGAGGCAGGAGGACTTCTGTGAGTTGGAGGTCAGCCTGGGGTACCCAATCAGTTCAAGGGCAGGCTGAACTACTGACTAAGACTGTCTCAAAAAACTAAAGTGAAGCCACATGTGGTGTGCACACCTGTAATCTTAGCACTTGGTAGGCTGAAGCAGGATTGCTGCAAGTTGAGGCCTGCCTGGGCTATATAGTGAGTTCAAAAGGCAGTATACACTACATAGTGAGACCCTGTCTCAAAAAAACCCAAAGTGGATAAGGGAATGAAAATAAGAATTAAGATGTGTTATATACATGTACCAACTCCCCATGAGAAATGTAATCACTATGCATAGCAAACATGTACCAATAAAAATAAATATTATAAAAAGTTACAAATGAAGAAATAAGGAAAGGCTACAGAAAAAAAGCGAAATTGGTATACTATATATACTAGGTATGACTTAAAGCCCTTAGCAGCTGGAATAATTCCCCACTAAAGACATTAATATTTCTGTAATAAGATGCATGAATATTTACACTAAGTGGAATTAATAAAGACTATCAAGACTCACTTTGGATCAGACCAGGTTTTTTTGTCTAATGAATTCTATAACATTTTTAGTTTTAAAAACTTGTAATTGTGGAAACTACAATTACAAAGAGCTATGTACAAGCTAAGCTAGATGGAAAAAAATAGAATTCATTACATATTTTAATATTTTGAGACTTGATTTTTTCTAGTCATCTGAAAACATACAGGTCAACAGATTATTATACAGTTTAATAAAAAGGTTTATATACAGTGATTTCTAAAAAACAATAAGCAGCAACATTTGGTCTTACCTTATCAATGTCTCGAATATTTACATTTACATAAGTTGCACAAAGAATTTTTATTCTGAGTGCACTATTAATAACCCAAAGGGATTTTGTAGATGTTTCTCCATTCATATATGGTGTAGCTGTAGAGATACGTCTGGAATAGGATGGCATTGTAAAACAGTCCATTGGCAGTTGAGAGTAAAGGCTTTCTTTAGCCATCAGCATCAAATTGGGCATCCTCCCAAGCATTATACAGCTTCTTATATACTATAAGAGATTAAGGAGGAAGGGAAAAAGCCATTTCCCGTAAAACTTTTCATTTTAAAAGTAATATATAAAAGTACTATGAGAATGCACAAATTAATCTGTGAAGATGATACAGAAGTCAAACATTATAGACCGTATTTCTTAGCAATTATTTATAACATTTAAAAATAGTAAAATCTAGCCAGGTGTGGTGGTGCACGCCAGTAATCCCAGCACTCGGGAGGCTGAGGGAGGAGGACCACTGTGAGTTCAAGACCAGCGTGGGCTACATAGTGTGTTCCAGGTCAGTCTCAACTACATGGTGAGACCCTGTCTCAAACAAACAAACAAACGAACAAATAAAATAAAAATAGTAAAATTTAAAACTGAGGTGATAGCACAGATCATCCAAGCACCTCTGACTATAATACACACACACACACACAAACACACATGCATGCACGCACACAAATATCAGCTTTGGACAGTAAATTTCCATTAACTGCAAAACAAAAAGATAAAGATACTTCTTGTAAAACACAAGCAGTGTTATTTAGTGAGCCTGTCAATTTAGTAAAATCATACCACTGGCCCACTTGCTCTTCTCTCTAAACATTTACTTAGAAATTTTTTTTTTTTTAAATCAGAGGAGACTCATAGATTTATGAAAATATTTTTAAAATATTAAATTACATTGAGCTGAACTTTAAAATGTTAGAATAGAGATTTTAAAAAATATAAATGCTAGTGTATTCACATAATAATAGCCCATGGTTTCTTTTATGAGCCCTACTGGACAATAAACAACATGAAGGCCAAGCCCATGTTTTGTACTGGCACTGTATTCAATACTTGTGATATACCTGCTTTTGCTGCTTCTTGTAGGTATTTAATGAATAGAAAAAGATAACAGGGAAGTATTAACAGTCCATCTTAACAGAAGATCATGGATTTTTTGAAATGGTTATTTTAAATCTATTCTTATGTCATTGTTTGGGAGAAGATAAAAAGTATGAAGTACTACATATTTTGAGGTTGCCAACATTTTCAATCTCTCAAATTACATAATTATGGTATAGTAAACCTGTAAATGTTATTTGCCTATATTGATTATTTAATTTTCAAAAAGTATATCTAAAAATAGTTATCAGGCCCTATGCAATTAGTTTTAAATTTTGAAATTAATATTCTTGTTACTCACCTTATACTGACTCAGGGGATATTTTTCTAGGAAGTATTCATCACATCCACATACTTTTAAAATATACTTGCCCTGATATTCTAAAACACAGAGTTTTAGTTGTTCAGAGGATAGCAACATACTTCGAGTTTTTTTCCTGATTGCTTCAGCAATTACTTGTTCTGGCACACAGTCATGGTTGATTTTCAAAGTATACTTCTGCTTGTCATTATTTGGAGAAACTATTACCCAAATCACCACAATTATTTGTCCTGTAATAGGAAAACATAGATGCAATCACCATGTCTATTTCATTTTTTGAGACAAACTTCAAGAAGTATGCACTATACATTATTCTAATCACAATTAAAAATGATTTCTAATCAATCTAGTTAAATATAGGTAAATATCTGGTGGAAACTGAAAAATTTCATATATGATATATATGTAGTGATATAGTTGCAGGACCATGCTCAAGTTCTCCTGTTTTAATGGCAAGCACACAAAACTGGGCTTAGTGGGTCACAAGCACCTGAGACTAAGCTAGTTTCCTTTCTAAACAGCAGGACATATTTCATGGATGCAACCCCTGTGAAGAATGGCTCAAGGTGGTTGCAAAGGTTCAACAGTGCCTAATGTAGAAAACTATGAGAAGTAAAGAAAGAACTGATGAAGACTAAATGATGCTCAATCAAAATGAGGGAAAAGCTGGAAATGAAAGATCAAGAGGAAAGACGAACTAGAGTTCCAATTTCCTGGTATTAAGATTAATTAAGCCAGGAGACCATTGCCATACTCCCAAAAATGTGAAAATGAGAATATTAAAGCTAGGTGAACTATTCACAGTCCAACTTTCCATACATGTGGGCAAAATTTCATAAAAATGGAGAAAAGTGAAAATAATAATCCCACTTTAAAACGTTTACTACAGTAGAATTTCAAAAGATTATTGTTATACTGCATTGAACTACTTTGAATATTATGTGTGTAACAATGTATGCAACAGATATGATGTCTTAATATTGTTCTAGCAGAATTTTATACTGTGGTGGTGCACTCCTGTAATCCCAGTACTCAGGAGGCTGAGGCAGGAGGATCGCTATGAGTTCAAGACCAGCCCGGGCTACACAGTTAGTTCCAGGTCAGTCTCAACTACATAGTGAGATCTTGTCTCACAAAACAAAAAACAAACAAAAAAAATTTATAGTGAATACCATGTGAGAGTCAACCTATTCTAAAATTTCAAATTACAGGGCTGGGGATTTAGCTCAGTGGTTCTGCTGCCTGCCTCTCAAGTGCAAGGTCCCGAGATCCATCCCTGGTACCAAAAAACAAACAGACAAAAAAAAACCCCTTCAAATTATGAGTATTTACTTAATATATCATGTACTTCCAAACAATATAATTTATCCATTTGCATGTAATCCTAAAAATCAGTACATTAAATGTTCAGTGTGTCTATATGACTATGATCAGACTTGTATTTAATATTAAGAAATTTTTTCTTTGTATATATAGGAACATATAAAGCTTTCCCAAAATTTCACAGAATGTTTCTACTTATACTTGCTTTTATTTATAAAAAGATAGCAGCTCTGACTCCTAGTATCCTTAACAAGAGTGAATTTCAAACTCAAAATTCTTCAGTTTATTGGGATAAAAATTCAAGGGACTGGTACCATATACACAAAATTCATTTAATTAGTATATATTGTATACAAGTTGTATACTGAGCACTCAACTAACTCTTGTCAGTATAAGCAACCTCTGCCTTCAAAAAGCTTGTATCCATCTAGGGAAAAAAAAGACTGTAAAAATATAAACAGAAATACAGAAAATTTCACTATAGTAACAATTACAGTAGACCAACAACTTTCTTACCTTTATCTAATTTATTGTATATGTGCTTTGGCAGTTCTGGTGAAGATTCTACATTTGGAGGATAGACATACATTGCTCTACTATGAGGTGAATTGAGATCCCTAAGATCCACAGCTTCTTTACAAACATTCAGAATATTTCTTCGGAAGTCCTGTACTTCTGGATCTTTAACCATATCAAATTCACAAACTGGCATGCCAATAACAAAACCTTAGGAACATTATATAAAGAATGCATTATTCTGTTATACAGACATATCAATATGTTTCTTATCAACAACGAATTGTACAGATATGGAAAGTCACTATAGAGTCAAGAAGTTTTCCTGGGTTAAAAAAAA
This sequence comes from Fukomys damarensis, assembly GCF_012274545.1. Classification (NCBI taxonomy): domain Eukaryota; kingdom Metazoa; phylum Chordata; class Mammalia; order Rodentia; family Bathyergidae; genus Fukomys; species Fukomys damarensis. Next base: position 39,434,520 of record NW_022900924.1, on the reverse strand, counting down.
TATTTAATGAATAAATGTGGTAAAGTCCAAAATATCTCTCTCTTTCAATCATCAACACATTGTATTGATAGCCATATCAAAATTTTTACAGAATAATAAAACAAAACTGGGATATACTGAATCTAAGTCTGCCCACATATGGTGTTTCATAAAGTAAAGCTCACAGAATATCAAGGGATTAAAAATAGTTTCACACTCAATAGCCAAAGATACTTCAGATTTATAAAGATGTTTTATTAAGAAAGCTATTTGGGCTGGGGATTTAGCTCAGTGGCACCGTGCCTGCCTCGCAAGTACAAGGTCCTGAGTACAATCCCTGGTACCAAAAAAACAAAAACAAACAATAAACTAAGAAAGCTATTTAATATTACAATGTTATTGGTTCAAGCAAAAATATTTCAATAACGAGACAACAGTTAAGCTTCATAGTTATTTGTATTTTAGAATAGGATGACAATGACATTTAGTTAAAAATTACATCTTACCAATTTCTCGATTGAGGATCTTTTCTTCACGGTTGCCTACTGGTTCAATTACTTTTAAAAAGGGTTGAAAAAGCCGAAGGTCACAAAGTCGTCTTGTTTCATCAAAAAATTCTTCCCTTTCTGCTTCTTGGGTAACACTTACGAAAATGTAAGAAGATTCATCTTGAAGAAGTTGATGCAGAGGGTATTTTCTTGCTTCCTTAAATAGTTCATGCTTTATGGTTATTAATGTAGCCTCACGGAGGCATTCTAAAGTCACGATCATTCCATTTGGTAGTAAACATTCTACTAGGATTCTTGGGGGCATCAAGTGGATGCCCCACAGTTCACCTGATGATGGTCGTGGAGGCATTGTTCTGATCCTTTACAAGTCTTCCATATAAAACTACTTTAAGTAACTAAATTTATAGCTGTTCCAAAGCAGTAACCTAAATGAAAGAAGGAAAACATCCTTTAGAAGTGCAAACAAACTATAAAGAATATATTTATGTCGATGCTAAATGTAAAAGTTCATTTCCCACAGTGTGAATAGGATAATGATTAATCTTAAATATTTTAATCAGGACTACTGTTTTCAGTATAAAGAACTGATTTCAGCACAGATTATGAAAATCACTTGTATTTAATTAAATTTAATAAAGTCATTTAAAAAAACATTATATTTGAGTAAATTTTTCTAAGCCAGAGCTCAACAAAACAGACCTGAGGCTATGAGAAGAATGAGAAGTTGTAATTCAAACCCAAATTTCTATCACCTATCACCTTTATCATTCTCTGGTATTTTATGCGCCAACAGATTTAGGGCCAGAAAGGTTCTTTTAGGTCACAGGTCCATTACTCAGTTTAGAGCTAATAAAATCTAGAAAAGTAAAATCTTTTTCTTATTTATCCTCAACTTGTAGTAATAAGATATCACAAGACCAACCTGCCCTCTCTCCCTCCCTTCTTACCTATATTAAGTATACAGAATAATGGACTTCATTTTGGCATATCTGTACATGCATATAACACACTTTGATCATTTCTGCTCCATGTTGCCTGCCCCTGTCCTCTTAATGCTTTCTTCTACTTTTGTGTTGCCATTTCCCCCAGATTCCAAATGAATGCAAACTTGCAGTATTTAAGGCCATTCTGTTTTAAAAGTATAATTTAGGTATATATTCACAATAATATATATCTAGTGTGTCAATACATTTCCTTGAAGCATGACGACGAATCTTCAGAAATGCACATCCCTTATCAATTAATCCAGTCCTAATATTTTTAATTGAAATGAAATGTTCTACACACAAATGTGACCCGTAACTCTATGCCAGTACAATGCAACAACCACCTGTATTAAGAATTTTTTAAAGATTTTTAAAAATTAAGTGCTATTATCACTTGAAGTCCCCTAACTTTTTACACTTTAATAATCTTGGGATTTTTTAAAGACACTATTAAAACCCACAAAACCAAGTTCTACTTCTTGCTATTTATGTTTATATTTTATTTTATTCAGTAAGTTAAGCTGTGAGGGTGCCACCAAAAAAAAAAAAAAAAAAAAAAAAAAAAATTTTTTGAAAAAAAAAAAAAAAAAAAAAAAAAAAAAAAAAAAAGGGAAAGTGAGATAGACCGAAAGATTGAAATACAAAACCACATTAAGCTAGAGAAATGAACCAAAAAAGGCCTAGATAACCTATTGTACTTGAATACTCTACCAGGTATTGTGGACAACAGCTATGTACTATACTGTTTACTCACCAAAAGAAGACTGGTGCTGTCCCTAAGACCAGGCTAGGAGCTAGGTATACAATGAAGAATAAAACATGGCCCTTGCCCTTACAAGTTAAGTCCAGAGTGCGAAGAACTGCTTACACTGTGGGGGTGAGGGACAATTAAATTTACAGTTACAAAAATGGTATGAATGCTATCAAGGAGGAGGGCCACATTCTATAAAAATACAGTGTGGTCATATAACTCCATGGAGGTTGGGGTTGGAAGGTATCCTCAACCAAATCCTTTACAGATAAGCAGGATTTGAACAAAGAGTGAGGAGCATGGCACACTTGAATCCAGAAACCTGCCATTCCTGACTCTCCTATCTCACAGCTACCTATGCTGAACTGTCAATAAATTAACCCTTTAGTTTGTTTCCACTCCTTTATTACTACTTTTGTTATCCTGGTCAGAACCACTGCAAAGGCCTAAATGGTCTCTTTGCATTACTGTTTGCCCCTATAATCCGTTTTCCACCTCATAGCTAGTGTGACCTAGAGAGAGCAATAGTGCTGAATTTGATCAGGTGCTTCTGCTGTACAATTCTCAGCTGCAAACAACTACAGTACTTCAAAGTTATTTCACAAGCTTAAATATAACATGATTTCTCTATTAGAAAGCCAAAAATATAAATAAATTGAAGATATAAAAGATAGATAATAGGAAACACAGAGATAATCTTTTGCAAAAGGTAAAGGGACGAAGAGATGAAGGGAAGGAGCTGAAAAAAATTAAGATGTGTTATATATATGTACCAACTCCCCATGATGAATATAATAATGTACCACAAACACATCTAATTTTTAAAACTTTTAAAATTTATATGAAAGAGCGGAATTGTAGCAATTGAAATGTTCAGCCTCACTTCTGGAAACAAATTAACTGAAGGACAGTCAAGAATATAAAAAATTATTTTTTGATAGTTGAAAATATTCTGCAAACTTATGGAAGAGATCTACTGAAGTTACAGGACTTAAAATTATATTTCCTGTACAAAAAAAAAATTGACTAGTGAAAATACCAGATAGATAACCCTGTGTGCATAGAGAAGGGACTTAAACTGAATTTTTAAAAACATAAAAAATCTGAAGAATGCAAGAGAGAACACCAAATGACTACTTCTTAAAAAAATGATTATCTTCCTGGATAAAACAGTTCAAATAAAAACAAAACCAAAACCATAAGCCATGCCAAAACAGCAGCTGTATTTATAGTTTTCTTTGTTGAATGGTGGTAAGTTTATTTTATAAAATCACTGGGGCAGCTATTTTATTTAATAACCCACAGAGTCTCACGTGTAGCCTAAGAATTAGTAAGAGGAAAAAAAAAAGGAATTAATAAGAGAGAAGTCTAGTAGACAAACTATTGATTTTATTCCTTATTCTACTGTAGCATATTTATGGGTGACTAATGTAATTATTAAATATTTAAGAACATCCTTTTCATAAAGAGAATAAATGTGATCCTAGCCATAAAACACTGTAGGTTCTGGAAGGCAGGTACTATACAGAAGACAAGATACTAACTCTCTTACTTGTCTAATGGTTATTTTTTTTCTCATGCCAGACCTCAGTCCATATAAACCATTATCCCAGAGCTCACATACAGAGGTGCAGAAAAGGCAAGTGGAGCTAACATTTTACTATCTGGCATGCCCCATGCATTTAGGCAGGCAATGACCCTTTCATGTGTAGGAATTATTATTTTGCATATGAGAAAAGCAAAGGTCAGAGAAGTGAAGTTACTTGCCACAAGAAAATGTATTTTGAACCCTGGCCTAGATGATTTTAAGCATATATTATAATCATAATGCTATCTGATCTACAGTTATGGTCAGGCAATATTCTGTAGTGGTTGGTATCAGCGAAGTGGGGTCCTTGCTGTGATTACCCCTGACCATCTGCTTGTGGTAGGAGAATTGGGCTAAAAAAGTAGAACTGGAATGCCTCAAGTAGTACTTGATGGGAAATTCTGGTCAGAGCTCAGATGACCAGAAGGCTAATAGAAAAGCTGCCAGTAAAGACCAAGTTTGGGATTTCTTCTGGGAAGAAGGACTGCAGTGACTGTTGGACTCCAGACGATGTGTGTTATGGCTTGGCAAAAGGTTTGTCTGCATTTTGCTCCTGTCCAGAGACTTTGCCTGAGACTGAGATTAAGGGTAGCGGGCTATTTAATCTTGCAGAAGAATTTTAAGGCAGTGTAATGTTGAGATGGTATCGTGGCAACAGTTGGGTGCTTTTAGCCAGATTTATGTTGAGAATCAAGGGCAAAGACCCCAGGGCCTGGGATTTAGCTCAGTGGTTCTGCGGCCTCTCTCACAAGAACAAGGACCCAAGTTCGATCCCTGGTACCAAAAAAAAAAAAAAAAAGAGAGAGAGCAAAGACCTCAGCAGAATGATTTAAAAAATTTTGAGTTTTGCCAGAAAGGAAGCACCAGCAAAAGCATGGACTGAAAAGACAGAGCAGAAGAGATCTTGATGGTTGAGAAGGAATAGGAGCAAAAAGATGGCTTGAGGGAATCATAGGAAGAAGCAGAACTCCACCCTTGTCAGCCTCAGACTTGCAAAAGTGAAAGAGTGCTTTGAGAAGAGAGCCCCAGAGCGCCATGTTCCACAATGGAAATAGCCTAAGGAAAATCAGGCAGTGTGCCCCTGTGAGGGTCGTGTGTATGAGGCAGTCAGTGTGAAGCCAAAGGTGCAGTGGAGACCCCAGAAGTTTGGAGAAGCCAGCAACGTGGATTATATGAGGAAAACAGAGAGGAGGGAGCAGAGCCATCCCAAGAGAGAAGCATGGGAGCTACAACCACCAGAAGTGCCATAGGGGTGACAATCCCTTTGGGGTTTACAATTTGCCACAGATTGCTGAGGATGCTTAAAGTGGAACTTGGGATTTAATGTTTGACCTGCTGGATTTTGGCCTTGCTTTATTCCCATTCCTTGCTATCCCCCTATCTGTAACTTTTGAAATAGAAATGTCTACCTTGTACCACTGAATGTTGAAAGTGTTTGACTTTCTTTTCTTTTGTACAGGGGCTTGCAGCTAAGAGTTTGCCGTAAATCTCAGAGGAGACTTGGGACTTGGACTTTTCAGTAGTGCTGAAATTGTTAGGACTTTGGCAACTCTTAGAGATGGACTAAGTGCTTTTTGCATAAAGGAATAGGGCGGGGTAAGGGCAGGATTTTATGCCTTGTATTTAGATGTACCCCCAAAACCTCACATGGTCACAGGTGGAGCTTTTTCAGATGTGGCTGGAGCTGGAGTATGTGACTCTGGAATTGATTCATGATGCAATGCTAGGCTCAAGGGCACTAGGTAAGTGTTACGGGCCCCAAGTACTCCGAGTAAGATAAAAAGTGGCAGAAAGACACTGTTAAGGTTCCTTGTTGCTTTTGCTACTTTCTGTCCACCATGAACTGATTCTCCTCTACTATACCACCCTTCTGTGCAGCCAGCTAATTATGGAATAAAACTTCTACAAACTGTGAACTAAATAAACCTTTCCCCTTTAAAAAAAATTCTGTAGTGGTATATAAGAAAATAGTCTATAAAATTTCACTAGATTCAAATTCCAGCTACCTTAGTTAATAGTTGTGTGACACTGGGTAGTTTAGTTTATCCACTAAACCTCATATTTTCCCCAATTGATAAAGTGGCATAATAAGTCATCTACCTCATTGGGTTATTATGAGGACTAGATGAAGTCAGGAAATCTGGCACACAGAAAGCGCTCAATAAATGTTAAATATTATTAACAATCCTATTAGGTATTATCAACATTATCTTTTCAAGTTACTATGAATTATCCAGGGCTGGCATAAGGTGGAGATAGGAAAAGGGAGTTTGGTTTCTTTTACCAAGGGAGACAAGCCAATAAATAAGGAGCTCTACACACAGTGCCAGTTTCTAGTCTGACATGTGAAGGTAGTACTAGTCATGCAAAGCTCACACGAACGCCTGGAACAATATGGAGGGGCTCAAATGCTGGTGCTTAGCGGCTTCCAGTTCCTCAGGTTCCCAAGATTCCTATTCAAGTGGTATAGCTATCTACAGCTCGGATGTGAGGAATCCCTTGTTATTGCCCCCTTCCTGTTTTGAGAAATATCTACTTATGCCAAGCTCTAGGTTAAGTGTGGTATAAAAACAAAGGTAAATAAGATACTTTCCCTGTTGTCGTTGAGAGGCCCATGGTTTACCGGGGAATAACTTTAACCATTGTGATACTGTTACATGACAGACTATGAATTATGAAAAAGTCTAAAGCAATGAGCAAAGACTTCAGTAAGGCATTTCAAAACATCATGGATTAAAAGGAGTGTTTTTCTGTTTTTGTTTGTTTGTTTGAGACAGGGTCTCACTATGTAGTTCAGGCTGGCCTTGAACTCATTATGTGGCCCAGGATGGCCTCAAGTTCAACTTCTGCCTCAGACTCTCCAGTGCTGAGATTACAGGTAAGTGCTACCATGCCTAGCTAGAAGGGATGTCACAGAAAGTGGCGTGGTTGGAGGATAACCAGATGAGGAGGGCAGTCTATCTAGATGGCTCCAAAAGTGAATGTGCACTGCTAGCAACCATAAAAGATGGCAGACTGTTACCAGCAATACAAGTGTTCTTTTTTTAATTACACGAGTCTAAAGTGCATGGGAACAGGTGGGGTATGTGACAAAGAAGGAGGGGTAAAAAGTAGGTAGGGGCCAGATGATAAAACTATGGTTAAGTTTGGATTTCATATTGTACAATGAGTAAAAAGGGGCTTTCAACTAAAAAAAAGAAATATTCCATAATTTGAAAAATTCTCTGATTTCTTTAAAAATTGTTTTTTGAATAGAATATAATCAAATGAACATTAAAGTGTAAAAACTACATCTCAGTCCTCTGAATTTAGAGAAAAATATCTAGGATTAATAAATCTGTTTATAACATTTTAAATAAAGGGGTCTTTCTCTAGATTAGAAAAATTAAATGCTCATAAAAATGACAGAATTATCAAATTTAAATGCTTACTGTTGTATTTACAAAGGAACTTATTTAGAGCAATAGAGAGGAAGAAATCACTATAAAATTAATTTGTGAAATACTAATCTAGGCAACTCGAAGGTTCGGTGTCAAAGAATGAAAAATGTTCTTACTAAAAATAACACATGGGCCAGGGATTTAGCTCAGTGGTTCTGCTGCCTGCCTCACAAGCACAAGGACCTGAGTCTGATCCCAAGTACCCAAAAACAAAACAAAACAAAAAAACAAAATGCATTTTAGGAGTCAAGGAACCACCACTATGTTGATTCAGAATGCCAGGACTAATATTCATAGAACAAATCATAATATCTAGAACTCTTAATAACTGTTTTGCTTATCCCGATTTTCTATATGTCTAAATAAATTGTTTCAATTAGGGCAGTCCTGTTTCTTTAGAAGAGTATACACAATACACAATTTACTCTTTCTTTGATGATTCACAGTCCTCATTATAAACACCAATTACTGTGCTATACTGTAATACACAATGTAGCAAAATTTTCCACAAGTATGCCACTGTGATAGTGCTATCTATGGAGTTATTCTTTTGGCCCTAAAACCATCAGGTTGGCTATGGCACTTTAAAAAATGCTCCCTGTTTCCTTGTTATCTAGCAGTCAATGGTTGTTTTCAAGTGAGACCAACCTGCCTTATTACTGTAGCATTCCCTTCTGTTAAGTTTAGTCTGCACTGACCCCTGGCACCATTTTACAATACCGTATAAAGGCCAAAGGACCAAATGATGATATAATGAACTCTTTCTTATCACCTCAACAGTATAAAATATATGACAGATATCTTGATAACCAGAGACTTTTGTTTCCTTTTTATTCCAGTGGTTAAGTCACAGTAATTTTGGCAGTCCACGAGGAGCAGACATTACTACTCAGTAGGAGTAAAGACTCTTTTAGGACAAAATAAATAGCAGAAATGATGAGTAGAAAACTGTCTTTTATCTTTACTCTTCACTGTCACTAACTATTACAGTGGAAGGCCTCTTAATTTGGTAAACCAATCATTTTGAAAACTTGATGTATACTCTTTCAGTCCAAGAAGATCTAGCAACAGTTTATTTATTTATTTATTTATTTATTTCAAAATTTTTAGACTAGGTCTCATTATGCAGTTTAGGCTGGCCTTGAACTCTGGGATTACAGGCACATGTCTCCATGTTTGTCTAAGCCCTTCTGGTTTTTAATCCCTAAATTGAAAGCCTTTTTCCATTTACATTAGTACTCTACTTCTGGATTTCATATAAGGCAAAGGTGGTCAAAACATGACTCAGAGGTCAAATGCAGCTCATGACTTCCCTTTCTAAACAGAGTTTTATTGGAAAATACAAACACAAAGAGCCAACAAACTATGTTTACATATCGTCCATGAGGCTTTTGCACTACAACTGCAGGGTAGAGCAGATGATCTAGGAACCATATGGCCTGAAAAGCGTAAGATACTATTTGGCTTTGTACAGAAAAATAACATTTGCTGACTCCTACAAAGATATTGGAATTGTCTGGTACTAAAGGGGGAATTTTCTAAATGCACACTGACTAAGAAGTCATTCCAACCCTGTCTCTGGAACTACAATCTAAGTTCTCTTGAAGGAAAAAGAGAAGCATTAATTTTAAGCCAGAGTAGAAAAAGGAAAATATCTTAGAAGTCAATCAATCGGGCACTTTAAGAGTTGGGAGCTCACCACCTGATGAGGGCTGTTCTGTGCACTGCTTGGGAAGTCATCCCTCATATCACTGCTCCCACAACGGCCTTCTTCATCCCCTCAGTTCTGCTCTCTCTGGTCACATACCTGACAGCCAGTAGAATTTTCCTGAGATATTCTTACTCCAAATTCCTTCAACCACAACTCAAGCAAGATAGTTCACCATCATCTTCCTTGCCATTACTGATGTGTTCTTTTGCTAATATTGATCTCAAAGCTTAGCGACCAAAATCTAGGCCTGAGTACAGAAAACTATTGCTTGATGCAGACTATGAGTCTGTAAAACACAATCTAAAACAGCAGAGACCTTTTCTGACTTTAGAAGTACATTATGCTTAAAGCATATTTTAAAAACATTAATACTGTATCTGCACCATAAGCCACTAAAAACAGGAAAACTATTTCTTTGAAATATATATATCTACAAGTTTAGAGGGAATATCTATGCTTGGTGGGAAGCCTAATAATCTCCAACTTGCAAAAATCTCCAGACATAATTTGCAAAATCAAACAGCCTGTATTTTTTAGATATTTATGTTTCACAAATACAGAAGCTGCTTAAATGTTTGTTGAATGATCAAATTTTTTTTTTTTTTTTTTTTTTTTTTTTTTTT
>NW_022900924.1:39419382-39424441 GCF_012274545.1 Fukomys damarensis | reverse complement strand
AAATTTTTTTTTTTTTTTTTTTTTTTTTTTTTTTACAAATACTTCTGTTTCTCTATTTAGGTAAACACTGCCAAGATATTTTCCACCCTCAGAGAGATCAATAGGAAAATATTTAGTTTTATAACTCAGTTATTTATCTTTATTTGCTTACTAACTAGAAAAAAAAAAACAGCTTTCCTGATTTTTAAATTACTAATTGAAACTTTAGTCTGATCTAGGCCAGAACAAAAATTTCCTTCTGTACTTGTTATTGAAACTTGTGACTAAAATTGGGTTTCATAATTCAGTGGTTTAATTTTCTATTTGGAAGTTACTTTAAACATTTCTAGAGTTAATTATTCCCTTTCCTAATTTTACCACAACTTCTCCAGGTATTTCTATTGTAGTTTAAACCCCATCTTTCCTTTTTGGTAGTGGGGCTGGGAACTAAACCCAGGACCTTCTCATTGAACTCCACCCCTAGACTTTTTTTTTTTTAGTTTTTCTTTTGGTACCAGGACTCAAACTTGGGTCCTTGTGCTTGTGAGGCAGGCGGCGGAACCACTAAGCTAAATCACTGGCCCTTTAGTTTTTCTTTCTGAGACAGGATCTTGTTAAGGTACTGTTAAATTTCACTGTGGCAATAAATGGGAAGCAAAAGTCCTTTGGTACACATTTCTAAGCCCCAGTTAGGGCCTCTAAACTTCTCTTCCTCTAAGAGTTACTGAGCTTGCTGGAATAAGTGTAAAAGGACAGCTGCAATATTATCCATTTCTTTTAAACTGCTGTCCTTCACTGACTGATCTTTACAAGCAAATCATGAAAAAATAGACTTAACTCATGCTTTTAATGAGACAGAAAGACTTTTACAACTCTGGGGTAGAAAAACAAGTTCTCATGGCTACTAATTAGAAAATTCAAATTCCTTTAGTTAAGGGCTGCAATTTATTTTCATTATTAAATTCATATTCGTGGTGCTATGAAAGGTGTTGTGAAAATATATTTCATAGATTTATTGTATCATGGAAGACAAAAATTCCCTACTTTGAGGTCTTTGGTTTAGGGAGAATCTATGCAAATTAATTTTTAAAAATAATGATAAATGATTAAGACCTAAGTGAGAAATGTCTTCTGTAGTGATGTAGACTTCATTAGCAGTAAATAGGAAGGTAGTGTAAAAGCATCCAGCATGAATAGCAGAATCAAATATAGTAAAGAGCCATTAATGAACTATAAATAAATACTTGTTCCTAGATTAGGTAAATCATGCATTTGAACTTTTATATAGTTACATAAACCACACCAAATCCTGAAAGTATAGTAGCTTTCTCAATTTGGTCTTTAAAAATTAAAATATTAGCTGGAGGTGGTGGCACACACCTGTAATACCAGCACTCGGGAGGCTGAAGCAGGAATGCCATGAGTTCCAGGACAGCTTGGGCTCCACAGTGAGTAGAAGGCCAGCCTGAACTACATAGTGAGACCCTGCCTCAAGAAAAATTTTTAAAAATTAAAATATTAGTGTACCATAAATGTTAACTGAAATTTCTGAAAATTTAAGCTCAAAAGGAGGTTAAGGGTAAATTTAAACTCACAAGATGGTGGGAGTGCCTTACTTTTCTCTTCTTGCTGAGACAAAATACCTGACACCCTAAATTAAAGGAGAAAAGGGTTATTTGGCTTACAGTTCAGAGAGGTTTCAGCCCATAATCAGCTGGCACCAAGTAAGGCGGCAGAGGGGCAACAGTTCATGGTGGCGGAAGCAGCAAAAGCAACAGGCACCTTTAACAGTGTCTTTCTGCTCCTTTTATCTTATTCAGATACCAGGGATTAGGGTGGTGGCAATGCAATCACTCATGTGTAGTGGTTTAATAATCACATGCTCTTAATCCTAGCATCACACATTCCAGATGCAGCCACCTTCAAGAAAAACTGCATGAGGCTTTGGGAGGACATCTAGACACAAGTCACAACAGAGAGCAATGTAAAGACAGGCAAATACAATATTGTGGAAAATACTACAGATACTTTATAATATACAATGTAAAAGGAAACAAATGATTGCACAATGATAAAGAGTTTTCTAGCAAATATTTCTTTTCTAATCTTGAGAAACAAAGAATAAGAAGTCAGAAATAAATAGTAAATCAGGCAACTCTAGAAACTACATTTACATTTTCAAGATCAAGATGACAGACAGCATTGGTGAATTATTTTAAAATAAAGAACTAAAAGAATGACTAATACTTCAACTGGGGAAATACAACAATATTTGGCCTTCATTTTTCTAAAATATTTACACTCAAATTCTTTGATTCCTCTTTATTCCCAGCCAAACTTGTGGGCAATGGCATGTACTGGTCAGACAGGTGGACAGGACTAAATGTGCCTCTTTCTGGCCAAAGAAAAAGCAAAAGCTAATCATTTCACAAAAGTCTGACCTTCTGTAACTTTAACAACTAGAGAAAACGAATAGCCAACAAACCTAAAAACACTTTGGAAACACCTTGATTTTTTAAACTATACTATCTGTATTTAGTATTTAGTAGCAGAGTTCCATGCATAAAAGCCCTGACTTGTCCTAAGCAAAAGTAGGCCCAGAGTGTTTTTACTCTTATAGAGATCAGTGCTCTATTATCTTCAGTTCAACCAACCCTAGAGAGAAATCTACAATTTTTAAGATTTCCTCAGAAATCTCAGAAGGCTTCTTGGTTTTGCACTGTTCCCGTTAGCCTCTTCACCAAAACTGATTGCCTTATTTTCTTATGCCATAGGATGAGGATATAATTTTGACACCATTGAGACTCATTCTTATTCAAGTACTGTATCTTCTGGTGTTACTCCTTAGTATCTACATGAATGAAAATTTGCCGCATTCCACTGATTAACCTTATTTTAATAAATTAGAGTCTTGTGTAGCAAACATACTGCCACCACAAGCAAAGGGAACGAGTCTGGTACAGGTTTCTTAGTAAAACCTATGACTGACTCTCCTCATTGCAGTTTGACTAGTGGTACTATCAGACACAATGTATTCACCTATTTGCATTCAGATACACTTCATAGAAGGTCTCTTTGGACTATGATTTTCATTTTTTACTAACTCAACATCTCAAAAGTAGCAGATTCATCTGTGATCAGAAAGGCAAAATGATCTGGGGGTTGGATGGGGGGGATCAGGGACCAGTTATAAAGCCTCAGCACAGTCTACTATTCTAATAAAGTTCCCTACTTCCTGAGGCCAAGTATCATAGAACCTTAGTTATGGTGTTTGTGTCAATGACCCTATAACCCCAGGCACAAATAATGACCACAGCAAACATTCATATATCATTGCCCTAAATTGGCTTGTTGTAAGGACAATATTTTCAAAATTGAATAAGAAGGTCTAAACTGTGCTGCTGTAATCACAGTGGTGATTCTGCCAACACTGAGAGGCTAAGGAAGAAGTAAAAGTAGACTCCAATTTACTACTTTGCAGCAGGAAGACAACCCAATGTGAAGTACTTCTTGAATGTGTGTATCAATTCTACATAGACAGGGATTTTCTGTTGTCATTTCAATTTTGGCAGTATGTGCTACAGAAACAGTCACTATCTAGTTAACCTGTACCAAAAACTATGAGGAAAAACTTGCTTTTAGTTTCATTCATTCTAAGGCACAGACTCCAGTGACTGGCCCTGCATAATTAAACAATAATACAATTCAGTATCATAAAACATATTTTAGATTACAAGGTATTTAATATATAACCAGGATTAGAGTAGACCCTGGAAAAAATGTGGCTCTAGATGTACTGAGTATTCCTGTTTATCATATCAAAACAGCCTCGGACATTTTTGTCTATCTACATTTGCTGTTATCTTTTGCCTCACAGCACAATCTCAGCCTATGTCCTCCAACTGATTTCCTTTCTTAGAGGTTATTATTAAAATCTCTTAAAGTATCCTCTCCTCTTATGGCATATCTATTGATATATTACTGCCATACTAACAAAAATATAAAGCAAAAATGTATACTGTAGTGAAATTTCATCTTAATGATCATTTCATGTCTATTTTTGTTTTGTGTGGTTTTGGTACAAGGGATCGAACTCAGGACCTTGCGCTTGTGAGGCAGGCAGAGGCACCAGTTCATGTCTATTTTTAATCTGCACATTTCACATGCCAAGCTGAAAGGCCAAAACAGAATTTTCCACTTTTACTTAATGAGATAAACTTGTAAGAGCTACATGCATAAATGTTCTATTTTTTTCAAACTATAATGAATGTAAGATATCAGTGAATACTTCCCATATGTACCTGCAAGTAAAAGTATATTTTATGACACTAGATAAAAGACATGAAATATAGTAAAATTTTTATTTTTAAATGACAAAGATCAATTGCATTATATTTTTATTTAATTCTTGCCATCTGTTCCTATTTTCTAGCAAAAACAGAATTACATTAGTAATGATGAAAAACTCCATTGCAAGCCATTATTGACCAACTTTAATAATGATTTATCCTTCTCCAGTATTTGTTCTGGTAAAAGGGCATTTCACTAACACAAAACTTGAGTAAGGGAAGATAGCTATTTGGCAAAGAACAGAGATCTCCCAAAACTGCAATCAGAGGTAAGTTAGCTTAATTTTAAGCACATGCATCACTAGCCAAGATGTGAAAAGGAGATCTAGCAATGATATCAACAACAATATTAAGTCATGTAAGAATAAATAATTTTTAAAATCTATCTTTTAAGACAATGTGCTATGTGCAAGTATTTCAGAATTTAAGCATAAGAGGGACATATTATTCTTTACTTTGCCCTTGCAGACATTTACTGTTTACTCACACTTGCTAAACTACAATGTGCCAAGTAAGATGGAAATTAGCTATTATACTTTAAAGAGAGCAATGAAAATGACACTTAAAATGAGTATTAAAACAGATCAGTGGGCCAGGGATTTAGCTTAATGGTACTGGTGCCTGCCTTGCAAGCACAAGGACCCGAGTTCAATTCCTGGTACCAAAAAAAAAAAAAAAAAAAAAAAAAAAAAAAAAAAAAAAAAAAAAAAAAAAAAAAAAAGATTTTTTAT
>NW_022900924.1:39407894-39419348 GCF_012274545.1 Fukomys damarensis | reverse complement strand
AAAAAAAAAAAAAAAAAAAAAAAAAAAAAGAAAAAGAAAAAAAAAGAACAGATCAGTAAGTAGAATTTTTCCATTTTTATTAATCACTATAACATCAGTTGACCAATGTGTAGAATTTAAAAATTACTTATAATAATCTAGTAAGTCAATGTGCTTCCTTATAAAACTTACTGATGAAAACTTTTCAGCTGGTTCCTTAACGAGTCATTAGGCTGTTATCCAACAAGTGCTTCACATACTATGATTCATCAACTAACTTTTGCTGAAATTAAAATATGGTATAGAGGAAGATGTAAGAAATTTTGGAAATGGGCACTTCAAGAGCTAAAATTCTAAGTCTTCTCAAGGGGCTAAAGAGGTACTCAAGAAAGGTAATAACTGCAAAGATTAAAATGAGATAAAAGAATGTTCCTAGCTTGGAGACTATATGGACATTAACAGAAACTTTTGTGTATGTCCAATAACAGTAATTATAGGGATAAATACATAATGAAATATCCCGATATAAAACTTCAGAGTAATAGAATCAATTATGGTACATAAAGGGCACATTCAAGCCTCTACATTTTATAAAATTAAGGTTAAAACAAAACTGGAAATAAACTTTCAACTTTAGCCAATGCTGATAACCTTTTATTTGGTAGTTGCTTTATGGGCAATATGACTGTAATTTGATAATCTTATATCAATTTTGAGGGACACAACAAAACACACACACACCTTTAAAGTATCTCCACTGTCAATACTGGAAATTACAAATTTACTTTGTGACACTAGCCCCTCAAAAATGATGAGGTATTTTTTAAAATGTAATTATAGGTCCTATTTTTATTGCATAATTCACCACATTATAATAATTAGATTATCACTCTTTTAAAAACATTCTTTCACACCTCCTAGAATAAGCTAATTAGAATGTGCTTGGTACCTCTTACAACTGGCTTTGTAATACTAGTGTTCTTACCCATTAATAGTCTACTCAATAATATCATTAGCTAAGATCCAAACGACAGTGCTGTATTTATGAGTGCATTTTATTTTCCACAAAAGCAAAATTCTGAGAAGAGTATGAATCATTATCTCCAAGGGGGAAAATGTTTCTTTGGACAGAATATGAAACTTATTACTGAAACCAGTAATTTACCCTAGAAATTCCTCTTTTGAATACGAGGAACAGAATGTTTCTTTTCTCTATTCGCACACTCCAAAACTAGCAGAACTGTCCATTTGACTGTTTTTACTACTCTCATATCTGGTATGTGGTGATAGGAAAGCCACCTTTAGCCTAGTTATTTTCAGTACTGATCTTTTGTCTTGTCAGGATGCCATTTTCTCAGGACAAAATCAACCTGTCCTCTCTTCTTTATTTGATCATCTATTTAAAAGTTATTGCAATATACACAGAACATTCTAAAAGTGTATATCTACATAATGTTAAGTATTAAAAAGCGTTCAGATTCAGGTTCTTGGGGTATAGGTCAGCGGTAGACAATATATCTAGTTTATATGGGTCTAGCTCAATCCCCAGCACATTAAACCAAAACCAAAAATCGAACATCCCTCCCCTCAAAAGCAAACAAACAAACCTACCTCCACAGACAAACAAAACTTCTTAGGTTCATATTTTGCAATTTTTATGTTAAAGATATCCCTACAATGAAAAGGTACAAGTTATTAAAGTAAGAAAATACTGATGGTATAAATAATTTAATTCAAGCTTGATTTATGACCTCCTTTATTTGTTTCTTTTGTTGGCACCTCATTATTCTGACTTATTACTCAAGTGTGGGCATTCATTTTTTTTTTTTTTTTTTGAGACAGTGTCTCACTATGTAGTTAAGACTGACCTGGAACTCACTATGTAGCCCAGGCTGGTCTCAAACTCACAGCAATCCTCCTGCCTCAGCTTCCCAAGTGCTGGGGTTACAGCCGTGAGCCACCACACCCAGGTAAGTGTGGGCATTCTTTATGACACTGCCATTTTCTCAATCTATGAAGTTAGAACTTTTGGTATTTTTAACTCTTCTCTTGTACAACCTTTTCAAAATCCTCTATTACTATTAGATCCTGAAGACTTCTTAGGTGGGCCACTGACCTGTATCTAATTCAACAAGCATTTATTAAACAATTATCTCTATAAGAAACTAGCAATTGGGCTTGGGATTCAGCTCAGTGGCACTAAGCCTGCCTCACAGGTGCAAGGTTTTGAGTTCAATCCCTGGTTTAAAAAAAAAAAAAGATACTAGCAATTGAAGTGAAGGAGAGTGATGGAAAAAGGACAACATATTCACACCTGTATATAAGTAAGGATGAAAAGGCTAAGAGTTCAAGCCTTTATTATCTCATAATCTACAAGGAAGAATGCAGTACTATACTATAAAGTGTGTGTGTTTAAGGGAGGTACACTTAAGGAATGACACGGATTTCTGACAAGTAAAGAATGAGAAGGGCACAGTATATTTAAAGGGCAGTGTAAGCACATAGTATTCAACTTCTCCCCTCCCCAATTCATTACCCATATCATCACTGGAACTGGCTACCTAAAGCACATTATGTAATTACACTACTCAAATGAGACAATGTAGAGAATCTCTAGAATCTACAGTATATGGCTCAGACTCAAGACTTCATAATCATAGTAACTGTGTTCCACCCTGACTCTAAACCAGTGGTGGCAAACCTCCAGCATGCATGGGCTATTTGTTATCACTGAAAGCTCCAAAAGGTTCACCGTCACTGCTCTGAACTCTAATCTCATTGGATCAATCTTTTCCCTTTATGGTTTTCTTTGCTTTTGTAAACAGGGTCCATGATCTTTCTTTTGCCTCTATTGCCAATTGCTGCCATTTCAATCATACTCATTCTTTAAATTCAGCCCAAAAGCTTTTTCTAAAGTCCCTACAGAGTAGCACTAAACTTACATTCCATCAACATGCATTCCATCATACTATTTTCCAGTTAATTTCTCTCTGTCTCACAGAAATCACATTTGCTTCCTCTAATGACAAATTAGTTTTGCTGATTCTTAATTTCATACCAATTGAATCTCATAAGTATATACTCTTTTGTTTTTGGTTTCTTTTAACATAATGTTTTTAAGATTTACTCATGTTTTGATTATGGCACTGGGGTAAATTCATGTTTTTTAATTTTTCAGTAAGGTAGTTCTTTTGAATTGCAAAATAATATTACAAAATATACAAGAATTTGTTTATCCATTTTCCAGTTGTTGAATACATAGGCTATTTCTAGCTTTGGCTACGAACAAACATTCTTATATCTATTGTTAGTGGACATATACTTAGATATGGGAAGGATTTCCACCTCTTTCCTATCTTGTCAGTGTGGCTCCCCAAGCCTAAACTGTGCATTGTAACAGTATGGCTTTTGCTGAATAACTGCTTTACTTCAGAAGTCTAGAATTTGGATGTGTACCAGACAAAGGAACGTGTGATCATCCCTCCAGTAAAATTTCTGCACACTTAGTCTCTAATAAGCTTGCCTGCCTCACTTATTCATTTATTTTTAGGTCTTTTGAGACAGGGTCTTTCTATGTGTTTCAGGCTGCAATACTCCCTGCTTTAGCTTCTATGTGCACCATGCCCCACTTTGTGCCACACTTACATAACGTTTCACTAGTACTGTCAAATTTCTTGCTGGGGAAATATAGTGTGTCTTGTGTGATTCCACCAGGAGAAGACCCTTGGGAGTTTGCACTTGATCTCCCCTGGATTTTGCCCCAATAACTTCCTGTGCTAGCTACTTTACATCCTGCTGCAATACATCAGAAAGCCATAACTAACTGCTGAGTTCTATGAATGCCCCTAGCAAACATGAAATCTAGCGATGGTCTTGGGGACCTCCTGACATAGTATTTTTAGTATGTTTAACTTTATTAAAAAGTTACATGAAGGTTTACCATTTTATAGTTCTATCAGCACAAATGAGAGCTCTAAATTTTCTACATCCTCATACCTATGTAGGTGTCACTGTTTTCAAATTGAGCTATTCTCCTGGCTATCTCACTATGTAGTGACAGTCTACTATGGTTTTTGTTGTTTTAGTTTGTTGGGTGGTGTGAGTTAAACTAAGGACCTTGGACATATGCACATACTCAGCTGCACTGCCAGCCCTTACTACCACTTTAATTTGCAAGTACTGATGCAAATATTGAAAATTATTTCATGTACTTACTGGTCATCTGAATATCTTCTGTGAAAAGGCTGAGTATTCTGCTCATATTTATATTATGTAGTTCATCTTTTTAAATGTTGACTTCAAAGGTTGTTCATATATTCTGAATACTAGTTATTAAGCACTTGTAAGTATTAACACTTTCCACCATTCTATGGCATTTCATTTTCTTAATATCGTTTGAGAATGAAAAATTATTCATACTGATTAAGTCCTTTTCGTCAAATTTTCTTTTGTGATTAGTGCTTTTGTGTCCTGTCCAAGAAATTTTGCCTTCTCAGTACAGTAGTTTTAAAATATTTCTTTATGACGGTTCTGCTGTTTATTTCTAAGTAAGTAACTTTAACTACTGTTAGTTTGGTGGCTGGATTATTCTCTTTCATTATAGTTTATAGTTAGTTTATATAAAAGAAAACTATAGTTTAGATACTAACACTATAGAATCAATAAGCTATACTGAAAAAGTTGTATATTCTCATTAGTCAACAGGATTTTTTCTTTGTTTTTTTTAAAAGAGAGGGTCTCACTATGTAGTTTAGGCTGTCCTGGAACTCACGGTGTAGTCCAGGCTGGCATCAAACTCTCAGTGATCCTCCTGCCTCAGCCTCCCAAGTGCTGGGATTACAGGTGCGAGCCACTACTTCCAACTTTTAGTCAAAAAGTTTTGGTCTGACAAAAATACTATATACCAAATTGGAAGACCACTGGCAAAGTGAGACAATATACTTGCATTACATACAACAAAGAGCTAATTTCTGTTTTGTAATTTACAAATAGCACAGACAGTAACGATCTACAAAGGTTTCAGCCGGGGATTTAGCTCAGTGGTTCTGCTGCCTGCCTCACAAGTGCAAGGACCTGAGTTCGATACCTGCTACACCCCCCCCAAAAAAAGAGCTTCATAAAAAGGTTTCAAATATGGCTTGCAGTAAATGAAGAATAAATTAATCAGAGATTTAAAATATTCAAATAAAAACAATGCCAGTCTCATTACTTATCACATTAAAAAACTGGATAAAACTAGTCATTGCAAAGATTCCCTTCAGATTGTTGGTGAGTATGTAAATATTTCGGGAGACAATTTTATAATATGATTCAAATTTTAAACAGATATTCTTAATCACTTAACAATTTACCTTGAGTATCATTTGGGCAGCATATTTGTTTACATGTTTACTACCTGAAGCATTGCTCTGGCAGGTGTCACTTCATCCCCTTGATTCTTGTTTGCACGGGATACTCTTTTGTCTGTTTTACACTGACTATTTTTTGCATACGCTTTTAGTTAGAACAATGTATTTACCTTTCATGTTTGTTTTTGGTGAAATCTATTAAGTTTTAATTATTTTCTTTTACTAATTCATGTTTATTTGCAAAAAATAACCTATAATTTTGTGTTACAATCCATAAAAACTCTTATCATAAGTACATTAGATATAATTTTTATACTTCTCCAAAACTCAGTAACATTCTTTACAATACAAAACAGACATGTGTGGGACACTGAAAGTGAACAGGAAGGAAGTGCCAAAAGATTTGCAAAAGCAGAAACTGAAAAAGGGAGAAATGTTAGCCTATCAGAGTGGAAATGTCCGTGTGATGAAATGGAAAGACAAAAAAGACATCTCCTTATTGTATTCATAATACAGAAATAATTGAACTTGAAGAAACAAAACTAAAAAAATTGCAACAGTGGTCAATGATTATAAAAATTCTACGGGTGGTGCTGACATACTTGACTGATATCTAACAAGCTCCCTTTGATCAAAAAGCAAGGAAAAATATTATTATGAAATATTTATACACCTTCTGGAACAAACAATATAAAACTCATTTGTTATTTATTCAAAACAAGGGAGTTAAAAAGTCACTTACAATTCAGATTACTAGACCGAATAATTGAAAACTGTTGGACAGCAAAACACCAACCAGGGTGTCCATCATCATCTTCACCATTACCCTTGGTGGGCAGACATTTTGTTAAAAGTTATACCACCCACAGGAAAAAAGTGAAGGCCAACAGTACAGTGTGAAGTATATTGTTCAAAGAAAGACAATGCAAAGAGAATGTGGAAAGAGACTAGATATTATTGCCCAGATTGTAATGTTGCAGTGTGTACTGAATGTTTTCAGATATACCGTACACAGAAAAATTACTAGATAAATTTGATAAAAATTGTCATTTTTGTTATTCTTTTTACATTATATTATAAAATTAATGAAAAATTAATGCAATTTTTGGTCATCCTGTATTTAAACAACTGGACTGGGAAGTGGTTAATACGAGAACTAGAAATTTATTATATGGCTGTATTTGTAAAAATTCACCAAAAATTAGGCTAAAGAATACTCAATGCAGCAATATTCACAAAAACAACTAGAAAGAACTAAAATTTGCATTAGTAGGGGGACTGACTGTATAAATCACAACAAAGCATTTTATGAAATACTATATACAGTAGTTAAAACAAATGACATAGATCAGTATATATTAATATAAAAACATGTCCAAAATACATTTTGTACCTTGGAAATGGGGCAAAGCTATATAATAGCATGTTTATAAAAAGGATAAAATACACTCCTGATTTTAAAATATCAGAGTAAAGATTTTTGTTTCCCTAATCATTCCTAGGGCTGGGGATTTAGCTCAGTGGTGCTGCCATCTGCCTCACAAGGGATTCCTAATTTAAAAAAAAAAAAAAAAAAAGCCTAATCATTCCTAAATAAGGAGAATAAGAGTTAGAAAAACAAGCACTTTGATGAATCAGAAAAGTATAACCCTAAACCGCAATACACAGAGATAGGGAAGAATGACATCAGAGCTGAGGAAAACCAAATTTATGTGCCTAAAGATAAGCATGCAAATTCTCATGAAACCTCAAAAGGCTTGGGACTGGATATTCCTGTAACTATTAGAATTCTAGGTCTGTAAATCCAGTTAGTGTGGAGTGGCTTCCCAATCCTCCAGAAATTAGAAAGTATGATTTCTGGAAAAACTAAACCCAAGGGGCGTTGGGCTTTAACAGGCATAGGAGTAGATATAAAACCAGAGGATTATATGAGAGTCTGATTAAACTCAAAGCTGGTTTTTGAGGACAGTTTTAAAACATAAGCAGCCTGTATTTTCTTCAGCAAAGAATCCCAAACTGGGCAAGGGATTTAGCTCAGTGGTTCCACCACCTGGCTTGCAAGCACAAGGTCCCAAGTTCGATCCCCAGTACAAAAACAAACAAACAAACAAAAAACCACACAAACAAACCAGAATCCCAAACTAACCAACCTAGAGAAGGATTGTTGCATTTAGGGGTTTCAGATAGCAGAGTTCACCAACAGTAGAGAGACTGGCTCTCAAATTCAGAGTTTTCAATCATTTTATAATACCTTTTAAATATGAATGGAACCAAGGATTTCAATGCATTTGAGGAAAGTTTCTAATATTAAAGACTGAGAGGGCCAGGGATTTAGCTCGGTGGTTTTGCTGCCTGCCTCACAATCACAAGGACCCGAGTTTGATCCCCAGTACCAAAAAAACAAAAACAAACAAACAAAGATGGAGACCAGAACAAAAGTGGATAAGAAAAGAAAGATGAGACAGAGAAAAATGTCACAGAAAGTGTAATTAAAATACTCCAAGAGAAAATTTTATGCCCTTAAAAATTAAACTAGTAAGAAAAGGAGAGAGAGAGAGAACGAGAGAATGAACAGAGAACAAGAACTGGGGGGAAAAACTCAGTGCAAGTTCAAAGAAAAAGTCAAGGTAATTTTCAAGAAGGCAGAATACAAAGAAATTAGTAATAAGAGGAAAGGTAAAAAATTAGAAAAGCTACCTGGGAAGACTAATATCTGATTAGGAGTTTAAAAGAGGACAACAAATAGAATGAAGGAAACTCAAGTCTGCAGAAAGAAACAGCCTACTGACTACATAGCAAAATACATGTTTAAAACAAGAACACAATGTACACTACCATAAAATTTCAGGATATCCAGCATGAAGAGAAAATAGTACTCAAGATATAGAGAAAGGAAAGACAGGGAAGGAAGGAGGGACAGGGAGAGACAGAGACAGACAGAGATTAAGAACTAGGACGGCACCAGACTACTAAAGAGCAGACCTGGCAGCTAGAAGATACTAGTGCAATCAATATTTTCAAAATTCTTAGTATAAAAAACTTTGAACCATTCTACAATTCTGCACTAATTTAAAATAGTACATTATTGTAAGGGTAGATAGAATATGATACATTCAGCAATGTAAAAACTCAAAAATTTAATCTACTAGTCATCTCTCTGTAGGAAGCTACTACAGAAAATTTCCCTGTAAAATGAAGTAGTAAACCATAAAGGTATGGGCACAGGAAACAGAGCCTCAACACGAGAAACTATACAGGGGGCTGGGGATTTAACTCAAGGGTTCCACTGCCTGGTTCGCAAGCACAAGGACCAGAGTTCGATCCCCGGTACCAAAAAAATTAAAAAAAGAGAGAAAAAGAAAAAGTAAAAGAAACAGAAACAATACAGGGAATTTCCAGGATGCCAGCAAAGACAATTCTTAAGGCAACATACATGAAACAGACCTACAGAGCAATCAAGACTAAATCAGGAAGCATGAAGCCTCTAGGAAGGGTGCCTCAGGAAAATAAATGAATTATGTCACAGGTCAGTCATTACAAAGACAGACTGAAGCCTATGAGAAGATAAATTCAGAATCAATGGTAACCAAGCATGATTTTAAGATGAGGCAATTATTTAATTTAAAAAACAAAGTGGTAAGAAAAAAACATAGCCTCACACACTGTTTGCTTCATTATTTTCTGTTATATAATATAAATATGAATTCTGGATTTAACCAGTCATTGTATTAGTAAGATGAAATAAAGCAAAGGAAGAAATGAGAGGTGAAATGTGTAATGAAGACAATGTCAAGTACTGGTGGAACAACAGAGAGCAATACACCCCATTCATATAAGGTGGTAATACCAGAATTAGCTGCTAAAAAATGTTGAAGTGGTTTTCCTGAAGACCACAGAACAAGACAAGTTGTGGGAAGTGCAGTAATGAATTGCTGTTTTTAAAAACATTGCAATTCTAAATTTAAAACTATTTGCATGTGTTATTATTTCAGTGTTATTTGAGGTATAAAAGTTCGGGTCTATAATTCTTGGTAAATACATACAATTGTGAAAGCTACAGTGACAAGCTTTAAAACACTTTCATTTCCTAACCATAAAGGTTTTCTTCCTTTACAGAGAGAAAGAGAGGGAGTGAGAGGACGTGAATATGTATGTTACAGATTTAAATAAAATGACCACCGTATTTTTAAAATATTTTATTTCTGTATAATAAATCAATCATGCTTCTAGAATAAACGCTATTTGGTTGTGTGTGAAAATACTATTAAAACTGCCAAGCTAATAATTTATGTAGGACTATTAAATTTTTAAGTGAGACTGGTTTATAGTTTTCTGTTCGAGTGTGTGTACTGTTTATGTCAGTCTCTTAGAATACAGAATTTCACAATAACTTTATATTGAATGTCTGAAAAAGACTGGAGAGGAGACTAGCCTTATATCTTAAAGTCTGATTTATTTAAAAACTGGCTACAACATTGCCCCATGTTATACTGGAAATCAAACTAAGTTTGGAAGTGAACTCAAATGGCCGCTACAATTTCATATAGGAAAAAATACCAGAATCTGTAATGAGGTTACAGGAAGGATTACTTAATAGATGGTCCTGGTAGGATTAATTAGTCTCATAGAGGGGAATATGCTGAATTTTTAATTCTTAAATCAGGAACTAGGCATGGTATTGCACACTCATAATCCTAGCACTCAGGAGGCTGAGGCAGGAGGACCACCACAAGTTTCAGGCCAGCCTGAGCTACATAGTGAGCTCAAGACTAGCCTGAACTACACAGCAATGCCTCAAAAAAACAAAAAACAAATCAAAAAAGATAAATGAGGAGTATTTTCAAATGCTCCTGAAAAACAAAAAGATAACAATTCATAAAGATATCCATTATATTTTGGATGATTTATACACTTTAACATAATCCCAATAAAACACAAAAAGGTATGTGTGTGTTACATGTACAGAATTAAGTTTAAAATGTTGTTCAAAAAATTAGGGGAGGGGAGAAAGATTGAGAAGGGTCTAGCCTTATCAGATACTAAAACATATTGTAAAACTATAAGTAAATGATGGAAAATGTCTCATCAATAATCAGATCAACATACTAGTACAGAAAATTAAAAACAAAGAATATATTATGATAAAGATGGCATTTCAAATCAATAGGGAAAAGACCACATAGAACTAGTTGGATACTTGAAAAAAATACTAGGTTTCTAATTTATATTTTATACTAAACTAATCCTATTTGGAATGCAAACACATGTATAAATAAGAAAATATGTTTAATATGAGCAAAGAAGTCTTTTCTAAGTAAAAGTGAAATGAAAAGACAAAGTTACAAAAGAAATAATTCACATATGTAGGGGAAAATATTATGAGCAATAACAAATCAAAACCAGTAAAAACTATCACCATTCATATAACTGACAAAGGGGTAAATTCCTATTGTGTAAACAGAAATGCCTTCAATTTTTCAAAAAAGAATATGAATTGAGAGTTCATTAAAAGTAATGAAGGGGCTGGGGATTTAGATCAGTGGTGCTGCCCCCTGCCTTGCAAGGGCAAGGTCCTGTGTTCAATCCCTGGCACAAAAAAAAAAAAAGGTAATGCAAATGGCCAATAATATAAAAACTGCTCATCTTTACTCAAAAAAAAAAAAATTAAGTGATTCAACATTTTATCTATTAGATTTGCAAAACTAAAAGAAAATAATGTTAGAATATTAAGACATACATGAAAACAAAAAGGAAAAGCTCTCATGAATCAATAAGGCTAAACAAACACTCATTCTGAAGTTCTGAAATCAGAGAAAAATGGAAGGAATATTAAGAGAAATAAAAGCATTTATGAACTGAAGAGAGGTTTATATTAAAAGAGTCACTGCGTAGAACAAATGTTAAAATAATTCTGCACCGAGCCGGGCGTGGTAGTGCATGCCTGTAATCCCAGCACTTGGGAGGCTGAGACAGGAGGATCGCTGTGAGTTCGAGAACAGCTTGGGCTACATAGGGAGTTCCAGATAAGTCTCAACTAGTGAGACCCTGTCTCAAAAAAAAAAAAAAAAAAAAAATTCTGCATTTGAAAAAAAACAAAAAACAAAAGACCTAAAAAAAAAAAAATCAG
>NW_022900924.1:39390178-39407753 GCF_012274545.1 Fukomys damarensis | reverse complement strand
TAAAAAAAAAAAAAAAAAAAAAAAAATTCTGCATTAGACAATAAACAATAAACAAAAGACCTAAAAAGAAAACAATCAGCAAAGGAACAAATTATCTGACTGGCAAAACTATTGTCATCAATATTAGAAATGAAAAAATAGAGTAATTAAAATAGGTTAGAAAATAATTTGACAAGAAATTCTATATCCAGAAAATTATCATGTTGGAAGAAAAAAAAAAATTAAAGATATGTCCAGACAATTAGATTCTTAAAGTTTTGCATCTTCTGAGCCTATTCTAAGATAATTAAATTCAATTAACACTACAGCCAACTAATAGTGGAAATCAAAAAAGGGAAAGATTATATCACATATTAGGGCTGGGGAAACTGACTCAGTGGCTAAGTAAACAATTAAGAAAAAGTCCTGCAGGGCAAAAAAATCCTGCAGCAGTTTTATATTAACCATAAAAAGTAATTAAATCCAAACAAGGTGAAACCTTTATTGCCAAAGTAAAGGGCTCATGAAAAAAAATGAAAGAATTGATATGTCAGGCAGTATTTTAAGGGCATGGTTAACAATGTATATTTTTATTTTCACAACAGGAAAAAAAAGGAAAGTAATTGGAAACCTTAGAGGTCAAACAAGAAATACTCGTAAAATAAAATCATACACCAAACAACACAATTTTGAGCAATATGAAGAGCGTCTAAGGAGGTCACCATGTGACCTAAATGCTAGGAATATTATTCGTGATGCTTAACATGGATTCAGAGAAAGAACTCTAACCACAGCATTAAACTTGGTTGTAAAGTAAAACATTTTTATATAATCTTATTGACTATTAATTTCAACTACTAAAATCTACCTATAGTCACAATATAAGAGGATTAAATATCAGGTTAGAACAGAATGTAAGCTTTATTACTTAACAATAAAAAAGGCTTAAAAGGAAGATGGGGTTACTCATGCTATTGTCTAGCAGTGAAAAATCAAGATTACTGAAAGTTGATGTGATAGGAAATGGAGACGTGAGTATTTTGAAAGTAGAAAGAACAAAAGCTGAAAGGGGAGAAGAGAAGAACAGTGAGATGCTGACTACACATGGTAACAAATTATTACAAATTGTTACATAGTAACAGAAAATTTCAAAACTGGAATTAGAATGCTTAAACTTAATAATCTTCAATAGAGGCTCCTCTTCCATTTCTCAAACATTCCTATCATCACTGTTTAACATTGGGGAGGATTATTACAGAAACATATTTGCTTGTTATAAAAATCTTTTAAAGAATGGAAGAACTCTTTTTGGAAATCTTGTAACATTTTTTCAAATGTTTAATTTATTTCAAAGTATGGTACCCTAACTTCCATTTCTTGGTTTCAGTTCCAGAAATATTGGCAGAAAAAGTAAAAAGCTGACAGCTGGGTATAAGAATATTACAAGAGATGACTCTAATTATCTAAAATGTTTCTTTTAAAAGAACAGTTGCTACTAAATATTTCACCGCTAACATTTGGTTTAAACCATAGCTACATTCATTTTATGGCATACTACATTTGAACTTTGCAGCTGGTCTTTGACTTCCATCAACACCTTAAGAATGAAGTCTATAGCAAGGCTAAACACATTTAAACTCTGGAAACTGAGCTTTCAAAACTACAATGGAAATCCATTTGAATACTCATACATATAGAGCTTTTTGCCTCAATTGTTGCAAATAAAGTATTTCCTACATAAAAATCAGCTCAATTTAATTAAACAAGAATACACGAGCCTGGGATTTAGCTCAGTTGACAAAGCACAAGGTCCTGAGTTCAATCACCAGTACAAGGAAAAAAAAAAAAAAAAAGAATATGTGAACATCCCAGTAGGCACTATGTTTTCTGCTAAGGATATAAATTAGCATTACTAAACTGAGTGTAGGTAGGTGAATATGAAAATGACAAACAGCTTAATGTCCAGTAATCCTGTTTTTGCCCTAGAGGAAAAATCATTATTTTATAAAGTATAATTATGATGAAAAGTTTATTAAAACACCTTCTTTCTAAACATAATAGATCAACAACATGTGATGCAAGAAAAAAATGCTCAAAAAAGGGTTAATTTTACTGTCATGGTTTTTCCTATAAACTCCAAAACCTAGAAAATATCTTGAGTGTGAGTCCCGGATCTATATTTACAAGCTAGCAAACTGTAAGCAAATACTGCATGTAATTTCTAAGACCTCATTCACTTCACTGAAAAAAATGGATTAGTTACTTCTTCCTTGTCTTCTTTACTGGACCGTTAATCATTTGGCAAACATTTACTGTGCAATTATTGTGTGCCAAATCTATGCTACATGTCATCAGCTGAAAATGTGGCTAAAACAACCATTATTAGCATTTTGATATATTCTCTAAGTTTTTTTCTCTGAATATTTTTTGGATTTGTTTTGAATAGTTGTGTTTATATACTATTATATTTTTGTATCTTAAATTTTTTACTTCAAAAGTACTTCCAATTACTGTAAGTTCTTTATAAACAGATTCTTATGACTACGTATTTCTACAGAAAGTCTAAAAGTTTACTTGTTAAAATACTGAAGTTCTTATAAATTAAATATTGCTGCAAATGAAGTTACTAAGTCAATGGTATGTTAATTTTAAATGCCAAAAAATTGTTCACTTGTTTTCCAAGCCAGGCAACCAATGGAGTCAAATTAACAGGCAAATATCATGTACCATTAGAAGCTAACTCAAAAAGTATAAATATTGAAACTTGTATTTTAAAGATGTACTTCTTTACCTGCCAGTGAAAAACATTTCCTATGTACCTGTATTCGTTTTTAGTAAATGAGTCCATCTTCCTGAGTTTTTGCCATCTAGTATCTATAAGAGACATGATGCTTTTGAAAGTATTTGCACTTTAAAATTTAAAGATAAGCTGGGTGTGTGTGGTAGCACACATCTGTAAGTGAAGTACTCTGGGAGGCTAATGCAGTATCCCTGCTGGGCAACTTAAGTGAGAACCTGTCTCAAAATAAACAAATCAGTGAGAGGGCCCAGGATTCAATCCCAAGTAAAAATACATACATACAAACATAGATATGTATTTGTTTGTTGCACTTTTGCAGAACTCTAATCCTAGTTTCTATATCTTCTAATTTATTTGTATAGGAAAGGGAGGTGAGAGAAAGAGATAAAATAACTGACGGGCTAGGGATTTACTTCAGTGCTTCTGCCACCTACTTCACAAGCATAAGGTCCCAAGTTCAATACCCGGTACCAAAAATAAATAAATAAATAAGTAAGTAAATCAATTTTTAAAAAAGGTCAATGTTTTCAACGTCAAATGTAATGAATTTTTTCCAATTCTTTTAAGTTTGGGAGGTATTTTCCTATCAAGTAGATGTCTTTTAATAAGGAAAGTAGCATAAGGATATTTACTCTTACTGGTGTATAAAAATCCATGCACATTATACTTTATAAGTGATTTAAGATATTTTGAAGGGAAACGTTGACTCTGTACATACTTGTACTGTTTACTATTACATGCTAAGGGTTTAACATTCTGCTAAGCATAGGGGTTATTCAATAAATAGGAAATGTTTAATCATTCGGGTAATTATTTTTAAAAGTATAAATATACATATGAGAATCATATTTTCACAACCCAAATTCTGAAGACAGTTTTGAAAAACATGCTTCATTCCTTAGATGGATTACTTTTGAGTCATATTAGAATATGGAAGTAGAATATTAGGAATTTAAATTATCTTGCAAAATTTTGTCTTTTGACCAAGAGACTTATTGCTATTTACATTTCCCCTCCTGTCTTTTCTTTTATAAGTCTATAGATTTGCTAAAGCAAAGTCAGCATAACAGGCAGAATTTATTTTATGAATACAACAAGTGGGGTTCTGCTAACTCCTTAGGCTAGAGAAATGGAAAAGCTACAGGACAGAAAATGTAAGTAATATGACAAATTCACAGGTTACTTCCTTATGTACTATTCGTTCCTTTTGTATGATGGCCCAACTTATGCCCTGTATGAACAATGTGGAGAAGAAATGCTCCTTCCTCTACAATCTCATAAAGAGAAAAGTGTACTGTAAAGTACCGTGTACCATTTTGCTAGCTGGCTAAAAATATGGTTAATGGGTCTAAAAAACTTGCTTTCACTTACACTGAGCCAAGAGGGAAGGTTTGAGGCAGTAAAATGAGACAGTTGCTACAGTACTAGTCTAGTCCCAAAACACTAACCTGTCTGATAACTATGTGAAACCAACTATTTATGTTTTACAAATCTGAAATTTTGTTACTGAGTGGCTGTGAATGAAAGTGATGTTTCTAGGGTGCTATCTTCCAGAAATAGGATCATGCAAACACAGTCCCTATGTGTAGAGAGTCAACATTTTCCTTGAAAAATCTCTTAAATCACCTATGAAGCATATGTATTTAGGGTTTTTGGTATATGTATCACCTTGTACAGAATGTTTTGTGTAAAGATATAATGCATACACAGCAATCTACAATGTACAATCATTATATATGCCATATATGAAATGCATACATTAGAAGAGAGCAATTTCATACATGTGTAACCACATGTAAGTGTATCAAAAAGAATGAACAGATGATTGTTACGGCCACATTGCTGAGACCAACAAAACTGTCCAGTAAGCCTAAGCAGCAGTGTGTCTTCTGGGAACAAACCACTGTTTCTTTGGTTCAGTTCTAGAGGTTGCATATTAAAAGGGTTGTATGAATGTTACATATATCTGAGTAACAGAATCATACTCAACACAGCAAGATGTGCAGAACAACTGAAAGGGCAGCAAATTCACATATTTAATCTCATGTTTACTTTTTTCTCTTTTTTCACTGTGTAGTTCAGGCTGGACTTGGACTCACTATGTAGCCCAGGCTGGCCTTGAACTTGCTGCGATCCTCCTACCTCAGCCAAGTACTGGAATTACAGGTGTGTACTACCACACCTGGATATGTCATGTCTACTATGAAAAAGCTCAACAGTGGGTTATTACTGCAATACTTAACATTTTTATATGTTATCATATTTTTACATTTGACTGAGTATATACACAAAAATTAAATGTGATTTCATATAAATTGTGATGAGATTCCACTTTACTGACTGGTCATTTTTTAATCTTTTACATGAAAAAAATTTTAACTTATACGCCTGTAAATGGAAGCATTAATGGGAAAACTAATTAATGAAAACTAATGTATAAAAATTACAAAATACATTTTTCAGATTTCAAGACATTAAAGTTTGAGTTTGGGAACTCAAAATATATGCTAGGGTACATCTAGAAAGTCAAAGAAATTCTCTATCACAGCTCTTTAGCTAGAGTTCTTTGTAATGTCATTTAAATGTAAGTATTTTAAGTGTTGGGGATTTATCTCAGTAATGCCACTGCCCTCCTTGCAAGTACAAGGTCCCAAGTTCAATCCCTGGTACAAAAAATGTGTGCGTGCGTGTGTGTGTGTGTGTGTGTGTGTGTATGTGTGTGTGTGTATATCTTAAATTCAATGCAGAGGTCAGTCATAATCCTATAGTACAGAAACAAACTCTTGGTCAGTATTATGGCAGTCTAATGTCCCTGTGTTTTTTCACCCTACCCCCACCCCTACCCCTAAAGAAACTAACTTGGTTTTTTGAGACAGGGTTTCACTATGTAGTTGAGACTGACCTGGAACTCACTATGCAACCCAAGCTGGTCTTCAACTCACAGTGATCCTTTTGCCTCAGCCGCCGGAGCGCTGGGATTACAGGCGTGGGCCACCACACCCGGCAACTAACTTGTATATTTTTATATGCATTAAAAATGTTTGGTGGAAAAAAAAAAGTTTGGTGGGCCAGGGATGTAGTGGGTACAGCACTTGCCTAGCATGCACAAAGCCCTAGGTTCAACACCCAGCAATGCAAAAAAAAAAAGTAAAAAATGTTTGGAACTTAATAAAAAAAAATCACACTTTAAAATTATCAAAAAATCTGTACAATTATGACAAAATTTGCTGACACTTTCTGAAACAATCTCTATGTAAATCATAACAATATAAATAGCTTTAAGTGTTTTATATTATTATATTTTATATTATTACTATACAATTCCTCATTTAGAAATTAAGACTGCTCCTCAACTTGAGAAAAGTAAATTACGTTGAATGACTATCAAGAGAAATTTGGTCAAAATTGCTAAAGAGAAAGAGGTAAGAAAACATAAAACATATATGTGTTTGCCATAAACCTAAATATGAGCTGATAGTCTTATTTATATAAGGCACTAACAACAATACTGAACCACGTCGATGATACCACAGAAACTTTTATCAGTGGTGCTAGGCAGTTTAAAATAGCTGATTTAAGGGAAATACTTAGACTGAAAACATGGAAATAATAAAAATACATGACTGCTTTCTTTCTCATATAAATGACTTATACTATGTCCTGTCAGCATACACTACATAATGAAGAAAATAATATCTACATAGAAGAGTAGATACTATACTTAACAAAGGCTTCATAGCAGGTAGAAAGAACAAGTGAGTACAAGCAGCTTTAATACAGGACATGAGATTTGTATAAAAGGAACTGTGTGACAATATGATACAAACAGTATATCTTTAGTGCGTGAAGAAAGAGGAAATACCTAGAGCATGAAACAAGTATTGCATCAATGGCAAAATGTTATTAAGATATCTGCTGGGGATTCTGAGATTCCAGGAATAGACAGAGAAAAATAACTCCATAGGAAACTGAGACTGGATGTGAAAAATGTATTTTCACTCACTTAATACCGCCTTCTGTCCCTTATGCCTTCACTACTATCAAGCTGAATCTCCATCAGATTCCTATAGCTAGAATAAATTTTTTAGAAGTTTCATAGAACAAAAAGGAAACAGTAAAGAAATGATAATGACTCTGTTTGTTGGAAGGCAAGGTTATTCACTATCCAGAGTCTGGATCCATTATCAAATTTTCAAAACAGAGATGATTAAATTCACTATATACTTTTTTAAAAAATTGAATTTATTGGTACATTCTAGGTAGACAGTACAGTTACATTCATTACTGGGATCTTGTCCCTTTACATGCCAGGTCTTGGTTCTTATTTTCACTATATACTTTTAAAAGTTCCAAACTAAACCAGTGAATATGATGATTCTTACTTTCAAGGGGCTTGTCAAAGATATTTATTGAATGCTTTTGTATGCTAGGCACTGTCCTAAATGCTTGCACATATTATTCATTTAATCTTCATTACAATATTATGATGTATGTAGTAGACATCCCTCTTTTACAAATGAGAAAATATGTACCATCCAGAGAATATGTAACCCAGAGAATATGTAACCTACTGAAAGTTACTAAACTAGTAATCCCCATGGTTGGGCTCTAGATCACATCCTCTTAGCTATTAAGATATATATTTAGAAAAAGTAAATAAAAATTAAAGCAGATTAACTGCAGTGTACTTGTGAATTTTCTAAGACTACGCTAAATTCAAATATTTTTCTTGTCAGATTACTTGGTCAAATTTTGGCTGGGGAGAAAAAAATCAGTCTCATAATCATATTCAATAACACCACAGCACAATAAATTTACTTTGCTTTACTAACTATACATTACTGTTAATAAAAATAATTTTGAGGAAATGTGGAGTCCCATAAAATCACTAAGAAAGCTGAAAATTGGTCAGCTGTAGTGAATGAAAAAATTAATCACCCTATAAAACAAGTATAAAATTAGTTTTGAAATATAATTATTTCCTTTCCTTGCTGTTATCTATTGTTTTATTTCAGTTTAAAGTAGTGCAAAATTTAAATACTTGCCCCACAGTTCTCCTCAGAAATTCTGCTTTACATTTGATGATGTATTCCATAAATCTACATTCACAGAACAGTAGCTGATTTAACACCACCACCACTACCACCACCACCAAAGTTTTCAACCTGTGAACAAATCAACTTCTTAAAGGAATTACAATTCACTAATTTTTAGACCCAGAGCAGTCAGTTGTTGGCAAATACAGGAGCATTTTCAGGTTTAAACATGCAGTAAGTACCATGAAAAGTACTTGGAAATTCAAGATCCCAAAGAAAAATAAGCCACAAAAATCTGCTTACTTTGCAGAAAAATAAGTATGTACTCAAAATAAATAATATCGCATTACTAAAGCAGCTTGCTGTTTAAAAATACTCAAAAGTTAAAAGTAATTTGAACAATAATAGGAAAAACAAATTGACAGTATAAGCATCACTGCATTCCAGTCAAGGACAATCATTTTTGCCATCTTTCCACACATTTGTCTCAGTAACTGAGGACAGAACGGGGTAGGGGTGGTGGTAGCTTACTATGCCTCTGGAAGTATGTTACTAAGACTGGAACACATTTTTCTGGAAACTATCTTAGTGGGATGGGTTACCAGAGGAAATTATGGAATATACTTTCCTAGAGGTCCTTTGCACCTAAGGATGTTGTCCAGTGTCTATTAAGAGTACTGGGAGATGGGCCGGGGATTTAGCTCAGCGGTTCGGTGGCCTGCCACACAAGCGCAAGGACCCGAATTCAATCCCTGGTACCAAAAAAAAAAAAAAAAGAGTACTGGGACAGCAGGTCTGCTGGCCGTCATAACCCCAGTAGCTGTGTGTAGTGATGACCTACCCCAACTGCATGTCAGTCATTTCATCATTTCCATTGTCAGGAAGCATATGACCAAATCTGCTGTAAGTTTAGCTTTCCAAAGTCACTGATAGGGAAAAGAAATCCTTTCACTTCATTCTTTTCCAATGGCAGCTTATGACTTCCACAGAATTTTACATAGAAGTTTTCAAATATGGTCAAATCAGAAGCAAGCAAACAAAACAGATTGTAGCTTCTGAAAATACAAGAAACTGAGACAGACTATCTTCCCCTCCGGGGAGTGGCTTACTTTACCACTTACCCTCTGTAGAAATCAGAAACATAAGAAACAGACTTTATATATGAGGAATCTCACAAAGTTTGGGGATTGTAAAAAAAAAACAAATTTTGCAGGTGAAGAATAAGTTCCGAAAGGTCAAGATCTAAGACTAGCTCATTAATAGTTGAAGGCAGAATCCACACTTTCTCATTCTGATACAATGTTCTTTTCAAAATAACAAAGACTCTTAAATTTTCAATCTTTGTTTAAAATGTCTCTAAATATCAATGGAAATGTGCACCTAGTTAACAATTTACAGGTTTTTGGTTTTTTGGGGTTTTTTTTGTGGTGCCAGGAATGGAACCCATGGCCACGCACATTTCAGGCAAGCATTCTACTACTGAGCTACATCTCTCAGCCCCTTTTTTCAGATAGTTTCACACCAACTTGTCCCGCTGGCCTTCAACATGAGATCCTCCTACCCCAACCTCCCCTAGTAGCTGGGACTGCATCACCACAATTAGCCAAAAAGTTAATTCTTTTTTTTTTCCAGCTTTAATTGAGTTTATTGGTACATTTTAGGGATACAGCACAGTTACATTCACTGTTGGGGTCCTGTATCTCTACATGACAAGTCTTGATTCTCATTTTAAAAGTTAATTCTTAAATACTACAAATTTAAATTCAAGAAATTATCAACAACTGGCATGTAGCAATTTACCTATGTTTCACTATTTTTGTACTATTTTAAAAACTGTATTGCTTTTGGTAGTTTCTTTTGTTGTTGTTGTTGTTTTTTGAGACAGGGTCTCACTATGTAGTTGAGACTGACCTGGAACTCACTATGTAGTCCAGGCTAGTCTCGAACTCACAGTGATCCTCCTGTCTCAGCCTCCCAAGGGCTGGGATTCCAGGCATGAGTCACCATACCCGGCTTTAAAATATTTTTAATTTTCAAATATGAGTCCATTCTTAAAAAACAACGATCATCTAACATTCAGGCATTATGCTAGGAGTTGAGACTACAAGAATGAACATAACATGGTCTCCTGTTCAAACACCCATGCTCACAGGGCATGGTGGTGCACATCTGTAATCCCAGCACTTGGGAGGCTGAGGCAGGAGGATCACTGCAAGTTTGAGACCAGCCTGGGCTACACAGTGACTTCCAGCACAGTCTAAACTACAAAGTGAGACCCTATCCCAAAACAAAACAAAACAAAAACAAAATCAAAATTCTCTTCGGAATAAGGCCTTGCTCTTCTGCCATTCCTGAGAAGGCACATTTCTCGAGCTTTACTCTTAGTGATTTAGCAAAGAGTTATGACCATAGCAAAATGATCCTATCCTCATACAGCTTTTTTCATATCACAATTCTGATTGTTCTGAGTATATTAAACAAATACTTAAAATCTAATATATATATAGTCTAAACATTCTAAAACACACACTTTTTTTTTTTTCCTTTTCTGGTACTGGGGATTGAATTCAGGGGTGCTCTAATACTGAATTACCTCTCTAGACCCTTTTATATTTTGAGGCAGTGTCTTGCCAAGTTGCTCAGGATAGTCTCAAACTTATGCTCTTCCTGCCTCAGCCTCTTAGCAGCTAGGATTACAAGAGTGCACCATCACGCTCCACTAGATTTTTTTTTTTTTTCATATAACCAACACTGATTGCAAATGGCAATGCTGGCCATGACAGAAAGATTTCTTTGTTATAACTGCAATATATGCTGGAAGATACTTAAGTTTAACCACTTATAAATGAATACAACTTAGACCAATTGCCATGCTAACTACCAACATGAATATTTAACTGTCAGGCCAAATATAAAAGTTATTATTCTTGTATTA
The DNA here is from genome assembly GCF_012274545.1 of Fukomys damarensis. Taxonomy (NCBI): domain Eukaryota; kingdom Metazoa; phylum Chordata; class Mammalia; order Rodentia; family Bathyergidae; genus Fukomys; species Fukomys damarensis. The sequence goes on along the minus strand of NW_022900924.1, from coordinate 39,397,003 downwards.
GACATAAATTTAAAATAACGATTATGTATACCTTTTCATTTAATAATTTTATGCACTAATTTGGGGATCATTTACATTATCTCAATCAAACAAGTTACTCAGCAAGCAAGACATTATAATTCTTATTCTATCAATGCAGAAAAACAGGTAAAATGTGATACTATCTGCTCCCTCATACACACAAAGTAGCAATCTGGGATTGGAACTCAAGTCTCTGAGACACTTAGACCAGAGCTCTCTAGTATATAATAAAAACCAGCTTCACTTTAAGAAATAAAAAATTTGGGGGAAATGACAGCTCCAAGCTATCACTTTTATTACAAACTTATAAACTCTTCATCTGAGCATTTTATCTTTAAACTTTCTAAACTACATAAGTGGAGAGGGAGAGAAAACATCTACAAATTCCTTAACTAGGATCAAATGACTCATATAACACAGCATTTTGAAAAATATTTAATGATTAGTACATGTGTACAGTACAGAATGTTTACATTCCTTGTGGGGAGTTGGTACATGTTCGTAACACATCTTAGTTCTTTTTTGTCCCCTCTTCCCCATTTCCCTCCGTGCTCCTTCCATCTCTTGGTCCCTTTCCCATATGCAAAAGCTCTACCTACATTCTTTCTCCCAATTATTTTTTTTTCATCCCTTTCCGTACCTTCCCTTCTCTCCTTCCATCTCTTGTTTCCCTTTTGATTTGAAAAAGTTCTCCCTACTTCCTAGTGTCTATTATTTTGCAATTTATATATTGGGCTTCTCATATAAGAGAAACGATGTAATACTTAAGTCTGTGTGTCTAATTTATTTCACTGAATATTATGGTCTCAAAGTGCATCCACTAGTCTATGAATTACTCAAGTTTATCCTTTACAATAGTACTCCATTATGTATAAATACCACATTTTCTTTATCCACTCATCTGTTGAGCATATAGGTTGTTTTCAAGATTTAGCTATTATGAATGGTGCTGTTATAAACATGAGTATGCATATGTCACTGTAATATGATGTCTTTAACTCTTTCAGGAAGATACCTAGAAGGGGGAATGGCTGGATCAAATGGAATTCCTATTTCTATTTTTTTGTGTGTGTGTGTGAGGAATCTCCATAGTGATTTCCATAGTGGTTATATTAGTTTACATTCTCACTACAATATAGGTTTCCTTTTTCCTCCATAGCCTCTACCATTTGTTATTATTTGATTTTTTTTTTGAGGATAGCCATTCATTCTGGAGTAAGATGAAATCTTAGTGTTGTTTTAATTTGCATTTCTCTAATGGCCAGAGATGCTGAACATTTTTTCATCTATTTATTGGCCATTGTACTTCTGAGGTGTCTTTCAGTTACCAATTTTATTGAGTGGGTCTTTAATTTGCAGGGGTCTAATTTTTTTGAGTTATTTATATATTTTAGATGTTAGTCCTCTGTCCAATAGCTGGCAAAATTTTTTCCCCTTCTGTAGGCTGTCTCTTCATGCTCACATAATAAAGTAAATGTGAATAAAGTATTTAGCTGCAAAACATTATAAGTATATCTAAAATTGAATAACCTTTTTGAATGATAAAAATCTCCAGCCTTCAAACTGAATTAGATTTCACTGTATGCTGCCTTATATTTCTCTTTTACATCCTAATACTTTAATTTCTCTTTTCTATTTTTTTTTTTTTTTTTTTTTTTTTTTTTTTTTTGGTACCAGGAATTGAACTTGGGTCCTTGCACTTGCAAGGCAGGCAGCAGAACCACAGAGCTAAATCCCCAGCCCGCTATGGGTTTTAATGTTTATTTCAGTATTTTTTCCAAAAGGATCATTTATTAAATTCACTTTTCATAAAAATAAATTTAAAAAACCATCCCATTTACGACAACACCACCAGAAAGGATAAAATACTGAGGAATAAATTTTTAAAATTTCACTTTTCATGTAAACTTAAAGAGAAACATAGGCAAGCAATTTTAACTGATATAGAAGTTAAGACTGGTAACACATTTCAACAGAACAATATTACATTATGTATCAAGTTACTCTCAATACTACCAAATAAAATCACTATGTAAAATTAAGAAACATGGCACCCAAGTAGAGAAAAATGTCAACGTTAGTGTGCTGATATTTACAACTGCTAGTCTGTCACAGGGAACACTGTGCCTATCTTCTAGAACTGGCCCTTACCAGAAGGCCAATTTTTTCCTATATTTCCTGTATCAGCTGGAAATTACATGAATGATCCCTAAATTTTAAGGTTTGGTAAACAGAAATTTTACCAACATCTCTGGGTGTTCTTTTGTAAAGAATTAATTTTAATGTGTTCCGTTCTTTTGAAGGCTAAAGTCTGATGTTATTCATGTTTGGCAATGGCAATAAGGCCATCAGTTTAAACTCTCCTCTCCCCCATTTATAGTATTAATTATAATATAAGAATTATAATATATATATTATTAGTAACTGGCTTTTGTTATATTGTCAGGTTAAAATTTTAGTCATCATTATTTTCCAAGCAAGCTGACCAACACCTGGGTGTCTGGCAGTAGAATTGGGTTCATAGAAAATGAAACCACAAGCCACAGTGGTTTTTGGTTCCTAGTCACACCTGCAGTGCTAGCAGTCAGCAAAGCAGAAAACAGACCTTATCACAAAAACTGTGTCCTTTTATCTCAGATAAGTTTACTCATGCGATCAAACACCTTCAAAGGGAAAGGAATGTTTATTAAGTACCTGATCCAGTTCAAGAACTCTCCTGGAGCTATACCATCTCATTTAATTTAACAACTTTATTATAGAGTAGTAATTATCCCCCTTATTCAGATTAGAAAATCTATCCTCTGTAACCCTGCCAGTAAGTATGAACTAGGTTTTAAACTGAAAAACATTAGATTTCAAAGCAGTACTTATAGAATCTTAAGGACAGATCACTACGCAACACAAGATAATGATGGTGAATCTTTCAGAGCTTTCAATGATACAAACAACACCCTGTGGCATGAGTGCTGTAGGTTCACTGATATAGAAATCTAGTATCATCCCTTTATGTTACAGATGAAGATGAAGCATGAACTGATAGAGACTTGTCCAAAGACAATGTGTGTGGCAAAATGAGGATCTGAAAAAGTTTTCTGATTTCTGGTGATGTGTGTAATAATAATTATGTTCAGCTATATGTGTGTGTGTGTGTGTGTGTGTGTGTGTGTGCGCGTGAGTACGCACATGCACTTGAGGATGAGTGCCTCTCTTCATATAATTTATACCATCTCAAATGTCTCCAAATGAATTTCCTATCTGTGGCCATTTTGGGGATGTACATTTTTAGGGAACAAAAATGTTAAATTATTAAAAGTAGTGGTCAAGAATAAAAACTTGATTGGTGCTTATGAATTATTACATGTTGTAAAGTCTCTTTCCAAAATATGTATTCAGTCAAGCGCCTATAATGTACTGGCTGACTGGCAATAAAAATACAATGTATGTAAGACAGAGGAAGTCAATTTACATCCTGGTGGAAGACACAGACAAATAGACAATTACAATGTAGTGTGGTCAATGCTATGACAGGAATACAAGATGCCATGGGGACAGGAAGTAGGGACACCTTGCCCAGACTGTTCTTTTCAAAGGAGGTGAGGAGAAAGATGAGTAGGAGTCAGTTGAGAAAGGATTATTAAGTGCACATTTGTTTCAGGAAGTACAAACAGCATTTGATCATGAGAGCATGCAAAGACCAGAGGAACTGCAGGAGTAAAGAAATGAACCTAGATCATGTAGAGGTACAAGATCACAACAATGAATCTAACTGTACTGTATCCCTAAAATGTACCAATAAACTCAATTAAAGCTGAAAAAAAAAAAAAAAAAGAAAGAAAGAAAAAGAAATGAACCTAGAAAGAAAAGCAAGGACCAGATCATTCAGGTCCTTGAAATCAAGGGCTTTATAATCTTGTCAGTCAGAATTACCTGAACTTTAAAACAAACAAAAACACAAATGTATTTGGCTCCATCTCAGACCAATTAAATCAGAATCTCTGAGGATGAGACCCTAGTATTAGTATTTTTTAAGCTCCTGGATGATTCTAACATGTAGTCAGAATTTAAAAAACTTTGAACTGTAAATGAAATTTAATATATATTTATTACTGCAAATATGAGAAAAGGTGATTGCAAGAAATCAAAGCTCTCTCAGTCTATTTTCTGTTGTCTGACTAAAAATGAGCTGGAGCAGATTAGAGTATGAGAGAGAGTGAAAGGAGTCTGAAAACACTGGTTTTGTTGAGTATCACCTGCCACCTGTCTGACTTCAGATAATATCATTTCCTAGAGATAGTAATACAGGATTGTTTTATTGCTTAAGAGAAATAATACTTGGGCCGGGAATTTAGCTCAGTGGTTCCGCAGCCTGCATAGCAAGTGCAAGGTCCCAAGTTCGACCCCTGGTACAAAGAGGTGGGGGCGGGGAAGTAACACTTAAAAAATAAACTATGATCACTAATAAACCATGATATTCCATGACTTATGCTTCTAAAGTTGAAAAGTGTCAAAAACATAAGTATTTTCACTGGAGATGAAATCTTTTATGAAGCTTATTAACATTTCATTTTTAAAATCATTCTTATTTTGGAAGAGATAGAACAAAATAGAGAAGTGATCCTTTTACCACTACTCTAGCTGCTGAAGAGATCAAATAGGATTAAGGTAGCTCTCTTCAAATAAAAAGATCGACAGAGCAAATACCCTTGCCATAATAATCACAACAGTTAAAAAAAAAATCTTAATTTTGTAAAGGGCTAGTGGGAAATAAGGTATACACCAAGTAATCTCTCAGGGGAAAAAGTCACTGAGGTCTACTTTTTAAAAGTATTTTATTTCTAAATTTAGGTATTTTTTGAGGGAATACTGACTTGGGATGGAGAGGATCTTACCCTGACAGGAAAGGAAGCTCTGCCTCCAGGACTGTTCCATACAGACAGGCAAAGCTATTGCTCCTTTACAATATCTCTGGTGTATATATACGTGGCACCATGAGAGTATATATTTTCATGGAGTCACTTTTCAGTTTAACTATATGCACGTAATGTCCGCTCTTAACACAATTTAAAAAAAAAATTTTTTTTGCTGGGCATGGTGGTGAACGCCTGTAATCCCAGCACTCGGGAGGCTGAGGCAGGAGGATCGCTGTGAGTTCGGGACTAGCCTGGGCTACATAGTGAGTTCCAGGTGAGTTTCAACTACGTAGTGAGACCCTGTCTCAAAAAACCAAAAAATAAAAAATAAATAAAAATAAAAACTTTTTTTGTACCGGGGATCCAACTCAGGCCTTGCGCCTACCAGGCAGGCGGCGGCACCACTGAGCTAAACCTCTAGCTATACAATTTTAAAATGATTTAAACTTTAGATATATAAAATCATTGTCCTGTATTTACATGTGGTTCATTTTTAATTCTTTAATCTCAATTGACAGGAATATGTTTCAAACTTTTTTCTCAGTGAAAGAGAAAATGCTGGTATTTGTTACTTTCTTAATTCCCTCATGATACTATTGCCATTCTGACATTCTATCATTTCTTTTAATCACCTATTTTGTGATTTTTAATAGGAAAGTAGTAACTGTTTTGAAAAAACGCACAAAAACTTTGGGAAAAAGTTAGTGATAAAATTTTATTTACTTCTGTCACCTAAAAACAGTACAAAAAGATGAGATAAAAAAACTTTTAAAACACCATCTATCTCACCTCTCACCCCCCACACGGCTCTCCTTAGATAATTTTGGCTGATGACACTGCAGAACAGTTAATCTGACAATTAAAATTTTCCACAACATGTGATGTTTAGATGGAGATTTAACCAGAATTCAATGCTGTCAACCAGAATTCAGTACTTTAGTTAAAAAAAAAAAAAAAAAAAAAGCTTAAAACTTGAATACACAAGAGGTGCTGACACTGATTTAACCAGACTAATTTAGCAACGCGGTATCTTAAAAAGTATTTCCCAGGACTTTCCTTACAACAATCCAGCACATAAATTCTGTACGCTGCAATGTAAACAAATAACCGAGAATCTCATATCTAAGAAGGAAAATATTCGATCAATATCGCCCAAAGTGGTTCAAAAGTTGCAGAAGAAATCACCCGTCTTGAGTTACCAGAAATTTATCTCACCGAGTTTTCTAGGTGTCCTCGCCGGCCTTACAAACTACGATCCAAACATCATTCCACAAACCCGTGCTCTGCACGTTCACAAAAGCGCTGTGGTGGAATGAGGAAGCTTCGCCAAGACGAAATCACAACTCTAATTCATTAAAAAAATATTCAGACTGTGTTCTACAAAGCCCTCTTTTGTTGTGCCTCCCGACTCTTTATATAGCTACATAAAAAGCTTCCTGGTTATTGACATCTAGGAAAAACAGCTTTCGATTCCCAAGTCTAGTAATAGGGCTGGCCACCATCGCCACTTCTTTAGCATCCTAAAATAAACCCGAGCCGCGGTCAAAACACACTGAAACGTCTCGGTGTTTACACGGCCCCGACCGGGGCGCTACCCTATCTTCCTGAGCCGCTTCGGAGCTCTGAAACAGGCATCATCGCATAACAGACTCAGAGAACAAGTCACATGAGACAATGTCTCAGGTCTATGAATGAAAAATCCAAACGTCTGATTGTCTCGCTAAATGGAAAAAACAACCTCGAGAGGAAGGGTGGGAGGGGAGCTGCGGGTTGAGGGGAGCAGTTTTGCTTCCATACCCCTGCCGGGCGATTTAAACCCAGTACGAGGCGAGCGCAGGGCCGCAGTCCTCGGGCGTGACAGCCCCTCAGGAACGGCTCGCCGTGGGCCTCCAGG